>NC_069504.1:97513099-97846849 GCF_027579735.1 Bombina bombina
GGTAAAAATGATCTATTCCTTTAAGATGTTATATCCGCACAGACTAAACGCAGAACTGGATCCGAATCCCTTCATGCAAAAAAATATAAATCTTTAATTAAAGTATATGTCCCTAATTAGTTTTTTTAGGTTAAATGTGTTGTTTTATGCCTGTTATAATTTATATAAATTTAGATAAGGGTACCTTTAAGATAACAATCATGATAAAATATCATGAGTCTTGCTGGATCAAATAATGGCAAAACTAACCCAGAACTGGGGGTGGGGGGCGAGCAAGCTTGGAGTGGACCAGTCGCATGATCCTGAAACTCCATATAGTTAAGGGCCAAATAATAATAAAAAATACCGCAATATGGCCCAATTTTGGCCACCAAAGTGAGATAAGGTCCTGAGATAAGATGGTCAGTAGAAAAAAATACAGAAACCTCTGAAGGACTATGTAAAATTGATCCTAAGATTATTTCCAGCCAGCTGAGAGTTGCAGGCGCCATTTTGAGAACAACGCCTGAAGGCCCAAACCATTATACCCGACTGATGAGCAGCGTATGAGAGTCACAGTAGAGGGATAAAAACCCTTGCAAATATCGGATCTTAATTAATTTGCTGAGCTATGCTGTTCGAGATAATCTAACATGCTACTGCACATAATTGTAGTCGATCCAAACGGCAATATGGTGGTTGCAGCTCGATGGGAAAATGAAGTTATGCAACATTTTGAGACTACCTTTCAATTAGTGGAAATGCAATTGACCAGAGCCCTCTTAGGAGTGGTGCACTGCAGAACGCCAAACATACTAGATTACCGGAGACCGTAACTGATATAGGCAACATTCAGATGAGTGGCAGAGCAGAATCATCCTATAGCACTGAGAATTACCCACTGATGGCTATTCAACTACCACTAAGAGCCGAACTACAATATCCTAATGTGGTATCTACCTCTAGTAAATCACAGTCTCCCGATGACAGTGTAGCTAGCATGGTACTGCTGGCCCACAGAAAACTGGGATATCGACAGCTAATGTCTTCAGACATGGAGATCGAGCCACTGCTCAAGATAAGGCAACCAGTAATTTATGCACTCCTTATTCATTTAAAAATAGCAACTAGTAATTTATGTCCCCTAAACAACTAATATAAAAGGCTGCCTCCCTAGATATTATACGGGGGCATTCATTTATACCGGCAGCGGATAAGTTAACCTTCATTATTTATTTTGTACTGGGAGCTTTATTATTTGCCACAGTTAAAAGCATGTCAAATAACTTTTTGTCTTTAGTTTGCTAACTACTCTCTGTCAGGGTTTTTCCCTGTTGTGTTTGCCATGTGCTGCTGGCAGCCATTTTACTCACCTCTCTTCCTGACTTGGTGCATTGTGGGGGATGCTGCTCACTTCCTGCACTTCCTTTTATGGCCAGACTCTTGTGCATCATCCATGTGAGACAGGATGCAGTCTCAGAATTGTGATGTCATCATTTATTATTTAAAGGGCCTCTATTCAGTATGCTTTGCCTTTGCGTTGTCTGAGACCTGTTTGTGAGAGTTCCTGTGTATTACCTGGCTGCCTGACGTCCTTCTCGGTTCCTGATCCCTGGCTTGTTCCTGACTCTGCTGTTCTCCTTGTTCCTGATTCCAGCTCGTCTGACTATTCGCTTTGGCTCCTGACTCGGCTCATCTGACTACCAGCTCTGGTTTTGACTCCTGGCTTGTTATTTGACTTGTGGACATTTTATAATGTTTTGCTATTAATAAAGGTGTGTTTATTTTTGCACTTCTTCTCGTCTCAGTCTGATTCCTGGCACCCTGACATTACACAAAGGCCATGAATCCTGCTGCTAATTATCCACCATTATCCATAATTTCCAGGATGGCTGTACAGGATCACCGCTTGGATCAATTTGCACTAGCCCTGCAAACCCTGCTGACTCGCATTGCACATTTGGACCAAAGTGTCCCGCATGGTATGGCTTCTCCTGTTTCCGCTGCTGCACCTTTGCCTACCAGGAGCATGTCCGGTTCTGCACCTCTACCTCAGCGATATGGAGGTGATCCTATTTAGTGCAGAGGGTTTTTGAACCAGGTGGGCATTTACTTTGAGATGTTACATCAGGCGTTTCCCTCTGACAGAGCTAAGGTGGTATTTCTCATCTCTTTACTCTCTGACACAGCTCTTGCCTGGGCTAATCCCTAGAGGGAGACTAATAAACCTGTGATTTCAAATTACCCTGAATTTGTGGCCTCCTTTCAAAGGGTATTTGATGTTCCGGCTCGCTCCTCCTCTGCTGCTAAACGACTCATGTCCATTCAGCAAGGTACAAGATCTGTTGCTCAGTATGCCATTGAGTTCCGTACGCTTGCCGCAGAGGTAGGTTGGAACAATGAAGCCCTTGTTGCCGCCTTCTTTCATGGGCTCTCTGATGCGATTAAAAATTAAGTTGCTGCCAGAGATTTACCAGAGGATCTTGAGGCATTGGTGTCTTTTTTGATCCTAATTGACATCAGACTCAGAGAGAGGCCCTCTTTCAAGGAGCGCTTGCGGAAGCCTCCTGTTCCGTTGTCTCCTACTCGTTTGTTCCCACCCATGCCTCCCTCTCGTCCTATGCCGCCTGGTCCCGAGTCACCAGGTACTGCTGAGCCGATGCAGTTGGGATTCATGTGTCTCTCCGCGGCGGAGAGGGCCTTTAGGAGGAGGGAGGGGCTCTGCCTCTATTGTGGGTTATAGGGCCACCTTTTGAAGTCTTGTCCTACACGGCCAGGAAACGCTCACACCTAAGGTCCTTTCGGGGACAGACCTTGGGTGGTTTATCCTTGTCCCCGGAACCGCTTAAGGAGAAACCTTTGGTCACGGTTGTCCTTTCCTGGGTGGACTCCTCCATAGTCACTCAGGCTCTTGTTGACTCCGGTGCTGCTGGCTATTTCATTGACAGTGCTTTTGTATCAAAGCACTACATTCCTGTTTTGCCTCGGTCCGTTCCACTTGCTATTGAGGTCATTGATGGCAGGCCCCTTCAGCCCGCACTCGTTACTCACGAAACTGCTCCGTTGTCCATGGCTGTTGGGGCTCTCCATTTTGAAACCCTCCAGTTCCAGGTGATAAACTCTCCACATTTTCCAGTTGTTCTGGGTTATCCCTGGCTCCAAAAGCACAATCCCGACTGGCGCAGGTTCGAAATTTTGTTGTGGTCCCCGCAATGTATTTCCACTTGTCTTCGGAAACCAGTTAAAGTCTTGTGCACTTCTTCTGTATCTCAATTGCCAGAGGAGTACCGAGAGTTCTGAGACGTGTTTGACAAGGTGCGTGCCGGTACGTTGCCTCCTCAACGGTCTTACGATTGTGCCATAGAACTGCAACCCGGAGCCATTCCTCCTCGGGGCCGGGTGTACCCTCTGTCTGTTGCAGAGAATTGTGCTATGGATGAGTATGTTGCTGATGCTCTGTCGCGGGCGATCATCCGCAAATCCTGCTCTCCTGCAGGGGCTGGCTTCTTCTTTGTGAAGAAAAAGGGTGGCGAGTTAAGACCATCTATCGATTATAGGGGTCTTAATCGTCTTACCATTAAGAATGCTTACCCTATTTCTCTCATTACGGAACTCTTTGACCGCCTCAAGGGAGCTAGGTCTTTACTAAACTTGATTTGAGAGGAGCGTACAATCTCGTTAGGATCAAGGAGGGTCACGAATGGAAAACAGCATTTAACACCAGGAGCAGGCATTATGAGTATCTTGTAATGCCCTTTGGCCTATGTAATGCTCCTGCTGTTTTTCAGGAATTTATTAATGATGTCTTACGAGATATGTTGTAACAGTGTGTTGTGGTGTCCTTAGACGACATCCTCATGCACTCACCCACACTTGAGGCTCATCGTTCTGATGTTACACGGGTTCTTCAGAGACTACGTGAGAATGGCCTGTTTTGTAAACTTGAGAAATGTGATTTCCATCAGACTCAAGTAACCTTCCTAGGTTATGTTATCTCCGTTGCAGGGTTCTCCATGGATCCTGACAAGTTATCTGCAGTTCTGCAGTGGCCTTGCCCAGTTGGTCTTCGGTCTATTCAATTTTTTTTGGGGTTCGCCAATTACTATAGAAAGTTTATTAAAAACTTTTCTTCCTTGGTCAAATCTATCACAGACATGACCCTTAAAGAGATTGATTCACTCCATTGGTCATCTACTGCCATTGAGGCCTTTGATAGTCTTAAGACTGCCTTTGCTGCCGCTCCAGTTCTGGCTCATCCTAACCCTGTCCTGCCTTTCGTTCTTGAGGTCGATGCATCTGAGACTGGAGTAGGTGCCCTCTTGTCTCAATGTCCTACGCCTGACGGTTCCTTGCATCCGTGTGGTTTCTTCTCTAAGAAATTGTCTCCAGTGGAGTGAAATTATGAAATTGGTGACAGGGAATTACTGGCCATAATTTTGGCACTCAAGGAATGGAGGCATCTTCTCGAGGGTACTAGCGTGCCAGTGCTCATTCTTACTGACCATAAGAATTTAACTTATCTATCTGAAGCAAAACGTTTGTCGCCCCGACAGGCCAGATGTGCGCTATTTTTGTCTCAATTTAATTATGTTGTCTCCTACCTGCCTGGTAGTAAGAATATTAGGGCTGATGCCCTCTCTTGACAATTTTCGCCTCTGTCCAAGGAGGAGTCTGTACCTACTCCTGTTATACCTCCTGACCATATTTTTGCTACCATACGTACTAATTTGACTTCTCCCTTGGGGGAGGAGATCCTGGCTGCACAAACCAATGCACCGCCTGTGAAACCTAGTGGTAAGTGTTTTGTTCCTGAGAATCTTTGAACTAAACTTTTGCACACTTACCACTATCCTAAAGCCGCAGGTCACCCAGGCAAGAACCAAATGATTTGGTCTGTCACTCGACAATTCTGGTGGCCAGGTCTTCGTTCTGATGTTTCTGCGTATGTTGCCTCCTGCTCAGTTTGTGCACAGAATAAGACTCCTCGACGTCTTCCTGTGGGTCTTCTTCAACATATTGCTAATGGTGAGCGTCCTTGGACACATCTTTCCATGGACTTCATTGTCGATCTCCCTGTTTCCAATGGCAATACTGTTATCCTTATGGTGGTTGACCGTTTTTCTAAAATGTCACATTGCATTCCTTTGATGAAGCTGCCTACCACTCAGGAGCTTGCTTCAATTTTTGCCCGGGAGGTCTTCCGTTTACATGGGTTACCCAAGGAGATAGTGTCGGACCCGGGTAGCCAGTTTGTCTCCAGATTTTGGTGTTCCTTTTGTGCTCTAATGGGGATCCAGCTTTCCTTCTCCTCAGCATATCACCCTCAATCCAATGGGGCTGCTGAATGGTCTAATCAAGCTCTGGAACAGTTCCTCCTTTGCTATGTCTCAGATCACAACAATTATTGGTCTGAACTGTTACCTTGGGCAGAGTTTGCTCGTAATAGTGCTATTAATGCTTCCTCCAAGTTATCCCCGTATATATATATATATATATTGGCATATGAAGGTGCCATTGAGGTACTCATGGCGGTCCCTTGGGTTTGCTTATAAAAGATATTATCAAAACAGAAATAATTATTATTCAAAATTAATCTAATGCCATCCTCCAAAAAGCTCAAGTGTTTAGCTGACATTCCACTATCTTTCCCCATGAGTTTAAATGCCTCAATACCCTTCTCATGGGGAATATTAGTATATAAGGCCATCACGTTGCAAGTTATCCACATATACAGGGAGTGCAGAATTATTAGGCAAGTTGTATTTTTGAGGATTAATTTTATTATGGAACAACAACCATGTTCTCAATGAACCCAAAAAACTCATTAATATCAAAGCTATATAGTTTTGGAAGTAGTTTTTAGTTTGTTTTTAGTTATAGCTATTTTAGGGGGATATCTGTGTGTGCAGGTGACTATTACTGTGCATAATTATTAGGCAACTTAACAAAAAACAAATATATACCCATTTCAATTATTTATTTTTACCAGTGAAACCAATATAACATCTCAACATTCACAAATATACATTTCTGACATTCAAAAACAAAACAAAAACAAATCAGTGACCAATATAGCCACCTTTCTTTGCAAGGACACTCAAAAGCCTGCCATCCATGGATTCTGTCAGTGTTTTGATCTGTTCACCATCAACATTGCGTGCAGCAGTAACCACAGCCTCCCAGACACTGTTCAGAGAGGTGTACTGTTTTCCCTCCTTGTAAAACACACATTTTATGATGGACCACAGGTTCTCAATGGGGTTCAGATCAGGTGAACAAGGAGGCCATGTCATTAGATTTTCTTCTTTTATACCCTTTCTTGCCAGCCACGCTGTGAAGTACTTGGACGCGTGTGATGGAGCATTGTCCTGCATGAAAATCATGTTTTTCTTGAAGGATGCAGACTTCTTCCTGTACCACTGCTTGAAGAAGGTGTCTTCCAGAAACTGGCAGTAGGACTGGGAGTTGAGCTTGACTCCATCCTCAACCCGAAAAGGCCCCACAAGCTCATCTTTGATGATACCAGCCCAAACCAGTACTCCACCTCCACCTTGCTGGCGTCTGAGTCGGACTGGAGCTCTCTGCCCTTTACCAATCCAGCCACGGGCCCATCCATCTGGCCCATCAAGACTCACTCTCATTTCATCAGTCCATAAAACCTTAGAAAAATCAGTCTTGAGATATTTCTTGGCCCAGTCTTGACGTTTCAGCTTGTGTGTCTTGTTCAGTGGTGGTCGTCTTTCAGCCTTTCTTACCTTGGCCATGTCTCTGAGTATTGCACACCTTGTGCTTTTGGGCACTCCAGTGATGTTGCAGCTCTGAAATATGGCCAAACTGGTGGCAAGTGGCATCTTGGCAGCTGCACGCTTGACTTTTCTCAGTTCATGGGCAGTTATTTTGCGCCTTGGTTTTTCCACATGCTTCTTGCGACCCTGTTGACTATTTTGAATGAAACGCTTGATTGTTCGATGATCACGCTTCAGAAGTTTTGCAATTTTAAGAGTGCTGCATCCCTCTGCAAGATATCTCACTATTTTTGACTTTTCTGAGCCTGTCAAGTCCTTCTTTTGACCCATTTTGCCAAAGGAAAGGAAGTTGCCTAATAATTATGCACACCTGATATAGGGTGTTGATGTCATTAGACCACACCCCTTCTCATTACAGAGATGCACATCACCTAATATGCTTAATTGGTAGTAGGCTTTCGAGCCTATACAGCTTGGAGTAAGACAACATGCATAAAGAGGATGATGTGGTCAAAATACTCATTTGCCTAATAATTCTGCACTCCCTGTATTACTCACTCCACGGTAAGCCTTCCAGTTTTGTGATGACATCTAAGGTGTCTTTAATATAAGATCTGATGTCCTTGACCATCGGTTGCATATATGAATCTACATATGTAGATAAATTGCTTGTAATGGAATCTATGCCGGATAATTGACTATGAGCCTATTAATAACAACGCGCACGCCAGAATCACATGGACAGGGGGCGCGTGTGTAATCTGAAATTTGATTGGTACAAGTCACAGTAAGAAGGTGGAGTCAAGAGAGTTCTTAAGAGAGGAAACCCGCTATCGGAAGGAATTCATGTCCAGTGTCTTGACAAAGTCCGCAGAAGTCTGATGAAACACGTAGACAGGGACGGTCTACATACGGCACTATCACTGCAGGAGGAGAAATTGAACTAAAGACTGTCATTAACGGACTAAGCACAGAGGAACGGGGATACATAGGGCGGCATATGAGAGCACCTACCCAGATATGGGAGACTGCTGACTGCGTGTTGTTAAAAGGCGCTTTGTATATTACCCTCTTGTAAGTGCATCTGATTATATGCTCATAGTAAAGTTGTGAAACCTTTTACCTTGAGTCATGGTTGCGCTCTTTTTCTTTTTTGTTTCCAGTATTTCATAGCCTGAACCCTCCTTAGTGTTCAGTGAATGGAGAGGCTGCACCACTGACCAAACAGAACGGGAGCTTTTTTAACTGCCAGAAGCCAAGATTTTACAAGCATATATATTAAGCAAATCTATCATACTCCCGGAGTCACAGAAGCTAACCACAGTCAGTGTATGTTTTGGGTTTTATCCCCAATACAAAAATAGTACCGGGGTTTTCTGAAAACCCACCCAGGGCTGTTAAATGAAAAAAAATGTTTTTTTGGTCTTCATTCTTGGACCAAATAACAGCCCAGGGCTATAATATGGTAGTCACTTATACCACTCTGTAGGATGCTGATAGCCCCTCCAAATGATTTTAAAGTGCTAGGCCATAACAAATAAAAAGAGGATGCTTTATTTTCTTGTAGTAAGTACATTTATTACCTCATGTACATTATTTTAAAATAAAAAAAAAAGCATGTTTAATCAAACTGGCATTTCAATTTTTTTGATATAACCAGATACATACGGCATCTGGTAAAATGTTCATGTAACTCTCAAATAGGAAAATTTTTCTTTTTTGACGCCCTACTGACACGGAAGTAAGCTCCGTAATGTATTCAAGTCTCTGGATAAGTCTCAGGTAGGAGCTGTGCAATGTGCACACGCTATTATTATTCCTAGTATTTCTCTTACTGTCAGCTATACGTTAGGAGTCCGATTAGATTTGTTTTAGGATTAATTATGTTAGACTTTTTTGCGATATTCAGCCCTAAAGAGCACATAACATAATCTCCAAAAGATATAATGTTTAACCCCATATAACCGCCCACCTAAAATAAGCGCCCATGGGCGGCTTATCGGGTGGACGGGTTTCCGGAAAACCCCGGTAATTACTATTATATTATAAGTTTTACCATCATTATTATTATTTTCATCTACTTATGATTATTTTGAACATTTCAGAATATCAGTAATTTGAATTAATGTATGGTTGTATACTACTTTTGTAATTGATTATAATATACTTCCTAACCATACATATATTTTAGTCTCACTCTGTATTTTTTAGTTAGCGCAGCTTGTTTCTGTTTTTGGTTGTATAGTCATATAAATGTTTTAGTTTTATAAGATAAATAGAGTTAATCATGACGTTTGCCTAGTTTATGTGTTTAGAGCTAACCTCTTGTATCTTATACATCCACTAGGCATCTCCTTTAAACTTAAAAATACTAAAGTTATATACTGATTGGTTAAAATATTTAGTATAATTTAAAGCTGGATGTGTGATTGTTTGAAGGTAATACACTAATGATCCTATGTCATGATCCTGTAACACTTAAAGTTCTCACCTTTTATAGTTTATTATTTTGTCTCTTTTATTTAAGTATTGATTGGCTTAAATGTTTTCTATAACTTGATGTTGGATGTGAGACTGTGGGAAAATAATACACTTATGATCCAATGTAATACCTATAGCTCCCACTTTCTATAGTCACTATGCATGTAATTTTTCTGTTAGCTGCACCCGCTGGTAATGATTTGGAGCATGATATAAATTATATTTTTGCTTATTGTGCAATGTATATGTCTATTGATAGGAGGGATAGTAGACTTGTCCTAGCTAGGTATTGGATCTTGTACCCTATTAGCCATATAATGCCTATAATTTATTCTATACTGTTGTGAGAGATTCCTCTCGAGCTGCCTGCGGCCGGGGCGGCGAGAGTGGTTCTATTTATTTATATTAGACATTTAATCCTACATGCATTTTGGTTTAGCTAACATAGATCTCATTAGTTTGAATACTCTCAATAGGAGCATTTCCTAAATTCCAAATATCTGTTTGGTCTAACTTATTCCAGTCTATATCCCATATAGGCAATAGTGTTCACATAGCATTTCCTTGCTCTCCCCATAGGATATGGGTACTTCCTTATCACTTACCATATACAGATGGGACACAGACATATACACTTTACCTCTCTATATATGTTGTCTCAATAAGATAAGATATATCTTTGACTAAGATACTGAATTGTCTGTAGTGAGCAACAAGCCTCCTGTATTACTGCTGGCTCCACCCCCCCATAGCTTACTTAGTGAACTAGGGAAAATAGAACACATACAATTGTTCTATATCCCCACATGTTTAAATGTGTGCTTAACCATAGTGGTAATTGATAAACCCTTCCTTTAAAATAAGAAAAATGTGGCCATTCCATCTACTAATTTCTCTATATTGCTTCATTTGAGTAACTAGGTCCATGAGTGACCATATTTGATCTAAGGGGAACAGATACTAGAGAAAATAAATAAAAATAAGGTATCACTTCTATAACTTAATCTATGATGTAGACTAAAAGTTCATGCACTGTTACTGATAATAATTTATTATTATTTATTTGTCTACAAGCTGGAGGCAGGTTAATTCATTGTTGATATGATGATATTTGATGTTAGGCTAAATATTTCTCCAGATAACATGAGGAGGACTACTGTTTAATATGTTCTTATTTGTTTATTCTGGTTCTTTAATCTACTGTAACCTGTCTCTTGAGAACAATTGAAATTGAATTCTTAATATATATTGTATGTTTTGAAAATCTCAATAAAAACATTAAGAAAAAAAACAACTAACCCAGAACTGTAAGAGTTAACAATCAGTAAAATAGTAATAATGCTATAAAAACCTACACCAGTGGCTATAGGAGTATCTTGAGAAAGGATGTGTAATTATTAACTGAGAGGTGAGAGTTGAGACGGTATGGCAGATATGAAAAATCCATTGTGGAGTCTCATCTTTACAAAGAAAAGGAAATGTCCTTAACTGTGAGTGAACAACCACCAGGGATGCTGATTTATTTATTTTGAAAAGATTTGGATTGTTTTTCCAAAAAGTAATAATAACAAATACAGTTACACTGTTACAAAATTCAATAAAATCAAACAGTGAGGTCACGGTTCACTATATAACATACCTGACAATGAATTTAGGCTGGTGAGAGTCATGCGGTGGTGTGAGAATTAACACCTCTGATTATGTGAAAAGTGAATGTACTAGCAGAGCATATACTAAGGCAATAATGGGTACCGAATAATCTTAAATAAGTGTACTCTAACCCAAAAGCCAAGGTATTCTATCCATCTAGTTAGCCTGCAGTTGTTGTCTATCCCTTGCTTCCGTGTACATAATCCAGGGCTCCCACAGAGAGATAAATTGGTCTTTAGTGTCCAATATATCCGCTGCAGTGCTACTCAGTTGAACGTAATAATTAATTTTTTTGCATATTAGCTAAAAAGTAGGAACCACCAATTTCTAAAATTGGGAAATAGTCAACTTGACTATAGTGCAAATAAAAAATATAAATTTATTTGTTTTCATGTTAAACCCAGGTACTGGGTCATGAAGAAGCACCTGGGCCGGGGTCAGGGTGAGATTTGACAAAAAAATTTCACTCAATATTGAGAAAGTTTGTGCCCATATTTTAGAAATGTGATGACAGTGCCACCACATGTGTGAGTAAGTTCCTCTCTCCATGCATCCTCTCATACAATTCCCCTTATTTTTATCATTAGTGTGCATGCGTGAGGGATGAAAATACCATCGAAACGCCACCTTCATATAATTCTCTTTTAAGTGAGCACATATCGAGAAGGAGGGTCCCTTGATTAATATTTTGTACTATTTCTCAGGCAACCAAGAGAAATTGAAACCATTTGCACATAAACGGGAGCTTGGTCGCCTCAGATGGAACATTGAAAATGTAGTACAGTTTTGAGATGATACCTCGGGCCCAACTCTGGTTTAAGCATAGTTGTTCTAGGTATGTGTTAGGGCCTTTAGTGTTTCTACCCACCACCTCCAGCACCCTTTGCCTAAGTTGTAAGTATTTGTAGCTCGGTTTATCTAGCTTGTTCAGTCCAGCATAAGTGTTAAAGTCCATGAATTTCTTGTTCAGTAGAGTGTCAGCGATGCGATATAACCCCCTATTTGCCCATTTACTATGAAGGGCTATGTCAAATTTAGCGGAAAAAGTCACTAGAGGCGTTGTCATAGATGTCCCTGATAGTATGCTAAAATTAGCCTTTAAGGAGTCCCATATGGAGACCGAGTGAAAAACTGAGGAGATTTGTTTTCCAAATTATGGGTCTATCAGCCTTGTCTGAGCATAATAATTTATATATTGGATAGACTTGAGTCATATCAGATTCTAGTTGGACCCATTGTATTTTATCTGTTCTATTATGCCATAAAGTGGTTTGGGCCAGCCTTGCTGCATAATAGTAAGATAACAAATCTGGGAGTCCCATACCACCCCCCTTTTGCTACTACATAGAGTACATCTATTAGCCCTAGGTTTCTTCCCTTGCCATATGAATGAGATTATATCTTTTTGAAGTCCCTTTAGAGTAATCACAGGTACTGAGACCGGTAAGGAGCGGAACAGATATAATAGTTTCGGGAGTATAGACATTTTAACTGCGACTATTCTGCCATAAAGTGAAATATTCAGTTTCTCCCATCTTTGAATGAAGCCTTTTATCTGTGAAAATAAAGGTCTATAATTAAGATGATATAATGAGTCAAGGTCATCTGAGAGAAGGATTACTAGATAACATAATCCCTTATCCACCCATGCAAAATTAAAATTGATCTTAATTAATCCCTTATCCACCCATGCAAAATTAAAATTGATCTTAATTAATTTCTTGGTATGCTGTGGCAAGTTCATACTGATAGCTTCACACTTATCTTTATTCATTTTGTAGCCTGAAATTGAGGCAAATTTATCTAGGGTAGAATAAATTAGAGGCAGAGATGTCATAGGCTTGCTAATGGACAAAATGATATAATCCGCAAATAGGCTAATCTTATATTCACGGGAATTCATGTTTATTCCCGCAATATCCTTATTCAGGTGAATATGGGCTGCCAGGGGTTCAATGCAAAGCGCAAAGAGTAGCAGGGAGAGCGGGCAACCTTGCCGAGTCCCATTTAGGATGTTAATGGGCTTAGATTTGTACCCAGCAATCTTGACAAAGGCAGTCGGCTGAGAATAGATAGATGAAATTGCCGCTTTAAAGTTACCTGAAATACCCATTGCGTCTAATACTAAATCAAGGTAATCCCAATATATCCGGTCAAATGCCTTCTCTGCATAAAGAGAAAAAAACAGAGAAGGCACTCTATTGACTGACGAATAATCTAGTAAATCAATAACTTTACGCACATTGTCTGGGGCTTCCCTATTAACAATAAATCCTACCTGATCAGGGTGGATACATTTCGGCATTAGATTATTTAGTCTGGAAGCTAGGATTTTGGAAAAAATCTTGACATTCTTGATTTATTAAAGATATCGGCCTATGAATTCTGGCAGTGTTGCTTATTTTTGCCTGGCTTCGGGATCACTGAAATTCGGCCATTAGAAATTCCTTGGGGATATCACCTCCCTCTAGCATGTGGTTGAAAATATTGACTAGCAAGGGGCCTATTTCCTTTAAAGTAACTTGTAGAATACACTAGAATAACCATCGGGGCCTGGTGCCCTGTTAGGTTTTAGGTTTCAAATGGTTTGCCCAACCTCCTGTAGGGTAATGGGCTCATTTAGCCCTGCTAAGTCTTCTGGATCTAATTTAGGTAAGTTACAGGCTTCTAGGAAATCCTTAGTGTTAGAGGTGTGTTGTGTATTGTCGTCTTTTCGGGGGAGAGTGTAAAGAGCTTGGTAGTAGGTAGCAAAGGTATCCGCAATGGTCTGAGGATGATTAGTAGCAGTTTTTGCAGTTGTGGGACTGTTGTCAGTCTAGTTAAGTCTTTTAATTTATTAGCTATCATTTTATCAGGCTTATTAGCGTAAATAAAATATTGTGTATCTATAAGTTTTAATGACCTGGTAGCCTCAGACAAAATAAGATTATCTAATGATTCCCTTTTAGCATTAAGGGCTCGTAATGTAGCAGGATTATGAGTGGAACAGTGTTTGTCATGAAGTTGAGTGATATCCTTCGTGAGGCCATCTCTCAACAGCCATGAATTCTTACTTTTAACACTAGCTTCCCTGATCAATAGGCCTTGAGTAAAAGCTTTGAGTGCTCCCCAAACAAAAGCGGGATTGCCGACTAAGTGGTTATTTGTCTCTGGACCTCTGGTTTTTGTTATTTCTGTGAACTGGGGTCCAATCTCGTGAGAATGTCTTGTGCTGTGTCTTGGGAGATGAAGAGGGTTCTGTAGTTATCTTCTTGAAGTGAAGTTTGTCCAGTATATCCTTTCAGAGAGAGAGGAGCAGTGGTAGGATGATCTCTCATGAGTGAAGATGAGCTTGAATGGAAACCCCCATCTGTACTTTATTTGTACCTTTATCAGAACTGCCATAATAGGCTTAAGCTCATGTCTTCTCCTGAGGGTTGTAGGCGATAGATCTCTGAAAAGCTGTAACGTGTGTCCTTCAAAGGTGATTTTGGGAAGTTTACGGACTGCTTGCATGATTTGATCTTTAACATGAAAGTAATGACGTTTATTGATCACATCTCTTGTTCCTGTTGGGGTTGGAGGTTTAGCAGGAGCCCTGTGTACTCTGTCCATAAGAAATAATGACTCGTCCACCTCAGGTAGAATCTGCTGGAAAAGCTGTGTGAGTACACTAGATAGATTGTTGTATGATTCAGGTAGATTACGGATTCTGATGTTTGATCTTCAGGACATATTTTCAAGATCCTACACGTAGTCTTCTAGTTTATGAATCTGTTCCTGCTGAGATTGGATTGTGTATTGTAGACTTGGGATTTCATCTGTGATGTCATCCACTCTATCTTCCAGTGAGGCAGTTCTATCACCAATACTGGAAATGTCCTGTTTCATCTCAGAGAGTGCAGCTCTTATCTCTTCATGAAAAAGCTGTTTAATCTGCAGTAGTAGGTCTGCATTTGTAGAGGCCAAGGTAGACGAGGTGGGAGGATTTGTAGGAGAGGATGATAGAGAATCATCTGCTAGTGAGGTCTCCAGTATTAATTGCTTTTTCTTCGGGTGCGACTTAGAAAGACACTCCTTGACAGATTGGGTATGCCCTTCATCTTGGCCTTGTTTCTTATATGGACCCGGTACACGGTGGCTCACCAGGCCCAGACTGAGAATAAAGGCAGACCCGGTATGCTTCACTTTAGTGCTTATGGGGGGGGGCACCCACTGAGTCCATGCCAATGGCAATAAATCAATAAAATAATGTACCCATCACCAGAGTATCAGATGTTCCATAGAGGCCGATTAACTGAGAGGGAAGAGGGTGCCAGGTCCGAGGCTATTTAGGTATGCTTCCCACACCGTCCCAAACCTGCAGCAGTGACCCAGGTCCAGGGTGGGAAGGGGGTATTGTGTCACAGTCCTCTCATGTACAAATGGCACCCGCTCAGGAGTAAAGGTTCAAGGGTTCACATACATTGTCATGCACCTTCACAATTCCACTCTCTCAAAATTGTATTAATCCTTTGAGACTATTCTAAAGCTAGGTTGTTATAGGACTACAAGACTCATCCCCCCAGTGGAGGTGTCCTCACAGGACTATCACGGAGAAGGAGTAAGGGATATGACCCACCAACACACAGGTTGGCAAGAAAAGGAATGGAGGGTGAGTCCTGTGCACCACAATCTTAGGCTCCAAGAATGTGGCTGGGCAGTGTTAGATAGCTGTAGGCCATATAATGCCTTTTTGGCACAAATTCTATGAGAGCCACTGGAATCTCAGCAGGCTTTTCCAAACCCAGGGGTCTGCGATGTGATTAGGATTTCCCCTTATAATGAGCGTGTGAAGCTGGGTTAGATGTGGAACGCAGCTTATTCCCCCTGCTAGCGCTGTATCTTCACCGGAGCTGGGCTGCATACAGAGCACAAGATACTAGTGTAGGTATTGCAAGCTTCCGACTGGAGAAAGTATTTAGGGTGCCAGGACCAGCTTATATGAGAAAAGGAAGGAGTCTGGGGCCGGGCCTGCTCTAGCTTAGAAAGTGCGTACCTTCAAGATGGCGATTCATACCAAACCGCAGCTCCAGACCTCCAATGCTATGAGCTTCCCTACAGATGCCGGTAGTGCCTCTAGGTGAGTAATGATGGTACCGGAGCTCCTACTTCCTCAATATTGCATGTCTGATGGATCTGACTGATCTCTCACTGACCGATCTGGAACTCAACGTCCCGTAGCGCCACACACAAACTCTGTCTTCTGCTTCAAAAGATTTCCTGGGTCAGCTTAAGTGGTCACCAGGAGTAGTTAGTAGCCTTGGGAGATATTTTTAGTGCAAACTAGGTATAAATAAGGCTTTTAGAATGGGTTTTTTACTGAAAAACCAGGAGCTCTGTAAAAACATGTCTACACGTCACTGTAGCTGGCTACGCCTCTGATGCTGATTTATTTAGCGGTGAGTGATAACAACCCATAAACCTGATAGAGGAGGTACTGCTCATTGGCTGATCAGTGCGGATCAAAGTGGTATGATTACAAAGTATCATCAAGTAACAATGTGATTGGATCAGTTGAGAGTATCACTAGACACACTAGTGCTATCAACATAAAGTTCTACACCTCGTTCCTAATATCTTATTACCCAGAAGAGTTGGATTTGTAAGTAGAACATTGATATGAAAGTGACTGTCAGCTAGATTACGAGTTTTGCGTTATGAGAGAAAAAGCATTATTATGCTTCATAACACTGCTTTTTCCCTAACGCCGCTATTACAAGTCTTGTAGGTATAGGTGTACCGCACACCCTTTTGGCCGTGACGCAACATCAGTACCACACTTTTTCAATGGGACTTCCATAGCGCCATAGCGCCGGTATTATGAGTTTTGCCTGGGAGGCCAAAATAGGATTGAGCTCTCATTCTATTGGCTGATTGGATCAGCCAATAGGATGAAACCTCCATCCTATTGGCTCATTGCAACAGCCAATAGGATTTTTTCCCCTTTAATTCCTATTGGCTGATAGAATTCTATCAGCCAATCGGAATGTAAGGGACACCATCTTCGATGACGTCACTCTTTCTTACCTAGTTAAAATAAATACAAAGTTGCCTGTAAAATGAATATAAATCCTAAGCTAGCTACAACGTAACTATTAGTTATATTGTAGCTAGCTTAGGGTTTATTTTATCGGTAAGTATTTAGTTTTAAGTAAAATTAATTTATATAATTATGTTAAATTTATTTTGTTTAATTTAAATTATATTTAAGTTAGGTGGGGTTAGACTTAGGGTTAGACTTAGGTTTAGGGGTTAATACATTTAATATAGTAGCGGCGACGTTGGGGTCGGAAGATTAGGGGTTAATAAATTTAATATAGTTGCAGCGACATTGGGGGGGGGGCAGATTAGGGGTTAATAAATATAATGTAGGTGTCGGCGATGTTGGGGGCAGTAGATTAGGGGTTCATAAGTAGTGATGTCGCGAACCTAAAAATTTGCATTCGCGAACGGCGGACGCGAACTTCCGCAACTGTTCATGAATGGACGAACCGGGCGAACCGCCATTGACTTCAATAGGCAGGCGAATTTTGAAACCCACAGGGACTCTTTCTGGCCACAATAGTGTCCTTTCGGGATCCATCCCTCATTCATCTTAATAAAGGTGAGGTAATTTAGACTTTTTGACCTAGGTGACTTCTCTTCTCAGTGACAATACCTCCTGCTGCACTGAAGGTCCTTTCTGACAGGACACTTGAAGCTGGGCAGGCCAGAAGTTCTATCGCAAATTGGGATAGCTCAGGCCACAGGTCAAGCATGCACACCGAGTAGTCAAGGGGTTCATTGCTCCTCAGAGTGTTGAGATCTGCAGTTAAGGCGAGGTAGTCTGCTACCTGTCGGTTGAGTCATTCTCTGAGGGTGGACCCCGAAGGGCTGTGGCGATGCATAGGACTTAAAAAGCTCTGCATGTCCTCCATCAACAACACGTCTGTAAAGCGTCCTGTCCTTGCCGGCGTGGTTGTGGGAGGAGGAGGATTACTTTCACCTCTTCCCCTGTTAGATTCCCCTTGTGCTGTGATATCACACTGTGTAAAGCATACTTTTTAATTTCTTTTGGAACTGTTGCATCCTTTCCGACTTGTGGTAATTCGGTAACATTTCAGGCACTATATGCTTATACCGGGGGTCTAGTAGCGTGGGCACCCAGTACAGGTCATTCTCCTTCAGCTTTTTTATACGAGGGTCCCTCAATAGGCACGACAGCATGAAAGACCCCATTTGCACAAGGTTGGATGCCGAGCTACTCATGTCCCGTTCCTCATCCTCAGTGATCTCACTGAAGGTATCTTCTTCCCCCCAGTCACGTACAACACCACGGGTACCAGATAGGTGACAATGAGCACCCTGGGATGCCTGTTGTTGTTGGTCTTCCTCCTCCTCCTCAAAGCCACATTCCTCCTCTGACTCCTCTTCCTCACAATCCTCTTCCAGCGTTGCCGCTGGTCCAGCAAGCAATGCTGATAAGGCTGTTTCTGGTGGTGATGGTGACCACAACTCTTCCTCTTCCTCTTCACGCTCATCAACGGCCTGATCCATCACTCTTCGCAGGGCACGCTCCAGGAAGAAAACAAATGGTATGATGTCGCTGATGGTGCCTTCGGTGCGATTGACTAGGGTTGTCACCTCCTCAAAAGGACGCATGAGACTAAAGGCATTGCGCATGAGCGTCCAGTAATGTGGCAACAAAATTCCCAGCTCCGCAGAGGCTGTCCTAGCACCCCGGTCATACAAATAGTCATTAACGGCTTTTTCTTGTTGGAGCAGGCGGTTGGAAATTAGGAGTGTTGAATTCCAACGTGTCGGGCTGTCGCAAATCAAGCACCTCACTGGCATGTTGTTACACCACTGGATATCTGAAAAGTGCGCCATGGCCGTGTAGGAACGCCTGAAATGGCCACACACCTTCCTGGCCTGCTTCAGGACGTCCTGTAAGCCTGGGTACTTATGCACAAAGCGTTGTACAATCAACTTGCCCAAATTCAATGCCACCACCAAATGACTTCCGTTGTCAGCCACTGATCCACCTGTGCGTTCAGGGCGGACAGGAGTGCTGGTACGGTGTGACTCTCTGCTTTCAGGCAAGTCAACCCCAAGACAGCGTGACACTGCCATATCCGGTATGTGGAATAGTACCTGGGGAGCTGGGGGGTGCCGTTAATGTGGAGCAAGACGCAGCAGCAGAAGAGGACTCAGCCGAGGAGGTTATGGAAGAGGATGGAGTAGGAGGAGTAGAGGATGTGGCAGCAGGCCTGCCTGCAAGTCATGGCTGTGTCACCAACTCCTCTGCAGAGCAATGCATTCCATACTTGGCAGCCGTCAGCAGGTTTACCCAATGCGCAGTGTAGGTGATATACCTGCCCTGACCATGCTTTGCAGACCAGGTATCAGTGGTCAGATGGACCCTTGCCCCAACACTGTGTGCCAGACATGCCATTACTTCCTTTTGCACAATCGAGTACAGGTTGGGGATTGCCTTTTGTGCAAAGAAATTTCAGACGGGTACCTTCCACTGCGGTGTCCCAATAGCTACAAATTTTTTGAACGCCTCAGACTCCACCAGCTTGTATGGTAAAAGCTGGCGGGCTAAGAGTTCAGACAAGCCAGCTGTCAGACGCCGGGCAAGGGGGTGACTTTGTGACATTGGCTTCTTTTGCTCAAACATGTCCTTGACAGACACCTGACTGTGGGCTGATGAGCAGGAACTGCTCAATGCGAGAGACGGAGTGGCGGATGGTTGAGAGGGGGCAAGGAGGATAGCAGTGGTTGACGTGGCTGAAGATGCTGGACCAGGAGGAGGATGGCGGCTTTGAGTTTGAGTGCTGCTTGTACTCATGTGTTGATCCCATAGGCGTTTGTGATGTGCGATCATGTGCCTTCGCAAAGCAGTTGTACCTAGGTGGGTGTTGGACTTCCCACGACTCAGTTTCTTTTGGCACAGGTTTCAAATGGCATCGCTGTTGTCAGAGGCAGACACACAAGAAAAATGCCACACTGCTGAGCTCTGCGATGACGGCATTCTGGTGGTGGCAACAGCATGCGTTGATTGGCGTGCTGTCTGGCTGACCCTGGGTGCTGATGCATGCTGTCTGACTGTGCCACTAGCTCCTTGCGACAACCTCCCCCTGCTTCCAACTTGTCTCCTCCTCTCTGTCTCCCCATCTGAACTTTCCCCCTCTTCTTCTTCTCTTCTAGCGGGCGCCCACGTGACATCCACGGACGCATCGTCATCATCAACCGCTTCACTTGTATCTGACAACTCAACAAAGGAAGCAGCAGCGGGTACAACATCATCATCATCACACCGTACATCCATGTCTGTAATGCTGCCTGACAGAGACATATCACTGTTATCTACATCATCTGTCAATGATGGTTGCGCATCACTCATTTCTTCCAACTGATGTGTCAATAACTCCTCTGACAGATCAAGTGAAGCGGCTGTGGTGCTAGTGTTGGTGGTGGCGGCAGGCGGGCAAGTGATAACTTGAGAGGTGCCCGAAGCTAAGTTGGAGGAGGATGGTGCATCAAGGTTCCAAGCGGAAGCTGTAGAAGATTGGGTGTCCTGTGTTAGCCAGTCAACTATGTCCTCAGAAGTTTTCGAGTTCATGGTACGTGGCCTCTGAACACTGGGCATTATTCTATTGCCAAAGGGAATCACAGCACCACGACCACAACGGCACCTGCGGGGTGGTCGTGAAAAAAAGTTTTTTTTTTTTAAATGTACACTTACACTACTATTAAACAAAATATGAGTGGTGACACTGGGCAAGTGGGCACAGTATACGCTGTGAGCCTGACACAAAAAAGCAGACTGAGGTTTCACAGTCCAAAAAGTTTTTTTTTTTAAATGTACACTTACACTACTATTAAACAAGATATGAGTGGTGCCACTGGGCAAGTGAGCACAGTATACGCTGTGAGCCTGACACAAAAAAGCAGACTGATGTTTCACAGTCAAAAAAGTTTTTTTTTTTTTAAATGTACACTTACACTGCTATTAAACAAGATATGAGTGGTGGCACTGGGCAAGTGGGCACAGTATACGCTGTGAGCCTGACACAAAAAAGTAGACTTATGTTTCAAAGTCCAAAAAGTTTTTTTTATTTTTAAAAGTACACTTACACTACTATTAAACAAGATATGAGTGGTGGCACTGGGCAAGTAGGCACAGTATACGCTGTGAGCCTGACACAAAAAAGCAGACTGATGTTTCACAGTCCAAAAAGTTTTTTTTTTTTTAAATGTATACTTACACTACTATTAAACAAGATATGAGTGGTGGCACTGGACAAGTAGGCACAGTATACGCTGTGAGCCTGACACAAAAAAGCAGACTGATATTTCACAGTCCAAAAAGTTTTCTTTTTTAAATGTACACTTACACTACTATTAAACAAGATATGAGTGGTGGCACTGGGCAAGTGGGCACAGTATACGCTGTGAGCCTGACACAAAAAAGAAGACTGATGTTTCACAGTCAAAAAAGTTTTTTTTTTTTTAAATGTACACTTACACTACTATTAAACAAGATATGAGTGGTGCCACTGGGCAAGTGGGCACAGTATACGCTGTGAGCCTGACACAAAAAAGCAGACTGATGTTTCACAGTCAAAAATGTTTTTTTTTTTTTTAAATGTACACGTACACTACTATTAAACAAGATATGAGTGGTGACACTGGGCAAGTGGGCACAGTATACGCTCTGAGCCTGACACAAAAAGGCAGACTGATGTTTAACAGTCCAAAAGTTTTTTTTTTTAAATGTACACTTACACTACTATTAAACAAGATATGAGTGGTGGCACTGGGCAAGTGGGCACAGTATACGCTGTGAGCCTGACACAAAAAAGCAGACTGATGTTTCACAGTCAAAAAAGTTTTTTTTTTTTAAATGTACACTTACACTACTTTAAAACAAGATATGAGTGGTGGCACTGGGCAAGTGGGCACAGTATACGCTGTGAGCCTGACACAAAAAAGCAGACTGATGTTTAACAGTCCAAAAAGTTTTTTTTTTTTTAAATGTACACTTACACTACTATTAAACAAGATATGAGTGGTGGCACTGGGCAAGTGGGCACAGTATACGCTGTGAGCCTGACACAAAAAGCAGACTGATGTTTCACAGTCAAAAAAGTTTTTTTTTTTTTAAATGTACACTTACACTACTATTAAACAAGATATGAGTGGTGGCACTGGGCAAGTGGGTACAGTATACGCTGTGAGCCTGACACAAAAAAGCAGACTGATGTTTCACAGTCAAAAAAGTTTTTTTTTTTTTAATGTATACTTACACTACTATTAAACAAGATATGAGTGGTGGCACTGGGCAAGTGGGCACAGTATACGCTGTGAGCCTGACACAAAAAAGCAGACTGATGTTTCACAGTCAAAAAAGTTTTTTTTTAAAAAATGTACACTTACACTACTATTAAACAAGATATGAGTGGTGGCACTGGGCAAGTGGGCACAGTATACGCTGTGAGCCTGACACAAAAAAGCAGACTGATGTTTCACAGTCCAAAAAGTTTTTTTTTTTTAAATGTACACTTACACTACTATTAAACAAGATATGAGTGGTGCCACTGGGCAAGTGGGAACAGTATACGCTGTGAGCCTGACACAAAAAGGCAGACTGATGTTTAACAGTCCAAAAAGTTTTTTTTTTTTTAAATGTACACTTACACTACTATTAAACAAGATATGAGTGGTGGCACTGGGCAAGTGGGCACAATATTCACTGTGAGCCTGACACAAAAAAGCAGACTGATGTTTCACAGTCAAAAAAGTTTTTTTTTTTTTTTTTAAATGTACACTTACACTACTATTAAACAAAATGTGAGTGGTGGCACTGGGCAAGTGGGCACAATATACGCTGTGAGCCTGACACAAAAAAGCAGACTGATGTTTCACAGTCAAAAAAGTTTTTTTTTTAATGTACACTTACACTACTATTAAACAAGATATGAGTGGTGGCACTGGGCAAGTGGGTACAGTATACGCTGTGAGCCTGACACAAAAAAGCAGACTGATGTTTCACAGTCAAAAAAGTTTTTTTTTTTTTAATGTATACTTACACTACTATTAAACAAGATATGAGTGGTGGCACTGGGCAAGTGGGCACAGTATACGCTGTGAGCCTGACACAAAAAAGCAGACTGATGTTTCACAGTCAAAAAAGTTTTTTTTTTAAAAATGTACACTTACACTACTATTAAACAAGATATGAGTGGTGGCACTGGGCAAGTGGGCACAGTATACGCTGTGAGCCTGACACAAAAAAGCAGACTGATGTTTCACAGTCCAAAAAGTTTTTTTTTTTTAAATGTACACTTACACTACTATTAAACAAGATATGAGTGGTGCCACTGGGCAAGTGGGCACAGTATACGCTGTGAGCCTGACACAAAAAGGCAGACTGATGTTTAACAGTCCAAAAAGTTTTTTTTTTTTTAAATGTACACTTACACTACTATTAAACAAGATATGAGTGGTGGCACTGGGCAAGTGGGCACAATATTCACTGTGAGCCTGACACAAAAAAGCAGACTGATGTTTCACAGTCAAAAAAGTTTTTTTTTTTTTTTTAAATGTACACTTACACTACTATTAAACAAAATGTGAGTGGTGGCACTGGGCAAGTGGGCACAATATACGCTGTGAGCCTGACACAAAAAAGCAGACTGATGTTTCACAGTCAAAAAAGTTTTTTTTTTAATGTACACTTACACTACTATTAAACAAGATATGAGTGGTGGCACTGGACAAGTAGGCACAGTATACGCTGTGAGCCTGACACAAAAAAGCAGACTGATATTTCACAGTCCAAAAAGTTTTTTTTTTTAAATGTACACTTACACTACTATTAAACAAGATATGAGTGGTGGCACTGGGCAAGTGGGCACAGTATACGCTGTGAGCCTGACACAAAAAAGAAGACTGATGTTTCACAGTCAAAAAAGTTTTTTTTTTTTAAATGTACACTTACACTACTATTAAACAAGATATGAGTGGTGCCACTGGGCAAGTGGGCACAGTATACACTGTGAGCCTGACACAAAAAAGCAGACTGATGTTTCACAGTCAAAAATGTTTTTTTTTTTTTAAATGTACACGTACACTACTATTAAACAAGATATGAGTGGTGACACTGGGCAAGTGGGCACAGTATACGCTCTGAGCCTGACACAAAAAGGCAGACTGATGTTTAACAGTCCAAAAGTTTTTTTTTTTAAATGTACACTTACACTACTATTAAACAAGATATGAGTGGTGGAACTGGGCAAGTGGGCACAGTATACGCTGTGAGCCTGACACAAAAAAGCAGACTGATGTTTCACAGTCAAAAAAGTTTTTTTTTTTTAAATGTACACTTACACTACTTTAAAACAAGATATGAGTGGTGGCACTGGGCAAGTGGGCACAGTATACGCTGTGAGCCTGACACAAAAAAGCAGACTGATGTTTAACAGTCCAAAAAGTTTTTTTTTTTTTAAATGTACACTTACACTACTATTAAACAAGATATGAGTGGTGGCACTGGGCAAGTGGGCACAGTATACGCTGTGAGCCTGACACAAAAAGCAGACTGATGTTTCACAGTCAAAAAAGTTTTTTTTTTTTAAATGTACACTTACACTACTATTAAACAAGATATGAGTGGTGGCACTGGGCAAGTGGGTACAGTATACGCTGTGAGCCTGACACAAAAAAGCAGACTGATGTTTCACAGTCAAAAAAGTTTTTTTTTTTTTTTAATGTATACTTACACTACTATTAAACAAGATATGAGTGGTGGCACTGGGCAAGTGGGCACAGTATACGCTGTGAGCCTGACACAAAAAAGCAGACTGATGTTTCACAATCCAAAAAGTTTTTTTTTTTTAAATGTACACTTACACTACTATTAAACAAGATATGAGTGGTGCCACTGGGCAAGTGGGCACAGTATACGCTGTGAGCCTGACACAAAAAGGCAGACTGATGTTTAACAGTCCAAAAAGTTTTTTTTTTTTTAAATGTACACTTACACTACTATTAAACAAGATATGAGTGGTGGCACTGGGCAAGTGGGCACAATATTCACTGTGAGCCTGACACAAAAAAGCAGACTGATGTTTCACAGTCAAAAAAGTTTTTTTTTTTTTAAATGTACACTTACACTACTATTAAACAAGATATGAGTGGTGACACTGGGCAAGTGGGCACAGTATACGCTGTGAGCCTGACACAAAAAAGCAGACTGAGGTTTCACAGTCCAAAAAGTTTTTTTTTTTAAATGTACACTTACACTACTATTAAACAAGATATGAGTGGTGGCACTGGGCAAGTGGGCACAGTATACGCTGTGAGCCTGACACAAAAAAGCAGACTGATGTTTCACAGTCCAAAAAGTTTTTTTTTTTTAAATGTACACTTACACTACTATTAAACAAGATATGAGTGGTGCCACTGGGCAAGTGGGCACAGTATACGCTGTGAGCCTGACACAAAAAGGCAGACTGATGTTTAACAGTCCAAAAAGTTTTTTTTTTTTTAAATGTACACTTACACTACTATTAAACAAGATATGAGTGGTGGCACTGGGCAAGTGGGCACAATATTCACTGTGAGCCTGACACAAAAAAGCAGACTGATGTTTCACAGTCAAAAAAGTTTTTTTTTTTTTTTTAAATGTACACTTACACTACTATTAAACAAAATGTGAGTGGTGGCACTGGGCAAGTGGGCACAATATACGCTGTGAGCCTGACACAAAAAAGCAGACTGATGTTTCACAGTCAAAAAAGTTTTTTTTTTAATGTACACTTACACTACTATTAAACAAGATATGAGTGGTGGCACTGGACAAGTAGGCACAGTATACGCTGTGAGCCTGACACAAAAAAGCAGACTGATATTTCACAGTCCAAAAAGTTTTTTTTTTTAAATGTACACTTACACTACTATTAAACAAGATATGAGTGGTGGCACTGGGCAAGTGGGCACAGTATACGCTGTGAGCCTGACACAAAAAAGCAGACTGATGTTTCACAGTCAAAAATGTTTTTTTTTTTTTAAATGTACACGTACACTACTATTAAACAAGATATGAGTGGTGACACTGGGCAAGTGGGCACAGTATACGCTCTGAGCCTGACACAAAAAGGCAGACTGATGTTTAACAGTCCAAAAGTTTTTTTTTTTAAATGTACACTTACACTACTATTAAACAAGATATGAGTGGTGGAACTGGGCAAGTGGGCACAGTATACGCTGTGAGCCTGACACAAAAAAGCAGACTGATGTTTCACAGTCAAAAAAGTATTTTTTTTTTAAATGTACACTTACACTACTTTAAAACAAGATATGAGTGGTGGCACTGGGCAAGTGGGCACAGTATACGCTGTGAGCCTGACACAAAAATGCAGACTGATGTTTAACAGTCCAAAAAGTTTTTTTTTTTTTAAATGTACACTTACACTACTATTAAACAAGATATGAGTGGTGGCACTGGGCAAGTGGGCACAGTATACGCTGTGAGCCTGACACAAAAAGCAGACTGATGTTTCACAGTCAAAAAAGTTTTTTTTTTTTAAATGTACACTTACACTACTATTAAACAAGATATGAGTGGTGGCACTGGGCAAGTGGGTACAGTATACGCTGTGAGCCTGACACAAAAAAGCAGACTGATGTTTCACAGTCAAAAAAGTTTTTTTTTTTTTTAATGTATACTTACACTACTATTAAACAAGATATGAGTGGTGGCACTGGGCAAGTGGGCACAGTATACGCTGTGAGCCTGACACAAAAAAGCAGACTGATGTTTCACAATCCAAAAAGTTTTTTTTTTTTAAATGTACACTTACACTACTATTAAACAAGATATGAGTGGTGCCACTGGGCAAGTGGGCACAGTATACGCTGTGAGCCTGACACAAAAAGGCAGACTGATGTTTAACAGTCCAAAAAGTTTTTTTTTTTTTAAATGTACACTTACACTACTATTAAACAAGATATGAGTGGTGGCACTGGGCAAGTGGGCACAATATTCACTGTGAGCCTGACACAAAAAAGCAGACTGATGTTTCACAGTCAAAAAAGTTTTTTTTTTTTTAAATGTACACTTACACTACTATTAAACAAGATATGAGTGGTGACACTGGGCAAGTGGGCACAGTATACGCTGTGAGCCTGACACAAAAAAGCAGACTGAGGTTTCACAGTCCAAAAAGTTTTTTTTTTTTAAATGTACACTTACACTACTATTAAACAAGATATGAGTGGTGCCACTGGGCAAGTGAGCACAGTATACGCTGTGAGCCTGACACAAAAAAGCAGACTGATGTTTCACAGTCAAAAAAGTTTTTTTTTTTTTAAATGTGCACTTACACTACTATTAAACAAGATATGAGTGGTGGCACTGGGCAAGTGGGCACAGTATACGCTGTGAGCCTGACACAAAAAAGCAGACTGATGTTTCACATTCAAAAAAGTTTTTTTTTTTTTAAATGTACACTTACACTACTATTAAACAAGATTTGAGTGGTGGCACTGGGCAAGTGGGCAAAGTATACGCTGTGAGCCTGACACAAAAAAGTAGACTGATGTTTCACAGTCAAAAAAGTTTTTTTTTAATGTACACTTACACTACTATTATCAAGATATGAGTGGTGGCACTGGGCAAGTGGACACAGTATACGCTGTGAGCCTGACACAAAAAAGCAGACTTATGTATCACAGTCCAAAAAGTTTTTTTTTTTTAAATGTACACTTACACTGCTATTAAACAAGATATGAGTGGTGGCACTGGGCAAGTGGGCACAGTATACGCTGTGAGCCTGACACAAAAAAGCAGACTGATGTTTAACAGTCCAAAAAGTTTTTTTTTTTTTAAATGTACACTTACACTACTATTAAACAAGATATGAGTGGTGGCACTGGGCAAGTGGGCACAGTATACGCTGTGAGCCTGACACAAAAAGCAGACTGATGTTTCACAGTCAAAAAAGTTTTTTTTTTTTAAATGTACACTTACACTACTATTAAACAAGATATGAGTGGTGGCACTGGGCAAGTGGGTACAGTATACGCTGTGAGCCTGACACAAAAAAGCAGACTGATGTTTCACAGTCAAAAAAGTTTTTTTTTTTTTTAATGTATACTTACACTACTATTAAACAAGATATGAGTGGTGGCACTGGGCAAGTGGGCACAGTATACGCTGTGAGCCTGACACAAAAAAGCAGACTGATGTTTCACAATCCAAAAAGTTTTTTTTTTTTTAAATGTACACTTACACTACTATTAAACAAGATATGAGTGGTGCCACTGGGCAAGTGGGCACAGTATACGCTGTGAGCCTGACACAAAAAGGCAGACTGATGTTTAACAGTCCAAAAAGTTTTTTTTTTTTTAAATGTACACTTACACTACTATTAAACAAGATATGAGTGGTGGCACTGGGCAAGCGGCACAATATTCACTGTGAGCCTGACACAAAAAAGCAGACTGATGTTTCACAGTCAAAAAAGTTTTTTTTTTTTTAAATGTACACTTACACTACTATTAAACAAGATATGAGTGGTGACACTGGGCAAGTGGGCACAGTATACGCTGTGAGCCTGACACAAAAAAGCAGACTGAGGTTTCACAGTCCAAAAAGTTTTTTTTTTTAAATGTACACTTACACTACTATTAAACAAGATATGAGTGGTGCCACTGGGCAAGTGAGCACAGTATACGCTGTGAGCCTGACACAAAAAAGCAGACTGATGTTTCACAGTCAAAAAAGTTTTTTTTTTTTTAAATGTGCACTTACACTACTATTAAACAAGATATGAGTGGTGGCACTGGGCAAGTGGGCACAGTATACGCTGTGAGCCTGACACAAAAAAGCAGACTGATGTTTCACATTCAAAAAAGTTTTTTTTTTTTTAAATGTACACTTACACTACTATTAAACAAGATTTGAGTGGTGGCACTGGGCAAGTGGGCAAAGTATACGCTGTGAGCCTGACACAAAAAAGTAGACTGATGTTTCACAGTCAAAAAAGTTTTTTTTTAATGTACACTTACACTACTATTATCAAGATATGAGTGGTGGCACTGGGCAAGTGGACACAGTATACGCTGTGAGCCTGACACAAAAAAGCAGACTTATGTATCACAGTCCAAAAAGTTTTTTTTTTTAAAATGTACACTTACACTGCTATTAAACAAGATATGAGTGGTGGCACTGGGCAAGTGGGCACAGTATACGCTGTGAGCCTGACACAAAAAAGTAGACTTATGTTTCAAAGTTCAAAAAGTTTTTTTTTTTTTTTAAAAGTACACTTACACTACTATTAAACAAGATATGAGTGGTGGCACTGGGCAAGTAGGCACAGTATACGCTGTGAGCCTGACACAAAAAAGCAGACTGATGTTTCACAGTCCAAAAAGTTGTTTTTTTTTTAAATGTATAAACTTACACTACTATTAAACAAGATATGAGTGGTGGCACTGGACAAGTAGGCACAGTATACGCTGTGAGCCTGACACAAAAAAGCAGACTGATGTTTCACAGTCCAAAAAGTTTTTTTTTTTAAATGTACACTTACACTACTATTAAACAAGATATGAGTGGTGGCACTGGGCAAGTGGGCACAGTATACGCTGTGAGCCTGACACAAAAAAGAAGACTGATGTTTCACAGTCAAAAAAGTTTTTTTTTTTTTAAATGTACACTTACACTACTATTAAACAAGATATGAGTGGTGCCACTGGGCAAGTGGGCACAGTATACGCTGTGAGCCTGACACAAAAAAGCAGACTGATGTTTCACAGTCAAAAAAGTTTTTTTTTTTTAAATGTACACTTACACTACTTTAAAACAAGATATGAGTGGTGGCACTGGGCAAGTGGGCACAGTATACGCTGTGAGCCTGACACAAAAAAGCAGACTGATGTTTAACAGTCCAAAAAGTTTTTTTTTTTTAAATGTACACTTACACTACTATTAAACAAGATATGAGTGGTGCCACTGGGCAAGTGGGCACAGTATACGCTGTGAGCCTGACACAAAAAGGCAGACTGATGTTTAACAGTCCAAAAAGTTTTTTTTTTTTTAAATGTACACTTACACTACTATTAAACAAGATATGAGTGGTGGCACTGGGCAAGTGGGCACAATATTCACTGTGAGCCTGACACAAAAAAGCAGACTGATGTTTCACAGTCAAAAAAGTTTTTTTTTTTTTAAATGTACACTTACACTACTATTAAACAAGATATGAGTGGTGACACTGGGCAAGTGGGCACAGTATACGCTGTGAGCCTGACACAAAAAAGCAGACTGAGGTTTCACAGTCCAAAAAGTTTTTTTTTTTAAATGTACACTTACACTACTATTAAACAAGATATGAGTGGTGCCACTGGGCAAGTGAGCACAGTATACGCTGTGAGCCTGACACAAAAAAGCAGACTGATGTTTCACAGTCAAAAAAGTTTTTTTTTTTTTAAATGTGCACTTACACTACTATTAAACAAGATATGAGTGGTGGCACTGGGCAAGTGGGCACAGTATACGCTGTGAGCCTGACACAAAAAAGCAGACTGATGTTTCACATTCAAAAAAGTTTTTTTTTTTTTAAATGTACACTTACACTACTATTAAACAAGATTTGAGTGGTGGCACTGGGCAAGTGGGCACAGTATACTCTGTGAGCCTGACACAAAAAAGTAGACTGATGTTTCACAGTCAAAAAAGTTTTTTTTTAATGTACACTTACACTACTATTATCAAGATATGAGTGGTGGCACTGGGCAAGTGGACACAGTATACGCTGTGAGCCTGACACAAAAAAGCAGACTTATGTATCACAGTCCAAAAAGTTTTTTTTTTTTAAATGTACACTTACACTGCTATTAAACAAGATATGAGTGGTGGCACTGGGCAAGTGGGCACAGTATACGCTGTGAGCCTGACACAAAAAAGCAGACTGATGTTTAACAGTCCAAAAAGTTTTTTTTTTTTTAAATGTACACTTACACTACTATTAAACAAGATATGAGTGGTGGCACTGGGCAAGTGGGCACAGTATACGCTGTGAGCCTGACACAAAAAGCAGACTGATGTTTCACAGTCAAAAAAGTTTTTTTTTTTTTAAATGTACACTTACACTACTATTAAACAAGATATGAGTGGTGGCACTGGGCAAGTGGGTACAGTATACGCTGTGAGCCTGACACAAAAAAGCAGACTGATGTTTCACAGTCAAAAAAGTTTTTTTTTTTTTTTAATGTATACTTACACTACTATTAAACAAGATATGAGTGGTGGCACTGGGCAAGTGGGCACAGTATACGCTGTGAGCCTGACACAAAAAAGCAGACTGATGTTTCACAATCCAAAAAGTTTTTTTTTTTTAAATGTACACTTACACTACTATTAAACAAGATATGAGTGGTGCCACTGGGCAAGTGGGCACAGTATACGCTGTGAGCCTGACACAAAAAGGCAGACTGATGTTTAACAGTCCAAAAAGTTTTTTTTTTTTTAAATGTACACTTACACTACTATTAAACAAGATATGAGTGGTGGCACTGGGCAAGCGGCACAATATTCACTGTGAGCCTGACACAAAAAAGCAGACTGATGTTTCACAGTCAAAAAAGTTTTTTTTTTTTTAAATGTACACTTACACTACTATTAAACAAGATATGAGTGGTGACACTGGGCAAGTGGGCACAGTATACGCTGTGAGCCTGACACAAAAAAGCAGACTGAGGTTTCACAGTCCAAAAAGTTTTTTTTTTTAAATGTACACTTACACTACTATTAAACAAGATATGAGTGGTGCCACTGGGCAAGTGAGCACAGTATACGCTGTGAGCCTGACACAAAAAAGCAGACTGATGTTTCACAGTCAAAAAAGTTTTTTTTTTTTTAAATGTGCACTTACACTACTATTAAACAAGATATGAGTGGTGGCACTGGGCAAGTGGGCACAGTATACGCTGTGAGCCTGACACAAAAAAGCAGACTGATGTTTCACATTCAAAAAAGTTTTTTTTTTTTTAAATGTACACTTACACTACTATTAAACAAGATTTGAGTGGTGGCACTGGGCAAGTGGGCAAAGTATACGCTGTGAGCCTGACACAAAAAAGTAGACTGATGTTTCACAGTCAAAAAAGTTTTTTTTTAATGTACACTTACACTACTATTATCAAGATATGAGTGGTGGCACTGGGCAAGTGGACACAGTATACGCTGTGAGCCTGACACAAAAAAGCAGACTTATGTATCACAGTCCAAAAAGTTTTTTTTTTTAAAATGTACACTTACACTGCTATTAAACAAGATATGAGTGGTGGCACTGGGCAAGTGGGCACAGTATACGCTGTGAGCCTGACACAAAAAAGTAGACTTATGTTTCAAAGTTCAAAAAGTTTTTTTTTTTTTTAAAAGTACACTTACACTACTATTAAACAAGATATGAGTGGTGGCACTGGGCAAGTAGGCACAGTATACGCTGTGAGCCTGACACAAAAAAGCAGACTGATGTTTCACAGTCCAAAAAGTTGTTTTTTTTTTAAATGTATAAACTTACACTACTATTAAACAAGATATGAGTGGTGGCACTGGACAAGTAGGCACAGTATACGCTGTGAGCCTGACACAAAAAAGCAGACTGATGTTTCACAGTCCAAAAAGTTTTTTTTTTTAAATGTACACTTACACTACTATTAAACAAGATATGAGTGGTGGCACTGGGCAAGTGGGCACAGTATACGCTGTGAGCCTGACACAAAAAAGAAGACTGATGTTTCACAGTCAAAAAAGTTTTTTTTTTTTTAAATGTACACTTACACTACTATTAAACAAGATATGAGTGGTGCCACTGGGCAAGTGGGCACAGTATACGCTGTGAGCCTGACACAAAAAAGCAGACTGATGTTTCACAGTCAAAAAAGTTTTTTTTTTTTAAATGTACACTTACACTACTTTAAAACAAGATATGAGTGGTGGCACTGGGCAAGTGGGCACAGTATACGCTGTGAGCCTGACACAAAAAAGCAGACTGATGTTTAACAGTCCAAAAAGTTTTTTTTTTTTTAAATGTACACTTACACTACTATTAAACAAGATATGAGTGGTGGCACTGGGCAAGTGGGCACAGTATACGCTGTGAGCCTGACACAAAAAGCAGACTGATGTTTCACAGTCAAAAAAGTTTTTTTTTTTTAAATGTACACTTACACTACTATTAAACAAGATATGAGTGGTGGCACTGGGCAAGTGGGTACAGTATACGCTGTGAGCCTGACACAAAAAAGCAGACTGATGTTTCACATTAAAAAAAGTTTTTTTTTTTTTAATTATACTTACACTACTATTAAACAAGATATGAGTGGTGGCACTGGGCAAGTGGGCACAGTATACGCTGTGAGCCTGACACAAAAAAGCAGACTGATGTTTCACAGTCCAAAAAGTTTTTTTTTTTTTAAATGTACACTTACACTACTATTAAACAAGATATGAGTGGTGCCACTGGGCAAGTGGGCACAGTATATGCTGTGAGCCTGACACAAAAAGGCAGACTGATGTTTAACAGTCCAAAAAGTTTTTGTTTTTTTAAATGTCCACTTACACTACTATTAAACAAGATATGAGTGGTGGCACTGGGCAAGTGGGCACAATATTCACTGTGAGCCTGACACAAGAAAGCAGACTGATGTTTCACAGTCAAAAAAGTTTTTTTTTTTTTAAATGTACACTTACACTACTATTAAACAAAATGTGAGTGGTGGCACTGGGCAAGTGGGCACAATATACGCTGTGAGCCTGACACAAAAAAGCAGACTGATGTTTCACAGTCAAAAAAGTTTTTTTTTTAATGTACACTTACACTACTATTAAACAAGATATGAGTGGTGGCACTGGGCAAGTGGGCACAGTATACGCTGTGAGCCTGACACAAAAAAGCAGACTGATGTTTCACATTCAAAAAAGTTTTGTTTTTTTAAAATGTACACTTACACTACTATTAAACAAGATTTGAGTGGTGGCACTGGGCAAGTGGGCACAGTATACTCTGTGAGCCTGACACAAAAAAGTAGACTGATGTTTCACAGTCAAAAAAGATTTTTTTTAATGTACACTTACACTACTATTATCAAGATATGAGTGGTGGCACTGGGCAAGTGGGCACAGTATACGCTGTGAGCCTGACACAAAAAAGCAGACTGATGTTTAACAGTCCAAAAAGTTTTTTTTTTTTTAAATGTACACTTACACTACTATTAAACAAGATATGAGTGGTGGCACTGGGCAAGTGGGCACAGCATACACTGTGAGCCTGACACAAAAAGCAGACTGATGTTTCACAGTCAAAAAAGTTTTTTTTTTTAAAATGTACACTTACACTACTATTAAACAAGATATGAGTGGTGGCACTGGGCAAGTGGGTACAGTATACGCTGTGAGCCTGACACAAAAAAGCAGACATGTTTCACAGTCAAAAAAGTTTTTTTTTTTTTAATGTACACTTACACTACTATTAAACAAGATATGAGTGGTGGCACTGGGCAAGTGGGCACAGTATACGCTGTGAGCCTGACACAAAAAAGCAGACTGATGTTTCACAGTCAAAAAAGTTTTTTTTTTTAAAATGTACACTTACACTACTATTAAACAAGATATGAGTGGTGGCACTGGGCAAGTGGGCACAGTATACGCTGTGAGCCTGACACAAAAAAGCAGACTGATGTTTCACAGTCCAAAAAGTTTTTTTTTTTTAAATGTACACTTACACTACTATTAAACAAGATATGAGTGGTGCCACTGGGCAAGTGGGCACAGTATACGCTGGGAGCCTGACACAAAAAGGCAGACTGATGTTTAACAGTCCAAAAAGTTTTTTTTTTTTAAATGTACACTTACACTACTATTAAACAAGATATGAGTGGTGGCATTGGGCAAGTGGGCACAATATTCACTGTGAGCCTGACACAAAAAAGCAGACTGATGTTTCACAGTCAAAAAAGTTTTTTTTTTTTTAAATGTACACTTACACTACTATTAAACAAAATGTGAGTGGTGGCACTGGGCAAGTGGGCACAATATACGCTGTGAGCCTGACACAAAAAAGCAGACTGATGTTTCACAGTCAAAAAAGTTTTTTTTTTAATGTACACTTACACTACTATTAAACAAGATATGAGTGGTGGCACTGGGCAAGTGGGCACAGTATACGCTGTGAGCCTGACACAAAAAAGCAGACTGATGTTTCACATTCAAAAAAGATTTTTTTTTTAAAATGTACACTTACACTACTATTAAACAAGATTTGAGTGGTGGCACTGGGCAAGTGGGCACAGTATACGCTGTGAGCCTGACACAAAAATGTAGACTGATGTTTCACAGTCAAAAAAGTTTTTTTTTAATGTACACTTACACTACTATTATCAAGATATGAGTGGTGGCACTGGGCAAGTGGACACAGTATACGCTGTGAGCCTGACACAAAAAAGCAGACTTATGTTTCACAGTCCAAAAAGTTTTTTTTTTTTTAAATGTACACTTACACTACTATTAAACAAGATATGAGTGGTGGCACTGGGCAAGTGGGCACAGTATACGCTGTGAGCCTGACACAAAAAAGTAGACTTATGTTTCAAAGTCCAAAAAGTTTTTTGTTTTTTTAAAAGTACACTTACACTACTATTAAACAAGATATGAGTGGTGGCACTGGGCAAGTAGGCACAGTATACGCTGTGAGCCTGACACAAAAATGCAGACTGATGTTTCACAGTCCAAAAAGTTTTTTTTTTTTAAATGTACACGTACACTACTATTAAACAAGATATGAGTGGTGACACTGGGCAAGTGGGCACAGTATACGCTCTGAGCCTGACACAAAAAGGCAGACTGATGTTTAACAGTCCAAAAGTTTTTTTTTTTAAATGTACACTTACACTACTATTAAACAAGATATGAGTGGTGGCACTGGGCAAGTGGGCACAGTATACGCTGTGAGCCTGACACAAAAAGGCAGACTGATGTTTAACAGTCCAAAAAGTTTTTTTTTTTTAAATGTACACTTACACTACTATTAAACAAGATATGAGTGGTGGCACTGGGCAAGTGGGCACAATATTCACTGTGAGCCTGACACAAAAAAGCAGACTGATGTTTCACAGTCAAAAAAGTTTTTTTTTTTTTAAATGTACACTTACACTACTATTAAACAAAATGTGAGTGGTGGCACTGGGCAAGTGGGCACAATATACGCTGTGAGCCTGACACAAAAAAGCAGACTGATGTTTCACAGTCAAAAAAGTTTTTTTTTTAATGTACACTTACACTACTATTAAACAAGATATGAGTGGTGGCACTGGGCAAGTGGGCACAGTATACGCTGTGAGCCTGACACAAAAAAGCAGACTGATGTTTCACATTCAAAAAAGATTTTTTTTTTAAAATGTACACTTACACTACTATTAAACAAGATTTGAGTGGTGGCACTGGGCAAGTGGGCACAGTATACGCTGTGAGCCTGACACAAAAATGTAGACTGATGTTTCACAGTCAAAAAAGTTTTTTTTTAATGTACACTTACACTACTATTATCAAGATATGAGTGGTGGCACTGGGCAAGTGGACACAGTATACGCTGTGAGCCTGACACAAAAAAGCAGACTTATGTTTCACAGTCCAAAAAGTTTTTTTTTTTTTAAATGTACACTTACACTACTATTAAACAAGATATGAGTGGTGGCACTGGGCAAGTGGGCACAGTATACGCTGTGAGCCTGACACAAAAAAGTAGACTTATGTTTCAAAGTCCAAAAAGTTTTTTGTTTTTTTAAAAGTACACTTACACTACTATTAAACAAGATATGAGTGGTGGCACTGGGCAAGTAGGCACAGTATACGCTGTGAGCCTGACACAAAAATGCAGACTGATGTTTCACAGTCCAAAAAGTTTTTTTTTTTTAAATGTACACGTACACTACTATTAAACAAGATATGAGTGGTGACACTGGGCAAGTGGGCACAGTATACGCTCTGAGCCTGACACAAAAAGGCAGACTGATGTTTAACAGTCCAAAAGTTTTTTTTTTTTAAATGTACACTTACACTACTATTAAACAAGATATGAGTGGTGGCACTGGGCAAGTGGGCACAGTATACGCTGTGAGCCTGACACAAAAAAGCAGACTGATGTTTCACAGTCAAAAAAGTTTTTTTTTTTTAAATGTACACTTACACTACTTTAAAACAAGATATGAGTGGTGGCACTGGGCAAGTGGGCACAGTATACGCTGTGAGCCTGACACAAAAAAGCAGACTGATGTTTAACAGTCCAAAAAGTTTTTGTTTTTTTAAATGTACCCTTACACTACTATTAAACAAGATATGAGTGGTGGCACTGGGCAAGTGGGCACAATATACGCTGTGAGCCTGACACAAAAAGCAGACTGATGTTTCACAGTCAAAAAAGTTTTTTTTTTTTAAATGTACACGTACACTACTATTAAACAAGATATGAGTGGTGGCACTGGGCAAGTGGGTACAGTATACGCTGTGAGCCTGACACAAAAAAGCAGACTGATGTTTCACAGTCAAAAAAGTTTTTTTTTTTTTAATGTACACTTACACTACTATTAAACAAGATATGAGTGGTGGCACTGGGCAAGTGGGCACAGTATATGCTGTGAGCCTGACACAAAAAAGCAGACTGATGTTTCACAGTCAAAAAAGTTTTTTTTTTTTAAAATGTACACTTACACTACTATTAAACAAGATATGAGTGGTGGCACTGGGCAAGTGGGCACAGTATACGCTGTGAGCCTGACACAAAAAAGCAGACTGATGTTTCACAGTCCAAAAAGTTTTTTTTTTTTAAATGTACACTTACACTACTATTACACAAGATATGAGTGGTGCCACTGGGCAAGTGGGCACAGTATACGCTGTGAGCCTGACACAAAAAGGCAGACTGATGTTTAACAGTCCAAAAAGTTTTTTTTTTTAAATGTACACTTACACTACTATTAAACAAGATATGAGTGGTGGCACTGGGCAAGTGGGCACAATATTCACTGTGAGCCTGACACAAAAAAGCAGACTGATGTTTTACTGTCAAAAAAGTTTTTTTTTTTTTAAATGTACACTTACACTACTATTAAACAAAATGTGAGTGGTGGCACTGGGCAAGTGGGCACAATATACGCTGTGAGCCTGACACAAAAAAGCAGACTGATGTTTCACAGTCAAAAAAGTTTTTTTTTTTTAATGTACACTTACACTACTATTAAACAAGATATGAGTGGTGGCACTGGGCAAGTGGGCACAGTATACGCTGTGAGCCTGACACAAAAAAGCAGACTGATGTTTCACAGTCAAAAAAGTTTTTTTTTCTAAATGTACACTACTATTAAACAAGATATGAGTGGTGGCACTGGGCAAGTGGGCACAGTATACACTGTGAGCCTGACACACACACTGGCAGGCAGGCAACTGCAATTAGATTACACAAGCAGACTGATGTTTCACAGTCAAAAAAGTTGTTTTTTTTAAATGTACACTACTGTTACACCAGATATGAGTGGTGGCACAGGGCAAGTGGGCACAGTATACGCTGTGAGCCTGACACACATGCTGGCAGGCAGGCAACTGCAATTAGATTACACAAGCAGACTGATGTTTCACAGTCAAAAAAGTTTTTTTTTTTTTTAAATTTACACTACTGTTACACCAGATATGAGTGGTGGCAATGGGCAAGTGGGCACAGTATACGCTGTGAGCCTGGCACACACGCTGACAGGCAGGCAACAGCAATTAGATTACACAGGGAAAAAAAAGCAGCCCTAAAAAGGGCTTTTTGGGGTGCTGTCCTTACAGCAGAGATCAGATGAGTCCTTCAGGACTGTTGTGGATACTGAATACACTAGCCTAGCTATCAATTTCCCTATTAATCAGCAGCAGCTACACTGTCCCTCCTCTCCCTAAGAATGCAGCTTCCGAATGAATCTAAAATGGATGCTGTCCAGGAGGTAGGAGGGTCTGGGAGGGAGGGTCTGCTGCTGATTGGCTGGAATGTGCCTGCTGACTGTTAGGTACAGGGTCAAAGTATTACTCAATGATGACGAATAGGGGGCGGATCGAACATCACATATGCTATGTTCGCCGGGAACTATTCGCCGGGTAACTATTCGCAACATCACTACGTCTGGATGAAGACTTCTGCCAGCTTCGAGGAGGACTTCTGCCTGCTTGAATGAAGACTTCTGTTGGCTTCAAGGAGGAATTCTGCCCGCTTGGATGAAGACTTCTGCCACCTGGATGAGGATGGATGTACGGTCTTCGAAAACTGTAAGTGGATCACTGGGGGTTAGTGTTAGGTTTTTTTTAAGTGTTTATTGGGTAGGTTTTATTTTTAGGTTAGGGTTTTGGGCAATGTAAAAGAGCTAAATGTCCTTTTAAGGGCAATGCCCATCCAAATGCCCTTTTCAGGGCAATGTTTAGCTTAGGTTTATTTAAATAGGTTTTTATTTGGGGGGTTTGGCTGGGTGGGTGGTGGGTTTTACTGTTGGGGGGTGTTTGTATTTTTTTAACAGGTGAAAGGGCTGATTTCTTTGGGGCAATACCCTGCAAAAGGCCCTTTTAAGGACCATTGGCAGTTTAGTGTAGGCTAGGTTTTTTTTATTTTGGATGGGCTTTTTTTTATTTTGATAGGGCTATTAGATTAGGTGTAATTCGTTTTTATTTTTGATAATTTTGTTTTTTATTTTGTGTAATTTAGTGTTTATTTTTTTTGTAATTTAGATAATTGTATTTAATTAATTTAATTTATTTTATTGTAATGTTAGGTTTTTTTGTAAGGCAGGTTAGGTTTTATTTTACAGGTAAATTTGTATTTATTTTAGCTAGGTAATTTTTAAATAGTTAATAATTATTTACTAACTAGTCTACCTAGTTAAAATAAATACAAACTTACCTGTAAAATAAAAATAAAACCTAAGATAGCTACAATGTAACTATTAGTTATTTTGTAGCTAGCTTAGGCCTAGATTTGGAGTTTTTCGGCCAAAGGGGTGTGTTAGCTACGCTTGATTTTTTTGGCCGCACCTTTTAAATACCACTGGTATTTAGATTTCACAGAAGGGCTGCTTTAGGCTCCAAAAAAGGAGCGTAGAGCATAATTTATCGCCACTGCAACTCTAAATACCAGCGTTGCTTATGGACGCGGCAAGCTTAAAAAACGTATGGGGAATCGTGCTTGTGCACGATTCCCCATAGAAAACAATGGGACAGTTTGAGCTGAAAAAAAACCTAACACCTGCAAAAAAGCAGCGTTCAGCTCCTAACGCAGCCCCATTGTTTCCTATGGGGAAACACTTCCTAAATCTGCACCTAACACCCTAACATGTACCCCGAGTCTAAACACCCCTAACCTTACACTTATTAACCCCTAATCTGCCGCCCCCGCTATCGCTGACCCCTGCATATTTTTTTAACCCCTAATCTGCCGCTCCGTACACCGCTGCAACCTAAGTTATCCCTATGAACCCCTAATCTGCTGCCCCTAACACCGCCGACCCCTATATTATATTTATTAACCCCTAATCTGCCGCCCCCAACATCGCCTCCACCTACCTACAATTATTAACCCCTAATCTGCCGACCGGACCTCACTGATACTATAATAAATGTATTAACCCCTAATCCGCCTCACTCCCGCCTCAATAACCCTATAAGAAATATTATTAACCCCTAATCTGTCCTCCCTAACATCGCCGACACCTAACTTCACTTATTAACCCCTAATCTGCCGACCGGAACTCACCGCTACTATAATAAATGTATTAACCCCTAAAGCTAAGTCTAACCCTAACACTAACACCCCCCTAAGTTAAATATAATTTTTATCTAACTAAATAAATTAACTCTTATTAAATAAATTATTCCTATTTAAAGCTAAATACTTACAAATAAATACAATTAAATAAACTAACTAAAGTACAAAAAACAAAAAATAAAAAAATATTTACAAACATTAGAAAAATATTACAACAATTTTAAACTGATTACACCTACTCTAAGCCCCCTAATAAAATAACAAAGCCCCCCAAAATAAAAAAAATGCCCTACCCTATTCTAAATTAAAAACGTTCAAAGCTCTTTTACCTTACCAGCCCTGAAAAGGGCCCTTTGCGGGGCATGCCCCAAAGAATTCAGCTCTTTTGCCTGTAAAAAAAGCACATACAATACCCCCCCAACATTACAACCCACCACCCACATAGCCCTAATCTAACCCAAACCCCCCTTAAATAAACCTAACACTAAGCCCCTGAAGATCTCCCTACCTTGTATTCACCACACCGGGTTCACCGATCGCTCCAGAAGAGCCTCCGATGTCTTCATCCAAGCCCAAGCGGGGGCTAAAAAGTGACGTCCATCCTCCGGCTGAAGTCTTGATCCAAGCGGCAAATGAAGAAGTCCATCTTCGGGAAGAAATCTTCATCCTGTCCGGGCAGAAGAGGACATCTGGACCGGCAAACATCTTCATCCAAGCCGCATCTTCTATGTTGTTCCATCCGATAACGAGCGGCTGATCTTCAAGACCTCCGGCGTGGATCCATCCTCTTCGTTCGACGTCCAACTGAAGAATGACGGTTCCTTTAAGGGACGTCATCCAAGATGGCGTCCCTCGAATTCCGATTGGCTGATAGGATTCTATCAGCCAATCGGAATTAAGGTAGGAAAATTCTGATTGGCTGATGGAATCAGCCAATCAGATTCAAGTTCAATCCGATTGGCTGATTGGATCAGCCAATCAGATTGAGCTTGCATTCTATTGGCTGATCGGAACAGCCAATAGAATGCGAGCTCAATCTGATTGGCTGATTGGATCAGCCAATCGGATTGAATTTGAATCTGATTGGCTGATTCCATCAGCCAATCAGAATTTTCCTACCTTAATTCCAATTGGCTGATAGAATCCTATCAGCCAACCGGAATTCGAGGGACGCCATCTTGGATGACGTCCCTTAAAGGAACCGTCATTCGTCGGGAAGTCGTCGGTGAAGATGGATGGATCCGCGCTGGAGGTCTTGAAGATCAGCCGCTCGTCATCAGATTGAACAACATAGAAGATGCGGCTTGGATGAAGATGTTTGCAGGTCCGGATGTCCTCTTCTGCCCGGATAGGATGAAGATTTCTTCCCGAAGATGGACATCTTCATTTGCCGCTTGGATCAAGACTTCAGCCGGAGGATGGACGTCACTCTTTAGCCCCCGCTTGGGCTTGGATGAAGACATCGGAGGCTATTCTGGACCGATCAGTGAACCCGGTGTGGTGAATACAAGGTAGGGAGATCTTCAGGGGCTTAGTGTTAGGTTTATTTTAGATTGGGGTATGTGGGTGGTGGGTTGTAATGTTGGGGGGGTATTGTATATGTTTTTTTTACAGGCAAAAGAGCTGAATTCTTTGGGGCATGCCCCGCAAATGGCCCTTTTCAGGGCTGGTAAGGTAAAAGAGCTTTGAACTTTTTTAATTTAGAATAGGGTAGGGCATTTTTTTTATTTTGGGGGGCTTTGTTATTTTATTAGGGGGCTTAGAGTAGGTGTAATTAGTTTAAAATTGTTGTAATATTTTTCTAATGTTTGTAAATATTTTTTTATTTTTTGTAACTTAGTTATTTTTTATTTTTTATACTTTAGTTAGTTTATTTAATTGTATTTATTTGTAGGTATTGTATTTAATTAATTTATTGATAGTGTAGTGTTAGGTTTAATTGTAGATAATTGTAGGTATTTTATTTCATTTATTTATTGATAGTGTAGTGTTAGGTTTAATTGTAACTTAGGTTAGGATTTATTTTACAGGTAATTTTGTAATTATTTTAACTAGGTAGCTATTAAATAGTAAATAACTATTTAATAGCTATTGTACCTGGTTAAAATAAATACAAAGTTGCCTGTAAAATAAATATTAATCCTAAAATAGCTACAATATAATTATAATTTATATTGTAGCTATATTAGGGTTTATTTTACAGGTAAGTATTTAGCTTTAAATAGGAATAATTTATTTAATAAGATTTATTTTATTTCGTTAGATTTAAATTATATTTAAGTTAGGGGGTGTTAGTGTTAGGGTTAGACTTAGCTTTAGGGGCTAATACATTTATTATAGTAGCGGTGTGGTCCGGTCGGCAGATTAGGGGTTAATAAATATTATGTAGGGGTCGGCGATATTAGGGGCAGCAGATTAGGGGTACATAGGGATAACGTAGGTTGCGGCGGTGTACGGAGCAGAAGATTAGGGGTTTATAATTGTAGGTAGGTGGAGGCGATGTTGGGGGGGCAGTTTAGGGGTTAATAAATATAATATAGGGGTCGGCGATGTTAGGGGCAGAAGATTTGGGGTACATAGGGATAATGTAGGTGGCGGCGGTGTGCGGTCGGCAGATTAGGGGTTACAAACATTTAATAGAGTGGCGGCGATGTGGGGGGGCCTTGGTTTAGGGGTACATAGGTAGTTTATGGGTGTTAGTGTACTTTAGAGCACAGTAGTTAAGAGCTTCATAAACCGGCGTTAGCCCAGAAAGCTCTTAACTACTGACTTTTTTCTGCGGCTGGAGTTTTGTCGTTAGATTTCTAACGCTCACTTCAGCCACGACTCTAAATACCGGCGTTAGAAAGATCCCATTGAAAAGATAGGATACGCAATTGACGTAAGGGGATCTGCGGTATGGAAAAGTCGCGGCTGCAAAGTGAGCGTTAGACCCTTTCCTGACTGACTCTAAATACCAGCGGTAGCCCAAAACCAGCGTTAGGAGCCTCTAACGCTGGTTTTGATGGCTAATGCCAAACTCTAAATCTAGCCGTTAGTGTTTTTTTACAGTTAAGTATGTAGTTAGTTTTAAATAGGAATTATTTAGGTAATAATTGTAAGTTTAAATTAGATTTATTTTAATTATATTTAAGTTAGGGGGTGTTAGGGTTAGGGTTATGCTTACATTAGGGTTAGGTTTAGGGGTTAATATATTTATGTAGTGTTAGTGTTGTGGGATGCCAGAGGTTTAGGGGTTAATAACTTTAGTATAGTGGCAGCAACATTGGGGACGGTAGTGTAATGTAGGTGGCAGTGATGTTAGGAGCATCAGATTAGGGGTTAATAACTTTATTTAGGTATAGGCAATGTTGGGGGCGTCAGATTGGGGCTTAATAAGTGTAATGTAGGTGGCAGCGATGTTAGGGGCGGCACATTAGGGGTTAATAACTTTATGTAGGTATAGGCAATGTCGGGGATGGCAGATTAGGGGTTAATAACTGTAATGTAGGTGGTGGCGATGTTAGGGGTGGCAGATTAGGGGTGTTTGGACATGGTTTTTATGTTAGGGTGTTAGTTTTAAACGTAACTTTTTCTTTCCCCATAGATATCAATAGGGCTGCATTACGGAGCTTTTCATTCTACGATCGCAGGTGTTAGACTTTTCTTTTGCTGGCTCTCCCTTTTAATTTCTGTGGGAAAATCGTGCACAAACACATCAAAGCAGCGCTTGTATTTTGGTGCGGTATGGAGCTCAATGCTACCATATTGCCCGCACAAGCCTGCTTTTTTTAAACCTGTAATAGCAGCGCTATAGGTAGGTGAAATAACTACGCTTTTGTGGCGCTCGTTAATTTCCCTATAGCGCTCAAAACTCGTAATCTAACTGTGTGTTATTTAGTGTTCATAAATATATTCATCCAATGGATCGGAACAACAGCTTCATAGCTTACAGACATTTTGTGCCGATTGGCTCTTAGCTGTCACGTGACCGCCTATACCAAGAACAATCTGAATGAGAGAGATTTTAATATAATGTCTATCAGTGTGCACTGAATTAGATTTATATATATATATATATATATATATATATATATATATATACGGCGATAAGCCTGCCCAGAGGGCAGTCTATGTTTAAAAACAACAACCCCCCCAAGCTAAAGTTTAAAAAAAAAAAAAAAATTAAAAAAAATAAACAAAGGTATCCAAAATAAAAAAATTAGACCTAAATTAATACCCCTATAAAAATAAAAATTGTCCCCCAAAATAAAAACACCCCCTAATCTAATTCTTAACTACCAATAGCCCTTAAAAGGGACTTTTTTAGTACACTGCCCTAAGTTAAACAGCTCTTTTACCTCTGAAAAATACTAAATCCCCCCTAACAGTAAAACTTCCCCAATGTTAGACTTTTTATTTTCTGTAATTTTAGATTATTTTAAAGTTTTTTAGTTTACTTGTAATTTAGGAATATTTTAATGTATGTAATGAGGTTAATTTAGGGGGTATTAGGTGTCAGGGTATGGCTGAGTGGCATTGGATATTACATAATTTAATATCTCATTTAGCTAATAACTACTATGAATTGATTTAGCTGCATTGTGAACAAGCACTGGAATGGGTGATATCAACCCCTCCTTTTTGTTCTCAACTACAGACTTGTAGAACAAAAGAAAAAACAAACAAAAAAGAAAAAGTCCCAAATTATAAGAGATAATGTCACATCTAAAGAGCCTTTGGTCACGGTCTCAGAAGAGAGGTAACTTCTAATGAATTATTGTTGGATAGCCTTCCCAGATTGAAATCTCTAAATTAATTTAGCCTAAGAAATTCATTACTTAGATGACAGGAACCCCTGTGGATAGGCAGCCGAAAGGTCTACAATTTGAGATACCTTTCCAGGATGATCAACAATTTAGATGTCTTTTATCTCAGTGTTAAATTGTCCCATGCTGAGCTGAATCCACATTGGCGTCTGGGCTCATGTTACAGCTAACATATGGAAAGTTGAAAGCCTAAGAATTAAGATTTTTAAATATCTTAACCTATGTACTTTTGATAACAAATTATCTACATAATTCTTAGATAAATTAATGTATACCACTGAATAATGTAGATAATGATCTAAGAGATACATCACATGTTACATACTGAGTTGGATATAATGAATTAAAAATAAATAACTGCATTGGTATATATAAATGTTTAAGTTATTTCAAAATAAATACATTTTTCTTTGTTTTCTAGAAATCTAATGAACATTACAGGGGAGAACTGATTTTGTGAAGATGAGATTTCTAATTAAGATACTATAAGCTAATATGTAAATGGATAGATGTTAAACCCATGTCTTAAACACTGTTGAGATATGTATTAATAAATAACTATAATGCTCATGTTTAGCTATGATATAAGATGTGACTAGGAAATGTAATATGTACACGTATATCAAATGAACTGATATACAGAATAAGACATATATATTTTATTGTTTGATGCTACTAGTCCCTCATAAAAATGCAACTTTAAAGGCATTTTCTAAAATATTATATGATTGAAGTATACTCATGTTTGGTATCTATGAATGCATGCTAGATTATATTAGATGGGACAGATATGTAACCAGACAGGTTTATTAATATCAAGAAATAGTGTATTTGATAAACATTTTCTTTTAGATATTTAAACTGCAGCAGTATTGATGGTGAGACTGCATTTCTGGTTATCTGCTGCCACCAATAGTTCAGAAATGGTATGCCAGCCAAACAAATTGACTATTAGAACATATGCAAATCCAAATAAGCCAATCAGGGAGGCGTCTCCCAAATAACCAATCAATGCTCAGCTCCGTTAAGGGCGAATCAGAGACAAGCATCGGTTAAGGCATATCAAAATCTTGCGGGAATGATTAAAGAAAAGGAGTGATTTTTATCTGATAAAGGTGGCCACACACACTAGACAAAGGACAGACTCAAAGAAGCAAAACTTTTGGAGAGAAAAATACACAGGTTTTGGTGCCAAGTATATTTTCATTTTGGGACATTTTCTTGAACAAAGGAAGATAAAATTTTGAGGCCTGGCCCTGTACCTTTGCGCATAGTGGATAAATCCTTCTTAGATGACCCACAAGAAGAAACTGAACATTCATTTGGTTGTTTGGTAAAGTATAAGCTAAATATATATATAATATTTTAATCCAAGGTATTCTAAAACTATAGTTATATCATAGTTGTGATTTAAAAGGAGAGTTTGTTCTTATATTTAATATTAATTAGACCAAGGGTAGTAAGTATACTGGTATAAAAATGTAATGTTTTGAAAGAATTTTGTATTTTAATATCATAAATTAATTACAGTTATTGCTATATATATATATTAGAATTTGCCTTATTGTAGCTAAATAAGAGGTCATTTCAGGTCAGACATATTGGCATATAAATTGGCTGTTTGCATTAATAATATATACAATTTCTGGTGTTTTTAATTGAAGTTATATAGAATTATTTGTGGGCTAAATAACGTAATTATACTTGTCTGAAAGTTATCTTAAATCTATTGAAATCCAGTAAGATGTGGGTGAAGTATCTTGGTATATTATTTATCTAAGCACTGTGAAGTTAGCGGTCCATATTCTAGTATTTTATTGTGGTATTTTAATGCGATTCATTGTGAGTAAGGTTAATTTTAAAGGTATATTTTTTATGATCTGCTGTATAAAATATTGTAACAGAATAAGTATGTATAATTGATTCAAAGCTAGTCTCTACTTAATGTATTTCAATGTGTTTATAAATTTAACTAATCTCAAGAATTTAGGAATAAATATTAATTTCAATTGTTTCGTATAACTCTGGTATATACTGACATATTTTAGGGGGCTTAGTGATTAGTTATTTGTGTATTGAGGTTTGGCGGTTTAGGGGTTAATAGATTTATTATGTTAATTGTGATGTGGATTAATGTCAGTTTAGGGGTTAATAGATTTATTAGGTTAATTAGCGATGTGGGTTAATGGCAGTTTAGGGGTTAATAGATGTATTAGGAAATTTGCAATATTGGGTTTGGCGGATTTAGTGGTTAATAATTTTAGTAGGTAGTTGGTTGGTTTTTTTTTTCTTAATACTTAATGCAATCGGTTAGTTTTTTTTAAAAAATACTTATTGCGGGCGGTTAGGTTTTTTTTTTTTTGTAATGCTCTGTTGCCTTTGCTGCATCCAGGTGAATTCTTTTGGCTGCACACGCAGCCAACATTCTTTTGGCTGCCTTCCACTGCCAACATTCCTTTGAGGATGCATGTGCAACTGGTGACACTGACGGACGCGTTACAAACGCAATTATAGTATAGATATTTTACCTTATGTCTTTTTAAATTTTGAATCTTTTTCTACAGGTTTCATATTTAATTTTAAGTGTGGCTTCAGTTTGTAGCGCTGACTCTTAGAAATTAACGACCGCAACATTTTCAGTGTTATTTCACCTCCTTATAGCGCTGCTATTACAAGTTTTAAAAAAGCAGGCTTTTACGGGCGATATGTTGCGTTGAGCTCCATACCACACCGAAATCAAGCGCTGCTTTGACGTGCTTGTGCACGATTTCCCCATAGACATCAATGGGGCAAGCTAGCAAAAAAAAGCCTAACACCTGTGATTGCGGAAACAAAAGCTCCTTAACGCAGCCTGTCTATGGGAAAAAGAAAACGTTACGTTTAAACCTGACATCCTAACATAAACCCTGAGTATAAGCACCGCTATACAAATATAATTAAAATAAATCTAAATAAACCTTACAATTATTAACTAAATAATTCCTATTTAAACCTAAACACATACTTACCTGTAAAAAAAATGGAAGATAAACAAGGGGCGCCAACATAGTGTGAATCGTTAAAACAACAAATATAAAAATGATGTGCAAAAAACTACTCACAAGGAAAGTGGCACCTTAAATGAATAAGGTGCGATAAAGCAGGCTGACATTCAAATTCCAGCAGTCAGTATGCTGGAGGTCTCACCCAGAGGACCTGTGGAATCCAGATAGGCATCTAGAAAGTAGCACCCACGTTTTTTAGGGCCAATGGCCGGACCAGGTGAGCTGCAAGCTGATATGTGTTCTCCTGCTGCACTCACGCCACCGAGACTTTTCTCCAAAACTGACAGTGTCAGTGTATGAAAGGTTCCGTGGTAAAAGTCCTGTTTCAAAAACAAGTGGATCATGGAAAGAAGCAAAAATACCGGTGGTATAAAACAAACAGTATTTATTTTGCAACGCGTTTCTCAGTCTATTCCAGACCGTTTCATCAGGCAGAGACCAGACCTGTAAAAAAAAACCTAAACTAGCTACAATCAGCTCTCATTCTATTGGCTGTTCCAATCAGCCAATAGAATGATAGCTCAATCCTATTAGCTGAGTGCAACAGTCAATAGGATTTTTTCCCCTTTAATTCCTATAGGCTGATAGAAATCTTTCAGCCAATAGGAATGTAAGGGACACCATCTTGGATGACATCACTTAAAGGGAACCTTCCGTTTACAGCGATGACCGTAAGAAAAGGATGCTCCCCGCCGGATGTCTTGAAGATGGACCCGCTCCACACCGGATGAATGAAGATAGAATATGCCGTCTGGATGAAGACTTCTTGCCGCTTGGATGAGGACTTCGCCGGCTGGATAAAGATCGAAGAGGCCTCCTGGATGAAGACTTCTTGCCGCTTGGATGAGGACTTCGCCGGGTGGATGAGGATGCATGTCCGGACTTCGATAACTGTAAGTGGATCGTCGGGGGTTAGTGTTAGGTTTTATTAAGGGTTTATTGGGTGGGTTTTTTTTTTTAGGTTAGGGTTTTGGGCAATGTAAAAGAGCTAAATGCCCTTTTAAGGGCAATGCCCATCCAAATGCCCTTTTCATGGCAATGTTTAGCTTAGGTTTATTTTGATAGCTTTTTATTTGGGAGGTTTGGTTGGGTGGTGGGTTTTACTGTTGGGGGGTGTATGTATTTTTTATTACAGGTAAAAGAGCTTTTTTTTTATTTTGGGGGGCTTTTTTATTTTGATAAGGCTATTAGATTAGGAGTAATTTGTTTTAATTTTTGATAATTTCGTTTTTTATTTTTTGTAATTTAGTGTTTATTTTTTTGTAAGTTAGAAAATTGTATTTTAATAATTTAATTTATTTTATTTTATTGTAATGTTAGTTTTTAGTGTAAGTTAGCTTAGGTTTTATTTTACAGGTAAGTTTGTATTTATTTTAACTAGGTAGCTAGTAAATAGTTAATAACTATTTACTGACTAGTCTACCTAGTTAAAATAAATACAAACTTACCTGTGAAATAAAAATAAAACCTAAGATAGCTACAATGTAACTATTAGTTATATTGTAGCTAGCTTAGGGTTTTTTTCACAGGTAAGTTTGTATTTAGCTTTAAATAGGAATTATTTAGTTAATAATTGTAAGGTTTATTTAGATTTATTTTAATTATATTTAAGTTAGGCTTAGGGTTACATTAGGATTAGGGTTAGATTTAGGGTTACGTTAGGATAAGGGGTTAATATATTTATGTATGGTTAGTGATGTGGGAGGTCAGAGGTTTATGGGTTAATAATTTATTTTAGTTTATTTCGTTGTGGGGGGCTTGCGGTTTAGTGGTTAATAGGTTTTATTATAGCGGCGGTGTGGGCGGACGGCAGATTAGGGGTTAATAATCTTTAAATAGTGTTTGCAATGCGGGAGGGCGGCGGTTTAGGGGTTATTAGGTTTATTATAGTGGCGACGATGTCGGGGGGCAGCGGAATAGGGGTTTATACATTTTAATAGTGGCGGCCGGTGATATCCGGAGCGGCAGATTAGGGGTTAATAAATTTATTATAGTGTTTGCCATGTGGGAGGGCCTCGGTTTAGGGGTTAATAGGTTGTTTATGGGTGTTAGTGTACTTTTTAACACTTTAGTTATGAGTTTTATGGTACAGCTTTGTAATGTAAAACTCATAACTACTGACTTTAGATGGCGTTAGAGATCTTGTGGCTATAGAGTGTACCGCTCACTTTTTGGCCCCCCAGGCAAACTCGTAATACCGGCGCTATGGGAGTCCCATTGAAAATTGACTTTTTTTAAAAGTGCGGTACTGACGTTGCGTGACAGCCAAAAAGGTGTGCGGTACACCTATTAGGTTTTTGGCAAGACTTGTAATAGCGGCATTAGGGAAAAAGCAGCGTTATGAAGCATAACAATGCCTTTTCACTCATAACGCAAAACTTGTAATCTAGCTGTGTATTTGTAGTAGGTGTGGTGTGGGTAGGTGATGGGTAAGATCAGAAGTGGCTAGTAACAATTTACCTGGCTAGTATCTTAGGACTTGAAATTTTGTTATATATATTTTTCTTTCCAGAAAATGCTAGAAAAACAATATGCACATTGAATAATCACAAACCATAGTTTCCATAATATACTTATTGAACGTGTTGATTACAGGATGCTGTAAATGTTATATACCTGCAATCTATATCGCTCCAGACATACAATATTCCCTGCCATCCATAAAGCTCCATATTCATACTGACCTTCCTTTAGACATTTGAAAATAAATAAAAAAATTATCTGTCAGTGTGCCCTTAGATCCCTAAGAAAACACCACAGTACCCATAAAAGATGGACCAAAACCATTACTGACAAGCCCATTGGTTGACTGACAGATACAGCCATGTACATGAAGAGCAAAGAGATTTGGGCATATCAGTTGACACTTATTTGCAATTATGACACCCCTTAATTTCTGAAACAAAAACCTTTGAAACTCTGGATAAGTTTTAACTAGTGTCATTTGCATTTCTTGGTTTTAATCCAGAATGCATGACTCATATGCAGCCATCCTGAGTATACAGATCTCTACTTAAAGGGATACTCAAGTCAAAATTAAACTGTCGATAGATCATGCAATTTTAAACAACACTCCAATTTACTTCCATTAAAAAAAAGTGCACAAACTTTTTATATTTAAACTTTTTGAGTCACCAACTACTACTGAGTTTGTGCAAGAATTTACAGAATAAGTGTATGTGCATTTGTGATTAGCTGATGGCTGTCACATGGTACGTGTATGCATTTGTGACTGGCTGATGGTTGTCACATGGTACAGGGGGAGTGGAAAGCAACATAACTTTTAAAATTGTCAGAAAAAAAAATCTACTATTAATTTGAAGTTCAGACTAAGGGGCCGATTTAACAAGGGCAGAATGGCCCCTGATCCCCCTGTTTCCGCGCGAGCCTTTAGGCTCACCGGAAACAGCAGTTAAGAAGCAGTGGTCTTAAGAAGGCTGCTCCTTAACTGGTCTGCCGCCTCTGAGGCTGCGGACATCAATCTGCCTCATCTGGTTGATTGACACCTTCTGCTAGCGCAATGTTAAATGCCGACAGTGTATGCTGACAGCATTTAGCGATGTCGGGCGGAAATGATCTGCTACAGTGGATCATGTCCGCCCGACTGTTGATAAATCGGCCCCTAAGTGCTATTGCATTGACTTGTTATCTTGAATTTGTTGATTATGCAAATCTACTTTGCTGACTGGTCCTTTAAGGAACTGCTGAGTTTCTCCTCATAATTCAGCTGTTCAACCTTCAGTAAAAAGATATTTCTGTTTTCCTGTTCTCAGCAGCAGTAGAAACCCATATCTGGTCATCAAAAGCAGCAGTCTATGTAATGGTTCTCATTGGAAGTAAACCTGTATCCTCGTTTTCAGTCATGTGTTTGCTTGTCTTTTAAGAGCACCTGTGTTTTCTGGCTTTTCTCTGAAAGAAAGTCTGTATTATGGTCTATCATCCACAAGCTGGTGCTTCCTAGTTTCTCCACAGCAAACCTATGCTTTATGATCTCTTATCACTACCAGTATCTCTTAGTGTCCCAGCAGTAAGTCTGTGTTAACAGACTTCACAACAAAAAGCCTATGTGGCTGACTTCTCTGCCGCAAACCTGTGTCTTCTGCTCTCTCAGTAGTACCAGTGTCTCCTAGTTAGTCAGTAAAAACCCAGTCTCTTGTGACCTCTTAGTAACAATCTGTTTTTTTTTTTTCTGGCCTCTTCTCAACAAGCCTGTTTAATTTGAATTATCAGCAACTAGAGAGTCCCTCCTCATCTTACAGTAGCAAGATGGTAGGCCTGATGACCAAACTTCTCTGCTCATGTGAGCTGATCTAAAATATTCCTCCAGCAATGCAAGATCATTAGTGAATTTTTCAAAAGGCAGATTTTGCTTTACTTCTCAAGGGACATTCCCTGCATTTCTGTATTTGAAGGAGAGATAAGCTCAGTGGAATAAAGCACTGCATAACATTTAAACTTTGTGCTTTGTATTCTATATTACTTTACACTTCAGATTATTTCTTTCTATTTTCTATTTTATTTTGTATACAACAGTGTATTTGGTATTGTGATTTTACGAATTCTGATGCTTTCACAGTTTCTGTGTAACTTTAACAAATCATACTTTGTATATTTATGTGTATCATACTTTATTTATGTGTATCTTTTACAAATTACACTGTACTTTGCATTTCCTCTATATAGAATAAAACGGAAAAGCTGTCAACATCAGTTTCTCAGAGAGCTTCATTGATTTCTGAGGGCAAGATAATCAAACAGTCTCTAGTTTTGAGAGAAAGTATCAAGGAGACTTCACAAGGACTGAACTCACTGAATTTTCTAAGAAAAAGTGCAGAATTCCTAGAGAAGTGAGCGATACCTTCCATAACAATTAATGAAGCTCTCTGGGTTACATAGGAGAGAGAAGGTAACTGGAGAACACCAGGGGGTCAATTTATCAAGCTCTGTACGGAGCTTAGTGCCCCGTGTTTCTGTCTGCTCGGAGGCGGCCGACAGAAATCAACCCAATCAAATATGATTGGATTGATTGACACCCCCTGCTATCTGCTGGGGGGCAGTATTGCACCAGCAGTTCACAAGAACTACTGGTGCAATGATAAATGCTGACAGCGTATGCTGTCAGCATTTATCGATGTGCAGTGGACATGATATGCTACATTTTTTCATATCTGCTCGCACTATAATAAATTGACCCCCAGGGGTTGATATAAATGTTTTCGCTATAATTTAACTTGCTTTTGTCTATATTTTAGTATATATAACTTTTCTATTAGTTAAAATAAGTGTATTGTGAATTTTTAGCAAATTTCACCCGCATACAGCTTGCTAGAAAAAACTCAGCGAGATCAGTTTGTTTAAAATCCTTACATCATTTCACAAGAATTGTGAGGGAGCTTCAGACATACCCAGGTAACTCCCCTATTCAGCCCATTGAACTGCTCTGTCCCTCCTTCCTTCTGAAACTGTCAGTTTTAGTTTACAATGGAGCAAATAAAAATGGCAATGTAATTTGTAAAGATACACAGAAATATACAAAGTATGATCCTAATTTCTTAAAGTAACATAGAAACTTTCAAAACATAACCAGACTTTGTAAAATCACTGCTGGATCTAAATGTATTAAAATATTAAAGAGAAAGTACAAAACTTAAATGCAATAATACTGAAAGAACCCAATCTGAAATGTAAAGAAATATAAAATACAGAAACGAGAGAGTTCCACCCTTTTTCCATGGAAGTTTAAACTACAATTTCTCTCCAAGCTAGAGAATCTATGATCACCGGTTCTGGTGTCTTCTAGCCACTCATCAGCAAGCATTTGTTTTTTGCCTTTCTGCAGTAGCCAGTGTTGTCTGGTCTATTAACAGTAAGCCTGTATCATCTGGCCTCTCAGCCTTAACTGGTATCTACCTATCAGAAGAAAGTCTGAGTCTCTTGACCTATCATTAGCAAGCTTGTGTCTCCTGGTCTCAGCAGTTAGTCTGTGTCTTCTCAGCAAATTTACTCTTTTGGTCACACATCTGTAAATCAGTCTACTAGCTATGCATTTGTTTACTAGCTTCTCATCTGTAAGCCTGACCTCTGACTGCACATCCAGAAGCCTAATCACTATTTTTTCTTTGGTTTGCTGAATCAGTCACTTTTAACTTCATCTTTTTTATTACTTCGTGCCATTATCCTGCATTGCTTTATGTTCAGAATACTTTCTATTATTCTATTATTTGAAGGTAACTTTGTATGTTTGTACCAAATTTGCCATTTTATAAGAATACCAATTAAAATGAGTTTTTAATTACAATTGAGTTACTATTTTCTCACACTGATCAAGCTTTTCTCAAAGGCAATGACTTAAATATATCAAAACACATTTTCTAGAGATAATATATATGTGTGCAAAGATTTTCTGATTAAAGTGCTGTTGTGAAAACTGTTGAACACCATTGTTATGTTATGAGGAACAAACACTTCAGACTGTAGTTACGAGAGCAACATATCTAAGTATACTGTGGGACTGTATACAGGAGGAGACACTGGCCTCTAGTTATTAAGGTCTGTCGGACCTGATCTGACAGTGCAGATCAGGTCCGACAGACCTCGCTGAATACGGCGAGCAATACGCTCGCTGTATTCAGCATTGCACCAGCAGCTCATAAGAGCTGCTGGTGCAACGCCGCCCCCTGCAGACTCGCGGCCAATCGGCCGCCAGCAGGGGGGTGTCAATCAACCCGATCGTACTCGATCGGGTTGATTTCCGGCGATGTCTGTCCGCCTGCTCAGAGCAGGCGGACAGGTTATGGAGCAGCGGTCTTTGTGACCGCTGCTTCATAACTGCTGTTTCTGGCGAGTCTGAAGACTCGCCAGAAACAGGGGCCGTCAAGCTCCATCCGGAGCTTGATAACTAGAGGCCATAATATTCACTTTGGGATTAACAATACAAAACAATACTAAAGTCAAAAGTAGGAGCAGTTGCTTGTACGCAAATTATTTTTTTCATAGGTTCCAATAAACAGCTTTTAATTAGTGTATACGGGAATGCTCCCATAATGTAAATATTGTACAATTAGGATTTCTCATTGTGCTCTGTTATCACTTACCGTCCTCTCCTTCTAAGCATCTTCTGCCTCCGAAAAAAGGTTTCCAATTTACTTCTAATATCAAATCTGCTTCATTCGCATGATATTCTGTGTTGAAGAGATACCTAGGTAGGCATCTGGAGCACTACATGGCAGGAAATAGTGCTGCCATCTAGCGCTCATGCAAATGGATAACATTCTTGCAAAACTGCTGCCATATAGTGCTCTAAAAATGGGCCGGCTCCTAAGCAATAAAAGATAACAAGAGAATGAAGAAAAAGTTTTAATAGATTTAAATTAGAAAGTTGTTTAAAATCACATGATCTGTCTGAATCATGAAAGAGAAAGTTTGGGTTTCATATCCCTTTAAATAAGGTTTTTCTTTCTTTTAATGCAAGTGGTACAAGCAATCAGAAGCTTCCACTTGCTGTATAGTAGCACAGCAGAGCACTGCCAGGCGTTACTGCTTACGCTATGTGGGGTATTTATCAAAGCATCAACTGATAATACGCTGGAGTCCTGCATCATATTTGACGCAAGATTGATCTGCCGTAGTAAACAAAGCGTCAAGATCGTCAAATTATGAAATGTGTGACGAAATATACGCTCCCGCGATCTCAATCCGATGCAGATTGATGCTTGCGTCATTACAAATGTTTTGAGTTCACATTCAACTCTATTTGATCCTTTTCCCAATTTATCAAACATTTAACAGGTACGCTAGCATCTATTCCTACGCAGCGTACCTAGTTTTCAATCCGCCACCCTTGAGGCCGTGGATGCCATAAAATCAATGGGAGTCTCAAAACACAGAAAGCTTATGTTCGATGCTGCAAGAGAATGAAGTATGTTACATAATAAAAGTAAATTAGAAACTTTATTAAAATTGTAAACCATTTCTAAATCAAACAATATTATTGCTCCACATTTGGTGCACATTGGATTGAACTTGAATCTGATTGGCTGATTCAATCAGCCAATCAGATTTTTCTACCTTAATTCCGATTGGCTGATAGAATCCTATCAGCCAATCGGAATTCGGCGGACACCATCTTGGATGACGTCATTTAAAGGAACCTCATTCGTCGGGAAGTCGTCATGCCGGAAGGATGCTCCGCGGCGGAGGAGCGAAGTAAGAAGATTGAAGATGCCGATTTGCTTGAAGACGTCGCCGATGGAAGAAGACTCTCTGCCGCTTGCTTCAAGACATCGCCCGGATGGATGAAGACTTCACTGCCGCTTGCTGGAACACATCGCCTGGATCGGTTCGGCCCGGCTGGGTGAATACAAGGTAGGGAGATCTTCAGGGGGTAGTGTTAGGTTTATTTAAGGGGGGTTTGGGTTAGATTAGGGGTATGTGGGTGGTGGGTTGTAATGTTGGGGGGTGGTATTGTGTTTTTTTTTTGCAGGCAAAAGAGCAGTTTTCTTTGGGGCATGCCCCCACAAAAGGCCCTTTTAAGGGCTGGTAAGGTAAAAGAGCTTTGAACTTGTTTTAATTTAGAATAGGGTAGGGAATTTTTTTATTTTGGGGGGGCTTTATTATTTTATTAGGGGGCTTAGAATAGGTGTAATTAGCTTAAAAATCTTGTAATTTTTTTTATTTTTTGTAATTTAGTGTTTGTTTTTTTTGTAATTTAGTTTAGTTTATTTAATTGTATTTTTAGATAGATATTTGTAGTTTAGTTAATTTATTGATAGTGTAGGTGTATTTGTAACTTAGGTTAGGATTTATTTTACAGGTAATTGGGTAATTATTTTAACTAGGTAGCTATTAAATAGGTAATACCTATTTAATAGCTATTATACCTAGTTAAAATAATTAACAATTTACCTGTAAAATAAATATAAACCCTAACATAGCTATAATGTAATTATTAATTATATTGTAGCTATCTTAGGGTTTATTTTATAGGTAAGTATTTAGATTTAAATAGGAATATTTTAGTTTATAATATGAATTAGATTTATTTAATAAGAATTTAGTTAGGGGTGTTAGGGTTAGATAGAGTTAATATAGTTTATATAAATACTATAGTAACTATATTAACCCTAATATAATTAGGGTTAATATAGTTAATATATATAATATAATAACTATATTAACTATATTAACCCTAATATAATTAGGGTTAATATAGTTAATATAGCTGGCGGCGGTGTAGGGGGATTAGATTAGGGGTTAATACATTTATTATAGGTGGCCGCGGTGTAGGGGGATTAGATTGTAGGCAAAAGAGCAGTTTACTTTGTGACAAAGCCCCACCAAAAGCCCTTTTAAGGGCTGGCAAAAGAGCTGTTACTTTGGGGCATGCCCCACAAAAAGCCCTTTTAAGGGCTGGCAAAAGAGCTGTTACTTTGGGGCAATGCCACGCAAAAAGCCCCTTTCAGGGCTATTTGTAGGGTTAGACTTAGGTTTAGTGGTAGGGATAGTTTAGTATTTTAGGGGTTGAATAATTTAATAAAGATGGCGGCGGGGTAGGGGGATTAGATTAGTGGTTAATAATTTTAAAATAGATAGCGGCGGGGTAGGGGCTCACTTTAGGGGGTAGGTAAGGTAGATGGCGGCGGTGTTAGGGGCTCACTTTAGGGGGTTATAGATTTAATATAGCTGGCGCCGGTTTAGGGGTTAATAACTTTATTAGGTAGCGGCGGTTTAGGGGTTAATACATATTTTATTGTTAGGATAGTGAGGGGGGATAGCGGATAGAGGGTTAGACGTGTCGGGCTATGTTAGGGAGACGTGTTAGACAGTGCGGGTGATTTAGACTTTAGTCAGGCTTTGTAGGCGCCGGCAGTTTCTAAGGTGCCGCAAGTCACTGGCGACGCCAGAAATGTGTACTTGCGCAGATTTCTGGACATCGCTGGTTTGTCAGACTTACGGCACGTTAGCATCTGACGGCGCTGTATATGGGATAGCTCGAGTTGCCAGCTGAAACTGCGGGCGACGCGGGTTCCCTCGCTTGCGCCGCAAACTACGATCTATATCGGATTGCGCCCCAAGTGTTTACGTAGGAACTTCGTTCCAATGACAAACATTTGCCCAGGCATGAAGAGGTTAAAAGAAATCATGACAAATCTATGTTTTAAAAAGTGCTTCATTCTATCCATCAGCTCATGCAAATCATATCAAACTGTCTAAAAAGTGCATGATTGCAAATGATAATTACATAAATTATACATTTAGCTTAGCTTTTCAGTTAGTTGACTGACAGTGCATCATGCAAGTGAAGTCTCATTAAACAGTTTTTTTTATGTCAAATCTTATTTAGCATAGCAATAGTTTAGTAAGATTGTGTTGCAAAACAAAACCACCGGGTATATAACTCTCCGGACAGAATGTTTTTATAACTTCACTCTTTACAAGAGTGCAACTAAATTTGAAAGCATGAATTCATGAAGGACACTAATAAACTGATTCACTAAGAATAGATGTGAAAAGTTTACATGTTAATGTTTGACTAGTGTAAATAAAATAAAAATGTTGAAACTATGTTATGTACACTATGAGTGAAATAAGTAATATTTGCAGTGATGTAATGCTATATAAAAATAATGTTAAATAAAATATTGTAATTTAACTTCACCTGTTATCTTCTCCGGTAACTAATCATCTATTTGCTTAAAGAAATATAAAACAAAAAAAAAAAAAGGATTTCATGTTCAGATAGAATGTACAATTTTAAACAACTTTCCAGTTGACCCCTTTTTATCAAATTTCCTTCATTCTCTTGGTATCCTTTTTTGAAGGAGCAATGCACTACTGGGAACTAGCTGAACACATTGGTTGAGCCAATGAGAAGAGGCATATATGTGCAGCTACCAATCCAAAAAGAGTATTGCTACTCCTGAGCCTACCTGCTTTTCAACAAAGGATACAAAGAGAGCAAAGCAGATTATATAATAGAAGTACATTGGAAAGTTTTTTAAAATTGCATGCTCTGTCTGAATCATAAAATAAAAGTTTTGACTTTACAGTCTCGTTAACAAATGGAGAGAAGATACATAAAAATAATAGATGCCTTGCATGCAAAAAAAAAACTGAGGTATATTAAAGAGACATTAATCACTTTGGGGCCGATTTATCATGTTGTGAATGCAGCAGTTTCTGCGCAAGCCTTCAGGCTCGCCGGAAACATAATTTAAGAAGCAGCAGTTATAAGACCGCTGCTCCTTAACTCGTCCTCCACCTCTGAGGTGGCGGACAGTAATCGTATCCGATCGGGATGATTGACACCCCCTGCTAGCGACTGATTGGCCACAAATGTGAAGGGGGCGATATTGCACAAGCATTTCACGAGTAATGCTTGTGCAATGATAAATGCAGAAAGCGCACGCAGTCTGCATTTATCGATGTCGGGCGGACATGATCTGCTACAGCGGATCATGTCCGTCCGACAAAAGATAAATCAACCCCTTTGAGTTAGTAATATAAAATGATAAATCAAATATATATATATAAAAAACTGTAATATACTTTCATTATTTATTTTGTCCCATTTTCCTGTAATTCCATTTTGAAATTTGAGTTATTCTGTTCCTGTTCCACATAGCCATTGTCTGCACACTCTAGTGACCTATTTATAACGGTCCCTAATTGGCCACCGCAAAGAAGGTAACCTAAGTTACAACATGGCAGCTCCCATTGTTTTATAGACATTAAAACTTAACACTTATTTTGTCAATATTTAAACAGCGAATGAAACTTTAAAAAATCCATCTACATGTTATTCTCAGACTAATCTTTTCTTTGAATGCATCATTCTATCTAGCATTTATTTAGGCCTAGATTTAGAGTTGGGCGGTAGCCGTCAAAACCAGTGTTAGAGGCTCCTAACGCTGGTTTTTACAGCCCGCTGGTATTTGGAGTCAGTCAGGAAAGGGTCTAACGCTCACTTTGCAGCCGCGACTTTTACATACCGCAGATCCCCCTATGCCATTTGCGTATCCTATCTTTTCAATGGGATCTTTCTAACGCCGGTATTTAGAGTCTTGGCTGAAGTAAAACTCCAGCCGCAGATAAAAGTCAGTAGTTAAGAGCTTTCTGGGCTAACGCCGGTTTATAAAGCTCTTAACTACTGTGCTCTAAAGTACACTAACACCCATAAACTACCTATGTACCCCTAAACCGAGGCCCCCCCACATCGCCGCCACTCTATTAAAAATTTTTAACCCCTAATCTGCCGACCGCACACCGCTGCCACCTACGTTATCCCTATGAACCCCTAATCTTCTGCCCCTAACACCGCCGACCCCTATATTATATTTATTAACCCCCTAATATGCCGCCCCCAATGTCGCCGCTACCTACCTACACATATTAACCCCTAATCTGCCGACCGGACCGCACCGCTACTATAATAAATGTATTAACCCCTAATCCGCCTCACTCCCGCCTCAATAACCCTATAATAAATAGTATTAACCCCTAATCTGCTCTCCCTAACATCGCCGACACCTAACTTCAATTATTAACCCCTAATCTGCTGACCGGAGCTCACCGCTACTCTAATAAATTTTTTAACCCCTGATCGGAACAGCCAATAGAATGTGAGCTCAATCTGATTGGCTGATCGGATCAGCCAATCGGATTGAACTTGAATTTTCCTACCCTAATTCCGATTGGCTGATAGAATCCTATCAGCCAATCGGAATTCGACGGACGCCATCTTGGATGACGTCATTTAAAGGAACCATCATTCGGCGAGTAGGCGTCGGTAGAAGAGGATGGATCCGCGTCGGCTGGAAGATGATGGCTCCGGAAGAAAGAAGATTGAAGATGCCGCTTCATAGAAGAATTCATCCCGATGATGGACTTCTTCAGCGCCCGCTTGGATCAAGACTTCAGCCCGATGATGGATTTCTTCAGCCGCCGCTTGGATCCAGACTTAAGCCGGAGGATGGACGTCACTCCTCAGCCCCCGCTTGGGCTTGGATGAAGATTTTGGAGGCTCTTCTGGACAGATCGGGACCCGGTGTGGTGAAGACAAGGTAGGGAGATCTTCAGGGGCTTAGTGTTAGGTTGTTGGGGGGGGTATTGTATGTTTTTTTTTCCAGGCAAAAGAGCTGAATTCTTGGGGCATGCCCCGCAAAGGGCCCTTTTCAGGGCTGGTGAGGTAAAAGAGCTTTTCTATTTTAATTTTAGAATAGGGTAGGGCATTTTTTTATTTTGGGGGGCTTTGTTATTTTATTATGGGGCTTAGAGTAGGTGTAATTAGTTTAAAATTGTTGTAATATTTTTCTAATGTTTGTAAATATTTTTTTATTTTTTGTAACTTAGTTCTTTTTTATTTTTTGTACTTTAGTTAGTTTATTTCATTGTATTTATTTGTAGGTATTGTATTTAATTAATTTATTGATAGTGTAGTGTTAGGTTTAATTGTAGATAATTGTAGGCAGTTTATTTAATTTATTTATTGATAGTGTAGTGTTAGGTTTAATTGTAACTAAGGTTAGGATTTATTTTACAGGTAATTTTGTAATTATTTTTACTAGGTAACTATTAAATAGTTATTAACTATTTAATAGCTATTGTACCTGGTTAAAATAAATACAAAGTTGCCTGTAAAATAAATATTAATCCTAAAATAGCTACAATATAATTATTATTTATATTGTAGCTATATTAGGGTTTATTTTACAGGTAAGTATTTAGATTTAAATAGGAATAATTTATTTAATAAGAGTTAATTTATTTCGTTAGAATAAAATAATATTTAACTTAGGGGGGTGTTAGGGTTAGAATTAGCTTTAGGGGTTAAAAAATTTATTAGAGTAGCGGTGAGCTCCGGTCGGCAGATTAGGGGTTAATACTTGAAGTTAGGTGGAGGCGATGTTGTGGGGGGCAGATTAGGGGTTAATAAATATAATATAGGGGTCGGCGGTGTTATGGGCAGCAGATTAGGGGTACATAGGGATAATGTAGGTTGCGGCGGTGTACGGAGCGGCAGATTAGGGGTTAATAATAATATGCAGGGGTCAGTGATAGCGGGGGCGGCAGATTAGGGTTTAATAAGTGTAAGGTTAGGGGTGTTTAGACTCGGGGTACATGTTAGGGTGTTAGGTGCAGACTTAGGAAGTGTTTCCCCATAGGAAACAATGTAGCTACGTTAGGAGCTGAACGCTGCTTTTTTGCAGGTGTTAGGTTTTTTTTCAGCTCAAACAGCCCCATTGTTTCCTATGGGGAAATCGTGCACGAGCACGTTTTTGAAGCTGACCACGTCCGTAAGCACCGCTGGAATTTAGAGTTGCAGTGGCGGTAAATATGCTCTACACTCCCTTTTTGGAGCCTAACGCAGCTCTTCTGTGAACTCTAAATACCAGCGGTATTTAAAAGGTGCGGGAGAAAAAAAGCCAGCGTAGCTAACGCACCCCTTTGGCCGCAGAATTCTAAATCTAGCCGTTAGTGTTTAATGTTACTTTAATGTATAGAAGCTTTGTGCATAAGGTAAACATTTTTAGTTTAAAAGGTTCCCTGACATGATAATCAGTCTGGATTGTAAAGAGATTAGGGGCGTGATCCAATATATAGGGCGTACTTTTCGGCGCAAGCGAGGGAACCCGCGCTGCCCATAGTTTTACCTCGCACATCGGGGTATCCAATATACCCCGCCGGCAGTTGCTAAAGTGCCGTAAGTCGGACAAACTAGCGATTTCCAGAAATAAGCGTAAGCACAAATTTCTGGAGTCGCCAGTGATTTACGGCACTTTAGAAACTGCCGGCGCCTAAAAAAACTTACTAAATATGAAATCTCCCGTAACTGTCTTACACGCCCCTCAAAAATAGCCCGGCACGTATACCCCTCTATCCGCAATCCCCACTCTCACTCCTAACAATAAATGTATTAACTCCTAGACCGACAACCCCCCACAACGCAATAAGCCTAATTATTAACCCCTAAACCGCCGCTCCCGGACCCAGCCGCCAACTATATTAAATGTATTACCCCCTAATCTTACCCCCCTACACCGCCGCCACCTATATTAAATATATTAACCCCTAATCTAATCCCCCTACACCGCCGCCACCTATATTAAATATATTAACAGAGTAGTAATGTCTTATTGGTGCGCAAATAAGAAACCCCTTGCACAAACACCTATATGCTCCCAAAAACAGATATATTCAAAGAAAATAGAAAAAAATTACAGTCTGGTGAAAGTGCGCTAACAGCAACGGGGAATTCAAATATAACTGGATATTTATACTGGTCAGAATAAATCACAATTTGTATAAAAAATATATAAGGAAATTTTATGGGTTACACATATAAACATTTATTGTAATAAACATAAATTCTCAATAGTGCAAATCTATGACCGGTCATATAAAATCTTAAAAACTGTCCTAATAAAATCTTAATGTATTATAAAATCATATATAAATATATTTAATAAGTCAGATAGGGCAATGGTTTCTGAACCCAATGTTAAACTTCTTGTAACACAAAGTGAACACAAGTGTATAATGGTGCACCACTCCTGGATATATTAAAAGAGACTTATCAGCATTCCATGTATGCAAAAGATGATGTGCGTATTATATTGCACATATATCCCAAAAGTCAAACTGTTGGTCAAAGGTGTCGATTATGTATTAGTTCGTTATACAATGCTTGTCCAGTATAATAACTTGGAGTCTTTCTGGTATGTCTCTCCTCTGTTAACACAGGGTAACCTGTATGCCAAACGTGGTGGCGTATATTAATGGGCCGTGTGTGTCAGCCTCACTATCGGGCTGCTATACCTCTAAGTGCCTACCTGTTAGTTTGTGGGTATACCTTGTCCACTCACCATATGGCACAGGTATCTCTGCAGCTCCACGGATAGTCGGTGACGTCACACGCACGTCCGTTCCCTTCAGAAAGTAGATCCGTCCGGATTAAGGATCTTCAACTCTGCGCAGAGTATGCTGTATGTTATGGGAAAAAATGAGTGCCGATGCAATCCTTTGTAATCCTTAATCCTCTTAGGTATATGAGGTCAAACAAGCTTCTGTATGTGTCCGTGAAACAGCCATCAACGCGTTTCACCACTTATTGTGGCTTTCTTGAGAAAGCCACGATAAGTGGTGAAACGCGTTGATGGTTTCTTGAGAAAGCCACGATAAGTGGTGAAACGCGTTGATGGTTGTTTCACGGACACATACAGAAGTTTGTTTTACCTCATATACCTAAGAGGACTAAGGATTACAAAGGATTGCATCGGCACTATTTTTCCCCATAACATACAACATACTCTGCGCAGAGTTGAAGATCCTTAATCCGGACGGATCTACTTTCTGAAGGGAACGGACGTGCTTGTCACCGACTATCCGTGGAGCTGCAGAGATACCTGTGCCATACGGTGAGTGGACGACGTATACCCACAAACTAACAGGTAGGCACTTAGAGGTATAGCAGCCCGATAGTGCGGCTGACACACACGGCCCATTAATATACGCTACCACGTTTGGCATACAGGTTACCCTGTGTTAACAGAGGAGAGACATACCAGAAAGTTATTATACGGGACAAGCATTGTATAACGAACTAATACATAATCAACACCTTTGACCAACAGTTTGACTTTTGGGATATATGTGCAATATAATACGCACATCATCTTTTGCATACATGGAATGGTGATAAGTCTCTTTTAATATATCCAGGAGTGGTGCACCATTATACACTTGTCTTCACTTTGTGTTACAAGAAGTTTTACATTGGGTTTAGAAACCATTGCCCTATCCGACTTATTAAATATATTTATATATGATTTTATAATACATTAAGATTTTATTAGGACAGTTTTTAAGATTTTATATGACCGGTCATAGATTTGCACTATTGAGAATTTATGTTTATTACAATAAATGTTTATATGTGTAACCCATAAAATTTCCTTATATATTTTTTACGCAAATTGTGATTTATTCTGACCAGTATAAATATCCAGTTATATTTGAATTCCCCGTTGCTGTTAGCACACTTTCACCAGACTGTAATTTTTTTCTATTAAATATATTAACCCCTAATCTAATCCCCCTACACCGCCGCCACCTATATTAAATTTATTAACCCCTAATCTGATCCCCCTACACTGCCGCCACCTACATAAAATATATTACCCCCTAAACCTAAGTCTAACCCTAACACCCCCTAACTTAATTATTATTTAAATAAATCTAAATAATATTAATATTATTAACTAAATTATTCCTATTTAAAACTAAATACTTACCTATAAAATAAACCCTAAGATAGCTACAATATAATTAATAATTACATTGTAGCTATTTAACTAGGTAGCTATTAAATAGCTTCCTAGTTAAAATAATTACCAAATTACCTGTAAAATAAATCCTAACCTAAGATACAAATACTATATTACAAAAACAAACAAACACTAAATTACAAAAAATAAAAAAATATTACAAGAATTTAAAGCTAATTACACCTAATCTAAGCCCCCTAATAAAATAAAAAAGCCCCCCAAAATAATAAAATTTCCCTACCCTAAACTAAATTACAAAAGTAATCAGCTCTATTTCCAGCCCTTAAAAGGGCCTTTTGTGGGGTATTGCCCCAAAGTAATCCGTTCTTTTACCTGTAAAAAAAAGAACAATCCCCCCCCCCCCACATTACAACCCACCACCCCCAAGTCTAACCCCCAAGTGGTCCTTACCTGTCCTGAAGACCGGCGGAGAAGGTCCAGTTTCCGGCAGTGAAGTCTTCTTCCAAGCGGCGACTTCTTCTTCTTCCAGGAACCAGCCGGCGCGGAGCGGAGGAGTTGAGGACCGATGACCGCGGAGCTGAAGACCGTCGACTCTGGAACTGAAGACCGGCAATGCTGAAACTGAAGATCGGCGATGCTGGAACTGAAGACCGCGGAGCCATGGAGCGTGGAGGATCCTCTTCAAAGATCTCCGCCGTACACTGAATAGGAATTCAAGGTACACGATTAAAAATGGCGTCCCTTGAATTCCTATTAGCTGATTTGAGAATTCAAATCAGCCAATTGATGAGAGCTACTGTAATTCTATTCTCTGATTTGAATAGCCAATAGAATAAGAGCTACTGACATTCTATTGGCTATTCAAATCAGCCAATAGAATTACAGTAGCTCTTATTCTATTGGCTATTCAAATCAGTCAATAGAATTACAGTAGCTCTCATCCGATTGGCTGATTTGAATCTGAAGGCTCAAATCAGCCAATAGGAATTCAAGGGACGCCATTTTTAATCGCTTACCTTGGATTCCTATTCAGTGTACGGCGGAGATCATATGAAGAGGATCCTCCACGCTCCATGGCTCTGCGGTCTTCAGTTCCAGCATCGCCGATCTTCAGTTCCAGAGTCGACGGTCTTCAGCTTTGCGGTCATCGGTCTTCAACTCCTCCGCTCCACGTCAGCTGGTTTCTGGAAGAAAAAGAGGTCGCCGCTTGGAAGAAGACTTCACCGCCTGGAACAGGACCTTCTCCGCCGGTCTTCAGGACAGGTAAGGACCACTTGGGGGTTAGACTTAGTTTTTTTTAAGGGGGGATCGGGTGGGTTTTAGAGTAGGGGTTTGTGGGTGGTGGGTTGTAATGTGGGGGGGGGGGTTGTTCTTTTTTTTACAGGTAAAAGAGCTGATTACTTTGGGGCAATGCCCCGCAAAAGGCCCTTTTAAGGGCTGGTAATAGAGCTGATTTCTTTTGTAATTTAGTTTAGAGTAGGGAAATTTTATTATTTTGGGGGGCTTTTTTATTTTATTAGGGGGCTTAGATTAGGTGTAATTAGCTTTAAATTCTTGTAATATTTTTTTATTTTTTGTAATTTAGTGTTTGCTTGTTTTTGTAATATAGTTTAGTTTATTTAATTGTATTTAAGTTTAGATAATTGTAGTTTATTTAATTAATTTATTGATAGTGTAGTGTTAGGTGTATTTGTAACTTAGGTTAGGATTTATTTTACAGGTAAGTTTGTAATTATTTTAACTAGGTATCTATTAAATAGTTATTAACTATTTAATAGCTATTGTACCTAGTTAAAATAAATACAAAGTTACCTGTAAAATAAATATAAACCCTAAAATAGCTACAATGTAATTATTAATTATATTGTAGCTATCTTAGGGTTTATTTTATAGGTAAGTATTTAGTTTTAAATAGGAATAATTTAGTTAATAAAATTAATATTATTTAGATTTATTTAAATAATAATTAAGTTAGGGGGTGTTAGGGTTAGACTTAGGTTTAGGGGTTAATATATTTAATATAGGTGGTGGTGGTGTAGGGGAATTAGATTAGGGGTTAATATATTTAATATAGGTGGCGGCGGTGTAGGGGGATCATATTAGGGGTTAATAAATTTAATATAGGTGGTGGCAGTGTAGGGGGGTCAGATTAGGGGGTAATATATTTAATATAGGTGGCGGCGGTGTAGGGCGGTAAGATTGGGGGGTAATATATTTAATATAGGTGGCGGCGGTGTAGGGGGATTAGATTAGGGGTTAATATATTTAATATAGGTGGCGGCGGTGTAGCAGGATCATATTAGGGGTTAATAAATTTAATATAGGTGGCGGTGGTGTAGGGGGGTCAGATTAGGGGGTAATATATTTAATATAGGTGGCAGCAGTGTAGGGGGGTCAGATTAGGGGGTAATATATTTAATATAGGTGGCGGCGGTGTAGGGGGGTCAGATTAGGGGGTAATACATTTAATGTAGGTAGCGGCGGGGTCCGGAAGCGGAAGTGTAGGGGTTAAACACTTTATTAGGTATTGCGGTGGGGGATTGCGGTTGACAGGTAGATAGACATTGCGCATGCGTTAGGTGTTTTATTTTGCAGGCAGTTTAGGGAGCTAGGGTGCTCCAATACTCAGCGTAAGGCTTACTATGCCTGCATTTTGTGGCGAGGTGAAAATGGAGTAAGATTTCTCCATTTTCGCCATGTAAGTCCTTACGCTGTATATTGGATACCAAATTGCGTGGCTTTTCTATATCAGTCTATGGGCCAAAAAACTACGGCCGAAGGGTGAAATATACGAGCGTACCAAACCAGTGCAAAATTTGGCGTCGCCGGCTTTTGCGGGCGATGCTGCATATCGGATTGGGCCCCAGGTTTACAGAGGGTGAATGGGATTTTCTATACAGGTTTTCATCTTTGAATGTATTTGACAAACCCTGGCTATAGCCAGCATCTAAAAGAGGGGTTTCGTATCCTTACACTTATGGATATGTGTCATGCTCTGCAGAATGGGTTCAGGTGTTTGGAGCTCATGTGAGGTGGTGTCAAACTTAAGGCTGTCTTGTGCAATAAAAGGGAACAATGGTATGGGTTTCTTAATGGATCTACCCCTTTTAGACATAGCTGAAGAAACAATCAGTCAATGCAAGTTTATTGTATAGGACACTGAAGGATCGGATACTGGAAGCAGGATAGGTGAGCAGGTGCCCTCACTCCAGAACTGGAATCGAAGGTAATGTCCACGATAGGGCCAAGAATAGGAATGCCCACTCTAAGGCCAAGGGGTAGATTTATCATATGTTGAGTGGACATGATTCGCTGTAGAAATCATGTCCGCCCGACATTGCTAAATGCTGACAGCATGCGCTGTTGGCATTTAACATTGCACATGTCCGCCAGACATTGATAAATCATCCCCAAAGTATCAAAGATACATCCTTCTCATGGTAGCCTTAGTTGCCTTGAAAGCATACTGAGTGTGCACGTGTCTTTAACATTATATGGCAGCACTGCTTATGAGAATGCTTATAACAATGTTGATATTGATATTGTCCTGAGGACATGGATATTTATGGTTAAATAGACTGCCCCTTCAAATATTAATGTTGTGATCATTTTTGAGTGCTGAACTGCCTAAGGGTTCTGGGGCTTATATTTAGTCATGGCCATCTCAGATTGACATCGATCTATTAGGCCATTTACCGCAGTTATTTTTAGGGAGATATTTATCCTCCATATATGGCATTATAACTGACTCATAGCTGATACCATTTGGTGTTATTAATATACGTTTTAGTATCCCTTCTAATACAAGCCCTGACTAATGTATACTGTTAGACTTACATTGTTGCTTTATCTAGGGTACTTTCGCTCTAATATGTCCCCTCAATAGGTCTGCTACTTTATTATCTAGTAATTTTTTTACCTATACATTAGTCCCTATGGCCTAGATTTGGAGTTTGGCGGTAAAAGGGCTGTTAACGCTCCGCGGGCTTTTTTCTGGCCGCACCATAAATTTAACTCTGGTATCGAGAGTTCAAACAAATGCTGCGTTAGGCTCCAAAAAAGGAGCGTAGAGCATTTTTACCGCAAATGCAACTCTCGATACCAGAGTTGCTTACGGACGCGGCCAGCCTCAAAAACGTGCTCGTCCACGATTCTCCCATAGGAAACAATGGGACTGTTTGAGCTGAAAAAAAACCTAACACCTGCAAAAAAGCAGCGTTCAGCTCCTAACGCAGCCCCATTGTTTCCTATGGGGAAACACTTCCTACGTCTGCACCTAACACTCTAACATGTACCCCGAGTCTAAACACTCCTAACCTTACACTTATTAACCCCTAATCTGCCGCCCCCGCTATCGCTGACCCCTGCATATTTTTTTAACCCCTAATCTGCCGCTCCGTAAACCGCCGCAACCTACGTTATCCCTATGTACCCCTAATCTGCTGCCCTAACATCGCCGACCCCTATATTATATTTATTAACCCCTAATCTGCCCCCCTCAACGTCGCCGACACCTGCCTACACTTATTAACCCCTAATCTGCCGAGCGGACCTGAGCGCTACTATAATAAAGTTATTCACCCCTAATCCGCCTCACTAACCCTATCATAAATAGTATTAACCCCTAATCTGCCCTCCCTAACATCGCCGACACCTACCTTCAATTATTAACCCCTAATCTGCCGAGCGGAGCTCACCACTATTCTAATAAATGTATTAACCCCTAAAGCTAAGTCTAACCCTAACACTAACACCCCCCTAACTTAAATATAATTTACATCTAACGAAATAAATTAACTCTTATTAAATAAATGATTCCTATTTTAAGCTAAATACTTACCTGTAAAATAAATCCTAATATAGCTACAATATAAATAATAATTATATTATAGCTATTTTAGGATTAATATTTATTTTACAGGCAACTTTGTAATTATTTTAACCAGGTACAATAGCTATTAAATAGTTAAGAACTATTTAATAGTTACCTAGTTAAAATAATTACAAATTTACCTGTAAAATAAATCCCAACCTAAGATATAATTAAACCTAACACTACCCTATCAATAAAATAATTAAATAAACTACCTACAATTACCTACAATTAACCTAACACTACACTATCAATAAATGAATTAAACACAATTCCTACAAATAAATACAATTAAATAAACTAGCTAAAGTACAAAAAATAAAAAAGAACTAAGTTACAAAAAATAAAAAAATATTTACAAACATAAGAAAAATATTACAACAATTTTAAACTAATTACACCTACTCTAAGCCCACTAATAAAATAACAAAGCCCCCCAAAATAAAAAATTCCCTACCCTATTCTAAATTAAAAAAGTTACAAGCTCTTTTACCTTACCAGCCCTGAACAGGGCCCTTTGCGGGGCATGCCCCAAGAATTTCAGCTCTTTTGCCTGTAAAAGAATAAATACAATACCCCCCCCCCAACATTACAACCCACCACCCACATACCCCTAATCTAACCCAAACCCCCCTTAAATAAACCTAACACTAAGCCCCTGAAGATCTTCCTACCTTGTCTTCACCATCCAGGTATCACCGATCCGTCCTGGCTCCAACATCTTCATCCAACCCAAGCCGGGGTTGGCGATCCATCATCCGGTGCTGAAGAGGTCCAGAAGAGGCTCCAAAGTCTTCCTCCTATCCGGCAAGAAGAGGACATCCGGACCGGCAAACATCTTCTCCAAGCGGCATCTTCGATCTTCTTCCATCCGGTGCGGAGCGGGTCCATCTTGAAGCAGGCGACGCGGATCCATCCTCTTCTTCCGTTGTCTCCCGACTAATGATGGTTCCTTTAAGGGACATCATCCAAGATGGCGTCCCTCGAATTCCGATTGGCTGATAGGATTCTATCAGCCAATCGGAATTAAGGTAGGAATTTTCTGATTGGCTGATGGAATCAGCCAATCAGAATCAAGTTCAATCCGATTGGCTGATCCAATCAGCCAATCAGATTGAGCTCGCATTCTATTGGCTGTTCCGATCAGCCAATAGAATGCGAGCTCAATCTGATTGGCTGATTGGATCAGCCAATCGGATTGAACTTGATTCTGATTGGCTGATTCCATCAGCCAATCAGAAAATTCCTACCTTAATTCCGATTGGCTGATAGAATCCTATCAGCCAATCGGAATTCGAGGGACGCCATCTTGGATGACGTCCCTTAAAGGAACCGTCATTAGTCAGGAGACAACGGAAGAAGAGGATGGATCCGCGTCGCCTGCTTCAAGATGGACCCGCTCCGCACCGGATGGAAGAAGATCGAAGATGCCGCTTGGAGAAGATGTTTGCCGGTCCGGATGTCCTCTTCTTGCCGGATAGGAGGAAGACTTTGGAGCCTCTTCTGGACCTCTTCAGCACCGGATGATGGATCGCCAACCCCCGCTTGGGTTGGATGAAGATGTTGGAGCCAGGACGGATCGGTGATACCTGGATGGTGAAGACAAGGTAGGAAGATCTTCAGGGGCTTAGTGTTAGGTTTATTTAAGGGGGGTTTGGGTTAGATTAGGGGTATGTGGGTGGTGGGTTGTAATGTTGGGGGGGGTATTGTATTTATTCTTTTACAGGCAAAAGAGCTGAAATTCTTGGGGCATGCCCCGCAAAGGGCCCTGTTCAGGGCTGGTAAGGTAAAAGAGCTTGTAACTTTTTTAATTTAGAATAGGGTAGGGAATTTTTTATTTTGGGGGGCTTTGTTATTTTATTAGGGGGCTTAGAGTAGGTGTAATTAGTTTAAAATTGTTGTAATATTTTTCTTATGTTTGTAAATATTTTTTTATTTTTTGTAACTTAGTTCTTTTTTATTTTTTGTACTTTAGCTAGTTTATTTAATTGTATTTATTTGTAGGAATTGTGTTTAATTCATTTATTGATAGTGTAGTGTTAGGTTAATTGTAGGTAATTGTAGGTAGTTTATTTAATTATTTTATTGATAGGGTAGTGTTAGGTTTAATTATATCTTAGGTTAGGATTTATTTTACAGGTAAATTTGTTATTATTTTAACTAGGTAACTATTAAATAGTTCTTAACTATTTAATAGCTATTGTACCTAGTTAAAATAAATACCAAGTTGCCTGTAAAATAAATATAAATCCTAAAATAGCTATAATATAATTATAATTTATATTGTAGCTATATTAGGATTTATTTTACAGGTAAGTATTTAGCTTTAAATAGGAATCATTTATTTAATAAGAGTTAATTTATTTCGTTAGATGTAAATTATATTTAAGTTAGGGGGGTGTTAGTGTTAGGGTTAGACTTAGCTTTAGGGGTTAATCAATTTATTAGAATAGCGGTGAGCTCCGGTCGTCAGATTAGGGGTTAATAATTGAAGTTAGGTGTCGGCGATGTTAGGGAGGGCAGATTAGGGGGTTAATACTATTTATTATAGGGTTAGTGAGGCGGGTTAGGGGTTAATAACTTTATTATAGTAGCGCTCAGGTCCGCTCGGCAGATTAGGGGTTAATAAGTGTAGGCAGGTGTCGGCGACGTTGAGGGGGGCAGATTAGGGGTTAATAAATATAATATAGGGGTCGGCGGTGTTAGGGGTAGCAGATTAGGGGTACATAGGGATAACGTAGGTGGCGGCGCTTTGCGGTCGGGAGATTAGGGGTTAATTATTTTAAGTAGCTGGCGGCGACGTTGTGGGGGGCAGGTTAGGGGTTAATAAATGTAATACAGGGGTCGGCGGGGTTAGGGGCAGCAGATTAGGGGTACATAAGTATAACGTAGGTGGCGGTCGGCAGATTAGGGGTTAAAAATTTTAATCGAGTGGCGGCGATGTGGGGGGAGCTCGGTTTAGGGGTACATAGGTAGTTTATGGGTGTTAGTGTACTTTAGGGTACAGTAGTTAAGAGCTTTATGAACCGGCGTTAGCCAGAAAGCTCTTAACTCCTGCTATTTTCAGGCGGCTGGAGTTTTGTCGTTAGAGCTCTAACGCTCACTTCAGAAACGACTCTAAATACCGGCGTTAGAAAGATCCCATTGAAAACATAGGATACGCAAATGGCGTAGGGGGATCTGCGGTATGGAAAAGTCGCGGCTGAAAAGTGAGCGTTAGACCCTTTAATCACTGACTCCAAATACCAGCGGGCGGCAAAAACCAGCGTTAGGAGCCAATAAACGCTGGTTTTGACGGCTACCGCCGATCTCCAAATCTAGGCCTATGAGTGTTCTCAATAGGTATATCCGTATAACAAATTTATTAAACTAAAGGTCTATCTCAGACTAGTGGTGATAAAAGACATGGTCCATTATCGAAATTTATTGTCATGTTTTTTATTATTTGCTTATCTCTCTATTTAACAGTGTCGGATAAATTGACAGTTTATGTCTAGATAATCGAGCCCTTTTATATGACCCATTAGGAATTTTTTGTGTACAATGATTTTGTTGTATTGTATCGGCTAGATTACGAGTTTTGCGTTAGAGGCTATGCGGTGCTAATGAGCAGTTTTGTCTCACCGCTCACTTACTTGCAGAGCTGGTATTACAGGTTTTAACAAACCTGGCGTTAAAAGACAAGAAGTGAGCGTTGAGCAAAATTGTGCTCCATACCGCACTCCAATACCAGTGCTGCTTAAGTCAGCAGTGAGCTGGTCGTATGTGCTCGTGCACAATTTCCGGGTGATAAAAAGTCTAACACCTGCAAAAAAGCAGCGTAAAACTCAGTAACGCAGCCCCATTGATTCCTATGGGGAAATAAAATTTATGTTTACACCTAACACCCTAACATGAACCCCCGAGTCTAAATACCCCTAATCTTACACTTATTTACCCCTAATCTGCTGCCCCCGACATCGCCGACACCTACATTATACTTATTAACCCCTAATCTGCCGCTCCGGACACTGCCGCCACCTACATTATATGTATTAACCCCTAATCTGCTGCTCCCAACATCGCTGACACCTACATTATATTTATTAACCCCTAATTTCCCGCCCCCAATGTCGCCGCAACCTACCTACACTTATTAACCCCTAATCTGCCGCCCTCAACGTCACTGCCACTATAATAAACATATTAACCCCTAAACCGCCGCACTCCCGCCTCGCAAATGGAATCTAAGGGACGCCATTTTGGATGACGCCACTTAAAGGAACCGTCATTCAGTAAGGAGACTTTGTTTGAAGAGGATGCTCCGCATCGGATGTCTTGAAGATATAGCCGCTCCAGGTCGGATGGATGAAGATAGAAGATGCCGTCTGGATGAAGACTTCTGCCCGTCTGGAGGACCACTTCGCCCGGTTTGGATGAAGACTTTTCCCAGCTTCATTGAGGACTTCGACCCGGTTGGATGAAGACTTCTGCTGCTTCCTTGAGGATGGATGTCCGGTCTTCAGAACAGTAAGTCGATCTTCAGGGGGTTAGTGTTAGGTTTTTTAATTGAAATATATTTTTATTAATCACACTCCTCCAGCAATGACATAAAAAAAAGAGAAAATACAGACTTTCAATCGTTAGAAAACATCAGATCTTGGGGAACAATAATCACATTTCAAAGAGGAATGACTTTCAATAGAATTCCTGGTTCCAACAAGTCTCTTTTTTACTTGAGGTTTGTTTTAGTGAGATTAGTCCCTTTCACTTTGTGCAGTCTGCAATACATTTTCAGGCGAGAGTGTTTTATTTAAACATAAACATATGATCCCTCAAACATTTTCTTAACAAAACCCATCATGTATTATCTATTTGGGGAGCATGTAATATGTAGGAGGCATAATCTTCAAAGATTCCCAGCCTCATCAACAATAACTTAAAACTAAAACTGTGTAAACATGAAAAACAATAATCAATGCACGGTTCAAACTTATACTTTAACATTTAAACGTTGTATTTTGTGTTTTTAACCCTTCAAGGAGTTGTTAGCTCATCTTATCTTGCTCTCAAGGGCAGCAACCAGTTCCATTCCTCGCCACCTCTTCTCTCCCCTTAAACCCTATCTCTCTCCTCTCTCTGCTCCACCTCCCCCTCAGCTACCACAGGAGTCAGACCACCATCCCCCTCCAGCATCCAATAAAACCAGACTTTCTGGAATCGGGCCTCCGTATCTTGAATCTGTGCAGCAGATTCATACATTGAGTACACCAACTTAATTCTAGCTATCACCTCTGACCACGACGGTACCTCCGTCTTCCAGTATTTAGCGATCACTATTCTGGTCGTGGTACACAATATTCTAATAAAAGTGTTAATGTGTTTGTTCAATCTAGGAATACGTTCATGCAATAGAGCCTGAGCAGGGGTGAGATTAATCCGCTCGCCCAACACTCTTCCCAGTAGTGAAGACAGTTCTAGCCATATTTTATATACTTTGGGACATCCCCACCACATGTGTAGATATGAACCTACCTCTCTGCACCCTCTGTAACAAAATTTAGAGTTTTCTTTCCCCATATGGGCTGTCTTAGTGGGGGTTAGGTACCATCTGAAAGATGTTTTTAGTGCATTTTCTCTCAAATCAGCACTAATTAGGCCCTTACAGGTTTGGTGCAATGTCTCTTGCCATTTATCCCGTTCTAACTCTTTATCTATGTCTACTTCCCATTTTGCCATTAATGTTGTCTTAGAGTCACTATTGGAGTCCTGAATTGAAATGTATAACCTAGATATTGCCCTCTTAGGTCGAGCAGTCGCTGTGCAAAGGTGTTCAAGCTCAGATTGTCTAGTGTGTGTCGGAGATTTAACTGTATATGTGCGTACAGCTGATACTACTTGGAGGTATAAGAACCATGGTAATGGAAGAGGTTCAAGTTTCTGTTGAAGCTGAGTGAAGGTCAGCAAAGTGCCTTGGGAGTACATGTCGGCTACCCTGTATAACCCCTTGTTTTCCCATTTTCTAATGTGATATTTAAATTCTTCATTAACAATGAATTTCAGGGGTATTATCTTTGTGTGTGAGGGGAGAATTCTTTCCATGTTTCGTGAGGGTGGCCACTGTCGTCTAGAGAGTAATGTGGTCTTATTTTGGTATATGGAGTGCCTACCAATCAGTTTTTTAGACCAAAGGATGCCATCTGGAGTCTCCTGTCCCACCATCTCTGCTTCTAAAAGAGGCCATATTACATCTTCCTGTCTCCTACTTAAGAGGGAGTCCTGGGCCAGTCTTGCTGCTCTATAGTAATCAAGTAGATTGGGGACCCCTATCCCTCCCAGTTGTCTATGTCTGTTTAAGATAGTGTGAGGTATTCTCGGGTGTTTATTGTCCCTTAGGAAGCTATGTATGTCTTTCTGAAGACTAGCAATGTCTGAAGTATTAATCCTGATCGGGAGCACCCTAAATAAGTATAGTATTCTAGGTAAAATCGTCATTTTTATCGCGGATAGTCTCCCATACCAAGAAAAACCCATTTTCTTCCATTTTCCCAGATCAGATCCAATCGCTTTGAGTAAAGGGGTATAGTTTGCTTCATATAGCTTAGAGGAATGTGATACTAACTTTATGCCTAAATATTTCAACCCATCTGGAGCCCAATTAAAATCAAAGTTTGCTTCTATCAATTTGATAGTATGCTTAGGAATAGAAAGGGGTAGCGCCTCGCATTTATCTATGTTAACTTTATATCCCGATATTTGAGAAAACCGCTGTATTGCTTGATATACATATGGTAATGAATGCAGAGGTTTAGAAATAGTCAGCAACACATCATCCGCAAATAGGGTGATTTTATGATGAAGTTTTCCTACCTCTAGGCCGAATATATCAGGACAGTTGCGTATATACGCCGCCAATGGTTCAATGCATATGGCAAAGATCAAAGGTGAAAGCGGACAGCCTTGTCTGGTGCCATTAAGTATATGGAAATTTTCTGATTGGTGTCCTATCGCCCGAACAAATGCTGTAGGCCTTGAATATAACCCTTGAACCGCCTTCAGGAAATTGCCTTCAAACCCCATGTGTGATAAAAGATCTAGCATGTATTTCCAGTCAACCCTATCAAATGCCTTCTCTGCATCCAATGATAGGACCAGAGAAGGCACCTTTCTGTCTCGCAATAAATCTATTATCGATACCATTCTGCGGATATTGTCTGGGGCTTCCCTATCCTTAATAAATCCCACTTGGTCAGGGTGGATAATACTTGGTAGAATATGTTTGAGTCGGTTGGCCAGGATTTTTGTCACTATCTTAACATCTTGATTAATAAGGGAGATAGGCCTGTAGCTGCTACATAAATTAAGGTTTTTCCCTTGTTTTGGTATCACCACAATTTTGGCTCTAAGAAGTTCTTCTGGTATTGGTCTCCCTTCCATAATGTGATTTGCAAACGTTATCAAATGTGGCACCAGGACTTCCCTAAACGCCTTATAGTACTCCCCCGGGAATCCATCTGGTCCCGGGGCCCTACCAGGCCTAAGGTCTTTTATAGCCGCTATCACCTCAGCTCTTGTGATCTCAGCATTAAGATTAATTCTGTCTTCTTCAGTTATCACTGGCAAGTTCGCCTTGTCCACAAAAGAGTTAAAAGCCTCTTTCGTCTCTGGATTATGCTGCACTTTCGTGCCATCATATAATATCTGGTAAAATTTGGCAAACGTGTCAACAATGTCCTGTGGATGAGTAGTGGTCTGGCCTGTCAGTGTCTGAATGCATGGAATAGAAAGGGATTGGTAGTTGTCTCTAAGTTTTTTTGCTAGATACTTGTCAGGCTTATTGGCAAAGATAAAATAATTTGTCTTCAGTCTATGTGCAGCTTTTATGGAGTGCCCATTCAATATAGATTGTAGAGTTTGCTTTTTTTCAACTAGCTTGGTGAGTGTGGCTCTAGAGTGATTTGATTTATGTGATGTTTCTAATGTGGCAATTTCAGTATTCAGTTGATTAATAAGGTCGTTGTTCTTTTTTTTATGTAGCGTCTTTTCTTTAATTAGGACTCCCCTAATCACCGCCTTATGCGCCGCCCAGGGTATAGCTGTGTTTTCTGTGGTCCCAACATTAATTTTCCAATATTCTTGTAGGCTATGTAAAATCCTGCTCTTGACGTGTGGGTGTTTGGTGCTAGACGCATCGTATGTCCATGTCCTAGTTCTCTTAGGGTCCGCTAGGTCTCCCAAAGTAAGCGCTGTCAGAGAGTGATCTGACCAGACACATGGGTGAATATCTAAGGAATGTATTGCTGGTTGCAATATCTGGCTAGTAAATACGTAGTCTATTTTTGAGTAGCTATCGTGTGGTGCTGAATAAAATGTAGTGTCTCCTAGCCCACCGTGTCTTACCCACCATGTGTCCTGTAGTGTATGTTGAGCTAAGGTGTCTAGGATGTTTTTAGCAATACTCTTCTGTCTCTGTTTTTTCTTAGATTGTTGGTTAATTGTTTGTCTAGTCAGTGATTGTAGGTCAATGTTAAAGTCCCCTGCCAGGATTATTCTTAATCTAGACCAGTCAGTTAGCAAATTCGAAATGACAGTAAAAAATGTATCTTGATGTTCATTTGGGGCGTATATATTGCATAGAAGAATCTCTATACCCCCTAAGCACCCAAACACTAAAAAGTATCTACCTTCCTTATCAGATATAGTCTCTCTATGGGTAAAGGGTAATGATGAGTGTATAAGGATAGAGACCCCTCTCTTTTTGGAGTTTAAGGCAGAGTGATACTGCTTTGAGTAGTCTCTTGCCCAATACTTGGGGATAGTATCTTTCAGGAAATGAGTCTCCTGAAGATAAATAACATTAGCTTTCAATCGTCTATAATGTGACATGGCTGTCCTCCTTTTAACATTGCCGAATATACTTGTGATGAGGAGATTGCTGTTTCTGAGCCCTCTGAAGCTGTAACAGGTAATTTAAATCTATTGGCACCTGATTCTCCAGGTAACATAACACAGGAAAGAACTGCAGATGTGTTTTTGAGAAAAAGACTGTTAGTGGGTGACTCTATTTTGAGGAATGTGTATTTAGGTGAAAGTAAAGGAGAAACAAGGGAGGTTAGATGTCTTCCAGGAGCTACTGCTCACAGGGATAAGAATCGTATTTTGAGAATTGTTAAGGCAGCAGGAAAGGGAAGTGAGTTAGATGTGATTGTACATTTAGGAACAAATGATCTGGCTAGTAATCATGTTGCTGCTGTTCAGAAAGAGTTTTGTGACCTAGGTAATCATTTAGAGACTGTGGCATCAACTCTATCATTTTCTGCTATTTTACCTGTGTATGACCAGGAAGCAGGAAAGATGGAGCGGATAACAACATTTAATTCTTGGTTAGATAAGTGGTGCAGGGAACGAGGATTTGGTTTTATTGGCCATTATAGCTCTGTTTGGAAAGATACTAGGTTATTTAGGAGAGATGGCTTGCATTTGGATGCTAAAGGAACAGAGTATCTGGGAGAGGAGTTCAAATACTTTATTAGAAATCATTTAAACTAATAAAGGGGGGTAGCATTAATATATCCACCTGCCCCCCACAGCATGCCAAAACTGTTAGTCCAAGTAACAATTCTAGAAATTCTAGTAGAAAAATTCTTCGTGCCATGAGCACAAATGCTCGCAGCTTAGGAAATAAATTACCTGAACTCATTTCAATAATGACTAGGGACAACTTGGATTTAGTAGCTATAACAGAAACATGGTACAATGATTTGCATGACTGGGACATAGTCATACCTGGATACAGGTTATTTAAAAAGAACAGAGTAGGAAAGAAAGGTGGAGGAGTTGCTTTGTATGTAAATGAAAATATAAAGGTTACTGAAATTGTAGGAACAAATGATGAGGTGGAAAGTATTTGGGTGACTTTGGAAATTGGAGATAAAAATGTTTTTAGAATAGGGGTTGTAGATAGGCCTCCATTGCAGGATGAAAAACGGGACAATCTGTTATTAGATGAAATAACCAAAATGACCATGAAGGGTAAGGTTATAGTACTGGGGGACTTTAATTTGCCAGATATAGACTGGAAGATTCCTTCTGCTAGATCGGCTAGAAGCAGGTATATTCTTGAATCTCTGCTAGGGGAATCACTTGAACAATTAGTCAAGGAACCAACTCGTAAGGAAGCTATATTAGATCTAATACTTACAAACAGTGATACAGTTTCAGATGTGTCTGTAGGTGAGAACTTAGGATCCAGTGATCATCAATCTGTTTGGTTTAGTATTCATGTTCAGGAACTGTCCACCCAGACTAAAACAAAAGTTTTAGACTTTAGGACGGCAGATTTTTCATTAATGGGAGAATACCTAAAGAACTATTTAAAGGGGAAAACTCTTATTACAGGGGTTCAAGAACAGTGGGAATTTGTGAAAGGTGCCATTTTAGATGCAACCGCACACTGTATTAGACATGTCTGTAAAAGTAAAAGAAAGCGGAAACCAATTTGGTTTTCCAAAGAAGTAGCACATGCTGTAAAGACAAAAAAGATAGCTTATAAAAATTACAGACACACACAAGCAGATGATGATATGAAAATATGGAGACTCCAACAAAAAAAGACTAAGCAGTTAATTAGGAAGGTTAAAGCTCATGCAGAAGAGAAGATAGCACAGTCAGTAAAACATGGGGACAAAACATTCTTTAGATATATCAGTGAAAGAAGAAAAAATAAGGTAGGAATAGTAAAATTGAAATCAGTTGATGGTAGAATAATAGAAGGAGATAAGCAGATTGCAGACTGTCTCAATGATTACTTCTGTTCTGTTTTCACTAAAGATTGTGAAGATACAATGTCTACATTAAGGGATGCTACGCAAAATAGAAACAAGCTTAACAGTAATCTTTTTACAGAGGATGAGGTTTTGTTAGCATTATCAAAAATAAATGTTACAAAGGCAGTGGGTCCTGATAATATTCATCCAAGGGTTTTAAAAGAACTTCGATCAGTGCTAACTGTCCCATTAACTGATCTGTTTAATCAGTCACTATTAACAGGAGCTGTCCCAGATGATTGGAGAATAGCAAATGTAATACCCCTTCATAAAAAGGGCAGTAGAGAAGAATCTGGCAACTACAGGCCAGTTAGTTTAACTTCAGTAGTAGGGAAATTAATGGAAAGCCTCTTAAAAGAAAGAATTATGACTTACATAAAGACAAACAATTTAGAGGACCAAAATCAGCATGGTTTTACTTCAGGGAGATCATGTCAGACTAATCTAATTGACTTCTTTGATTATGTAACAAAAGTATTAGACAAGGGAGGAGCAGTTGATGTAGCATATCTAGATTTCAGCAATTTGACACCGTCCCACACAATAAACTTATTCAGTATGTCTCTTTGCAGATGATACAAAAATTTGCAACAGAGTGGATGTTCCAGGGGGGGTAGACAAAATGAGAAGTGATATACAACAATTGGAGGATTGGACAAACGACTGGGGTCTAAAGTTTAACACAGCAAAGTGTAAAATAATGCATTTAGGGAAGAAAAATCCAAATGTTAATTACAGACTCAATGACACTTTACTGACTGTTACAGACGAGGAACAGGACTTGGGAATTATTATTTCAGATGATTTAAAACTTAGTAAACAATGTAGTAATGCAGCGAGTAAGGCAAGCAGAATGCTTGGATGTATTGGTAGAGGTATTTGCAGCAGAAATAGTAAGGTTCTTATGCCACTTTATAGATCATTAGTTAGGCCTCATCTTGAGTATTGTGTGCAGTTCTGGAGACCATATCTTCAGAAGGATATTAACAAACTTGAATCTGTGCAAAGGAGGGCTACCAAAATGGTACATGGTCTAAAAAATAAAACTTACCAGGATAGGCTCATTGACCTAAATATGTATAGCTTAGAGGAGAGAAGGGAAAGAGGTGATATGATAGCAACTTTCAAGTACATTAAAGGGTTTAGTAAAACTGAGGCTGTGGGTATTTTACATAAAATGGAAAATTCAAGAACAAGGGGTCATGAGCTCAAGCTAAAGGGTAGTAGATTCAGAAGTAATTTGAGGAAGCACTTCTTTACAGAAAGAGTGATTGATTTATGGAATAAACTTCCTCAAGAGGTAGTAGCAACAAACACTGTGGGGGACTTTAAAAATGCATGGGACAAGCATAGGGCTATCCTACGAACTAGATAAGTTTATACTGTTAGGTAAGGTCGGGCAGACTTGCTGGGCCTATGGCTCTTATCTGCCGTCAATATCTATGTTTCTATGTTTCTATCAGTGTTTAGGCCTCTCGCATTGTGCGAGATCAAAACTATCTTAGGAATACCCATCACAATTTTTGCACCAACATTTCCTCTCAATCCTACCTTTGGCAGCAGGGACCCCAGACGGTAAACCTCCCCCTAAGCTCCGGTATCTAAATTTATAGCCTGAAAGTAGAAGCCAGTTAATTTCCCTCTTCCTACTCCGTCTCTCTAGCTGTTTTCTTCTTTTCCTACAACCTTGTAGAACATTTCCACAAGACGAGCTTAATACAGTTATACAACATAGCATGCATTGAGATATTAATAGTATAAACAAACAAATAAAATAACACAACAGTAAAGAACAATCAAACAATTAAATGCAAATATATCGAAACCAGCACATAAAACCTGTACTGTGCAGTTCCGACATGGAGTTTCAACTTTGCATCACTTGCACCTAATGAAGAGTCCCAGACCTATCTTGTGTGTCTGAGTTTTAGTTGGCCTCCCGGTCATTTTCATCAACACCTAGGTCTGAGGGCAGGCCACAGAATGCAGTAAAAAGAATAGATACTCTCGTCCAAGGCACTCATGTACTGCCTGGACATCTCATGTTTTGGACTTCTTTTTGTTAGTCACTTTTTTCCATTTTGGTCTTTGGGGTTTCACCCTTAGTGACGATACAGCAGAGGAAGTAGATGCCGAATCCTCCCCCAAGATGTCTGGTGGTTCCAAGTCTAGGAGCTTGCAGATTTCTGGGATCTCATCAGTGGCTTTTATAGTAAACATTTTACCATTTCGCATCACTTGCAGCGCGAAGGGGAAGCCCCATCTGTAGGGGAAATTATTTTTCCTCAGGAGAAGAGTGAGAGGTTTCAGCGCATATCTCCTCTGTAGTGTTTTAATGCAAAGGTCCTGGAAGAACTGGATAATATTGCCCTGGAACTTGAATGTGGGATTGTTTCTAGCAGCCAATAGAATCTTTTCTCTATCAGGGAACCGTAAGAGCTTAACTATAACGTCCCTTGGTGGTTGATCTGGTTTGGGCTTTGCTTTAAGGGCTCTATGTGCTCTTTCTATTGGGCACTCAGAATCTATCGGTCCTCCCAGTATAGCATGGAATAATTGCTGGAGATAACTGTGTAAATCTTCTGCTCCAATTGACTCAGTGATACCTTTGAGCCTAATGTTGGAGCGTCTGCTCCGATTCTCCAGATCTTCAATTTTTTCTTCTAGATCTTGTATGTGTTGGCTGTGCGAGTCAAGAGTTTGGGAGACTGTTGTAATTTCTTCCCCCATTTCCTCTGTGGCTGTTTCTAGGGAATCTACTCGGGTTCCCAACTCTAGTATCTCTGTTTTAATGTCCGTAAGACTGTTAGTGACTGTAGTTTGGAAGCTATCCATCTTCTCCCACAATTTCTCAAAATTAGAAGCTATATCTTGTTTGGATACCAGGCCTTGCAAGTCTGCTTTAGTTACAGGGGTTAATTCTGCAATTTCCTCCTCATTTTCAGAATCTATATCTTCCTCAATTTCCGTCTGGGCAGTTTCTTGAGATTTGGAGATCTTAGAAGTTTTAAAGAAGGTGTCTACTGATAAGGATTTAAGACTTTTGTCTCCCTTGGATCCTTTTCTCGTAGCCATAATGTGTATGTTGATAAACCGGCTATTCTTTACTACTTTTGTTTTTGTGGCTTCTAAGTATCCAACAGGCGTTGTTAAATTTCCTTCTTTTCTCTTTGGAGAGGCTCCAATTCCCCTAGACCTCCGCTGAGTATTATGGTATGCTTTATCACTACTGCGCCCTCTCTATTGCTCTTCACTCCCTGCAGACATGTTTAGTAGATACTGGGTGCCTCGCCTTTCATAGCTTATGTGAGCAGTTCTGCAAACTTATCATCTTTATAATAGAAGTAGGTGAAAGGCGAAGACACCACAAGTGATGCAATAATGGATATAGGGTTAGCTGTAATTGTCCATGTCAGACCGTCTCAGCACAGTGCATCTCAGGTATCTACATCTTCTTTATTTCCTATTTCTAGGTCTTTGCCAAACACTCAGAAGCAAAGCTAAGATGATTGCTAAACGCTCTCTCTGCCCCAGGGAAGGTGTCCTCACTGGACGGAGTCGGAAAAGGGAGTTGGGATATGACCTGCTGATATCTCAGGCAGCAGGAAATGAAGGGGAGAGAGAACTGTTCAGTTGCACATACACACAGAAGAGATATAAAAAAAGAGAACAGAGAGGGATATGCTGCAGGGGGTTTCCTTTCCTTGTTATTACATCTCCTCTCCCTCTCTCTGCCCCATCAGGAGCTTGTTAAAGCAAACTATGTATGATTAACAAGGGTGATGCGTAGCCTTGCAAGATGCAGTTTATGTGCCAATTGTCATGCAAACAAATCCCTCTTTTTGGTGTGCTGTGTTAGCTGTTTTTGAGCCAGCTGTATTTTGCAGAGTTTATGGCTGCTGGGGATCGTTAAAAGCTTTATGCCCTGAAATTGTTTCAAACAAACCACTATGGCAGGCACTTTTGTGTGGTATGGTGTGTGGTTATTTGAATTGACTAGCCCCCACTATGTCCCGGTAACCAGATGTCTGAAATGTCTGAAATGAGCAAAGGGGCCACTTCCCCAGCGGTAACAAGGAGGCTGGTAAAATGGCGTCTATTCGCGCCAAAAATCTATCACTGTATAAGCCCTCTGTTACAACTGTTGGTGGGTATCTAAGGGAGAGCTCCGGTCTGTCCCCTCAGCCACAAGTGTCCGGTGTATTATGTGTAGACAAACTGAATGTCTCTTACCCGGACTTGAGGCGGACAGTTGCGCAGGAGACCTTCTCTTTGAAGAGCGCTGAGTTATGTCGAGAGGGAGCTCACCGAGTGCACCGATGTACCTAGGGTCCTCCGGGTGAGCCGTAGGAGGTGTCAGGCAGGTTCTCTATTTGTGCGGCAGATTGAGGTGTCCGTCTGGTGCAGGTAATCAAGGCAGCCGCTTAAAGTATGACTCCGTATCACAGCGATACTCTGCTGTATGGCCGCATAGCTGCTAATGCTGAGGAATGTAAGGGCCGCTCAGAAATGACAAAATTAAAGGTCCAGAGTCAGAGGAATATAATTTGTGACCCCAGGGCAAAGTGGTTTAAATGTAAACAGAGAAACAAAGTTATATGGGCATTTTATGTGAGGAGCTCCTACAATACACGACCGATCAGTGTGAGTGTTAGGTTTTTTAAGGGTGTATTGGGTGGGTTTTATTTTTTAGATTAGGGTTTGGGCCGCAAAAGAGCTAACTGCCCTTTTAAGGGTAATGCCCATCCAAATGCCCTTTTCAGGGCAATGGGGAGCTTAGGTTTTTTTAGATAGTATTTTATTTGGGGGGTTAATTGTGTGGGTGCTGGGTTTTACTGTTGGGGGGGTTGTTTGTATTTTTTTTTTACAGGTAAAAGAGCTGATTACTTTGGGGCAATAGTTTAGTTTAGGCTAGGGTTTTTTTTTATTTTGGGGGGGCTTTTTTGATTTTGATAGGGCTATTAGATTAGGTGTAATTAGTTTAAATATATTGTAATTTGTTTATTATTTTCTGTAATTTAGTGTTTTTTTTATACTTTAGCTAATTTAATTTAGTTTATTTTATTGTTTTTAATTTATTTAATTTATTTAATTGTAGGGTTAGGTTAGGTGTTATTGTAGCTTAGGTTAAGCTTTATTTTACAGGTACTTTTGTATTTATTTTAGCTAGGTAGTTATTAAATAGTTAATAACTATTTAATAACTATTCTACTTAGTTAAAATAAATACAAACGTCCCTGTAAAATACAAATAAACCCTAAGATAGATACAATGTAACTATTAGTTATATTGTAGCTAGCTTAGGGTTTATTTTATAGGTAAGTATTTAGTTTTAAATAGGAATTATTTAGGTAATAATATTATTTTTTATTTAGATTTATTGTAATTATATTTAAGTTAGGGGGGTTAGTTAGGGTTAGACTTAGGTTTAGGGGTAAATACATTTAGTATAGTGGCGGCGACGTTGGGGGCGGCATATTAGGGGTTAATAAATGTAGGTAGGTGGCGGCGATGTTAGGGACGGCAGATTAGGGGTTAATAATATTTAACTAGTGTTTGCGAGGTGGGAGTGCGGCGGTTTAGGGGTTAATATGTTTATTATAGTTGCGGCGATGTCCGGAGCGGCAGATTAGGGGTTAAAAATTTTATTTTAGTGTTTGCTATGCGGGAGGGCCTCGGTTTAGGGGTTAATAGGTAGTTTATGGGTGTTAGTGTACTTTGTATCACTTTAGTTATGAGTTTTATGTTACGGCGCTGTACCATAAAACATAAAACTCTTAACTACTGACTTTAAAATGCGTTATGGATCTTGGAGGTAGAGTGTGTACCGCTCAAATTTTGGCCTCCCAGGACAGACTCGTAATATCAGCGCTATGGAAGTCCCATAAAAAACGTAAGTCGTTTTGCGGTAAGGCCAAAGAAGTGTGCGGTGCCCCTAAACCTGCAAGACTCGTAATAGCAGTGGTAGGGAAAAAGCAGCGTTCGGACCTGTTAACGCAGAACTCATAATCTAGCCATATGTATTTTTTTTATATGATGTGATATGTTTTGTATCTGAATATATGACTGGATTTGGATTATTTTATATATATTTTACTTAATTGTATTGTTCAAATATTTATCTATTGATACGGTAGTGTGATATTATGTATTTGTTCTACATTGCCTTTTATTCATATCATGTATAGGTTTGTTAATAATTTTCGTATTTCTAATGATGGGCGGCATCATTACATATTTATCCATGTGTGAGAGGTGTGGACTGATGCTGTCCCATGATTGGTCAACATATTGGCTTATAGAGCAAGAGGTCTTAACCACTTTTACAGCCTGATGAAATGGCATATTTTTAGCTGAGAAACGCATTGCTGTGTGTTTTTAAATGGACTTTTAATAAAATAGTCACTTTCTGACAACGCTTGCTCTATTTGTCATTCTACTCTTTATCCTGGTTTATATGGGATTTCTCTCAATCCCTCTCAAGTTCGTCTGGACGCCTCTACACACCTCCTTGGTAAATTGGCAAGCGGTGCTATCTTGGGGGTTTCTGTGGCTATGAATGGTGCATTGCGACCACGTGACCGGACCAGTGACGTGTATGCAAGTCTATCAGGCGACTCTGTTGGTCCCGATCTGCTGTGTTCGGCACTCCTGTTGTGCCGCTGCTTTTGTGTATCTGTGGGGGTGGGTCAAGTGTTGTTAGACTGCCTGTACAGGCTATACTGCTCTATTTGGCGTCTCTCCTCTTTCTGTCAGCACAGGATCCTTCATCTTACACTTTTAGTGCTCAAGACACAGCCAAGCTCCTGAGCCTACCTCAGGATATCAACAAAAAAATTACATTTGATAACAGGTGCAATTTTTTTTTTACTGTGTGCGGTAGCTGACAATGAAAGTTTAATTACTGCCATGCCCATTTAAACTCAATTTTAATTCTGCATAAAAGGTTTAATTTTAAATAAAAATATATTTTAAATCTACACTATATACTCCACCCCCGAGGTGTTTTAGTGCATCCTGCAGTGTTTGCTTGATCAGTGCAGGAATTTGTAAATCTATCCTTAATTGTTCCCGGAAAATATCATAAATAATCAATGCTCAAGAGACTTTTCAAGGATGGGGTGAATACTGAAAAAAAATACATGAGTCAGAAATGATTTAAAAATATTCCGTAAAGCTTGTTTTAATGTTACTGTTTATTTGTAAAATAGGGAATCGTCATAGCAACCACAAGAACTGCATTATCTAAAGGTTAGATTCTCAGAGTATGTGTACACTGTATACTGCAGGTAGAATAATGAATAATAAATTCAGTATCTTTTATTTGCCTTGCAAAGTATCATATCTATTATGTATATCTACATCAACTTTATATTTTACAGTTATTGTATATTTATTCCGACATCTGTCACCCAGCGTTCATGTAGGGTTATGTAGGAACTTTTTAACTACCTTTGTTTCCTGCTTAGTTGAGAATCGTAGATAAATGGAAAACTATTTACACTTGAATGAACATAGTAATGTAAATACAAATAGCTTTCTCAAGGCCAGGGAGATGATATAAGATGAGGAACTGCACATTAATTATGTAGTTACTATCTTATGAAATTCAGAACAAAGAAGAACTGGTTCACAAGTTTACATTGTTGCACTGTATATGTTTCTCTGCATTCTGGGATTTGTACAGGAGAGAGAACAGACGTAGCTACTAGCTATGTAGATTATACTGTCTTTTTCCATAAAGATCAGAATTGGATATAAAAAAAAATGACCTTACTCTTCATATGCCATTGACCAATAGGTAGTAAGTAATAATTCAATACAATATAGTTCGCACTACAGTAAAATAAGTGGTGGATTGGTGGAACAAATTGAAATCTTTTACTTAGATTAAAGGGACATAAACACCTTGTACAAGACATTTCTGGAGTCTTGCAATACTTGCCAAGTGTGAAATACATTAACACCATAGGAGTGCACACAGAGTGTGCCGGGTGTTCCTGGACAAAAAGGGGTATGGACATGAAAAGGGTGAAAGAAAAGCATGGAAAGAGGGGGGAGAGAAAAGGCATGGAAGGGCAAAGAGAGAAGAGGCACAGGAGAGGGGAGAGAGAAGGTGTATGGCATGGAAAGGAAGAGAGAGAATGGGCACAGAAGAAGGGAGAGAAGGTGCATGGAAGAGGGGAGAGAAGTTGTTTGGGCCTGGAAGAGAAGAGAAAGAATGTGTATAAGAGGAGGGAGAGAAAAGGAACATGTAAGGGGGAGAAAGGAGTGGTATGGGCAGTGGGGGGAGATGGGGTATTGCATGGGAGGGGAGAGAGTAGGCATGGTAGGAGGGAGAGAGAAGGGACATGGAGAGAGAGAGAAGAGACATGGAAGGGGGGAGAGAGAATGGACATAGAAGATGGGTAGAAGTGACGTGGGAGAAGGAAAAAAGCAGTGGTATGTGCATAGGGGAGGAAAAAGGGCTACTGCATGGGAGAGAGAAAAGAGCTATGGGTAAGAAGGGGTATTGCATGGGAGGGAAGAGAGAGAGGGAATATGGGCATGGGAGGGGAGAGAGAAAAGGGGTATGGTCATGGGAAGAGAGAGAGAGAAGGGGTATGGGCATGGGAGGGGAGAGTAAGAAGGGGTATTGCATGGGAAGGGAGAGAGAGAAGGGGTATGGGCATGGAAGGGGAAAGTAAGATGGGGTATTGCATGGGGGCGAAGGGGTATGGTCATGGGAGGGGAGAGTAAGAAGGGGTATTGCATGGGAGGGGAGAGAGAAAAGGGTTATTGGCATGGGAGGGGAGAGTAAGAAGGGGTATTACATGGGGAGAAGGGGAATGGGCATGGGGGGAGAGTAAGAAGGGGTATTGCATGGGAGGGGAGAGAGTGAAGGGGTATGAGCATGGGAGGGGAGAGTAAGAAGGGGAATTGCATGGGAGGGTAGAGAGAAGGGTATGCGCATGGGAGAGGGGAGAGAGAAGGGGTATGGGAGGGGGGTGAGTGTGTATATGTTTATAATCAGTGTGTATGAGTGTCTAAATGTATATTTGAATGTGTACATGTGTGTGTATATGAGTACATGTGTATATGTGCGTGCATGCTCACTCGCCGGAAACAGAAGTTATCAAGAAGTTATGAAGCAGCGGTCTAAAGACCTCTGCTCCATAACTTGTCCGCCTGCTCTGAGGCGGCAGACAGAAATCAACCCAATCAAATACAATTGGGTTGATTGACACCCCCTGCTAGCGGCCGCAAATCTGCAAGGGGTGGCATTGCACCAGCAGTTCACAAGAACTGCTGGTGCAATTATAAATGCTGACAGCATATGCTGTCGGCATTTATCGATGGGCAGCGATGTGCAGCGGACATGATACGCTAATTTGTATCATGTCCGCTCGCACATTGTTAAATATGCCCCACAGACCTCTTCATTTTAGGTTGTGAGGGGTTACATTTTTTCTGTGTGTTAATGTTTTAATTTTTTCTAGATGAGTTTTTCCCTGTGTTTATCTTTAAAAAACAGACATCCTGTTGCAATTAGTTTCTAAGTTTTACTTGACCGAACATTATTACTTACATCCAGAGACCTGGCACCTCAAGTTTATGAGACAAAATATGTCAAAACAGAATGACAGAAAACATTGTTCCTATCAAGACACCAACCTGAGGTTGATCAGAGGTGAAACTCTAGGATATCTTAAGACATGTTTATGTTGCAGGATGGAATCAAAATCATCCTCATGATGTCACAATGGGAATGCTTATAAGTGCTTATGTACTGGCTATAACTAAAATGATAAAATCTATGTTGTGTCATAAAAAAAGTGGTGGCTACCTTCCTTGCGCACTCTGGAAGGGCCTGGTCAGAAACCTGAACTCAGGAACTTTTTTTTATATAATTGGGATTTCAGCAAAATAATATTATCATTCTACATGGGAGGCTGTGTAAAACAGCTAAAGTAACCATATTTTCTTTGCCAAGCTCACATGGCACAGATATCTATGATAGCAGATTATAAGGTTATCTTATATTTTCTCTGTTTTGTTTTAAAAACTGTTGCTTTTGTGTGAATCTGTGTTTAATTCCTTTTTCTATGTAAATGCACTGTGACCATTTTTACAAGTAGCCCATATTACAAGTAGAGCACTAAATTATCGCGACTATCGATAATTAACCAACCATTACAAGTGGGTGGTTATTGCTACCGTGAGCTTGCATTAGAAATTAGTGCTCAGAAATTAACCATAGATCCAATCTCTGGTTAATTTTCTAAAAGTGCACCAAATGCACTCAAAATAGAGGGCATTATAGTTTTTTTAGGCAGTTTTTGGGGTCTAAAGTTGGTGGGAGTGGGTAGTTAGAAAAAAATGGCACTGCCTTTACATTGCCATCTATGTAGACTGTGTGTTCCCAGTAAATATTTCTTTGTATATGATTTGTTATATATGTATGTTATATATATGTCTTTTTCCTATCAGTGAACAAGTGCCCTAGAGGCATGAAACGCGTATGATGTCACAGGAGGGTGATGTTCCCCCTGCTTCTCTGTTCTACATTTGATTTTATCAAGTCGCTGTATGTATTCTATGGCCTAGATTTAGAGTTTGGCGGCCAAAGGGGTGCATTAGCTACGCATGCTTTCCCCCCCTGCACCTTTTAAATACCGCTGGTATTTAGAGTTCACAGAATGGCTGGGTTTTCAGTGCGTTAGGCTCCAAAAAGGGAGCGTAGAGCATAATTTAACGCCACTGCAACTCTAGATACCAGCTGTGCTTATGGACGTGGCCAGCTTCAAAAACGTGCTCGTGCACAATTCCCCCATAGAAAACAATGGGGCCATTTGAGCTGAAAAAAACCTAACACCTGCAAAAAAGCAGCGTTCAGCTCCTAACGCAGCCCCATTTTTTACTATGGGGAAACACTTCCTACGTCTGCACCTAACACCCTAACATGTACCCCGAGTCTAAACACCCCTAACCTTACACTTATTAACCCCTAATCTGCCGCCCCCGCTATCGCTGACACCTGCATATTTTTTTAACCCCTAATCTGCCGCTCCGTAAACCGCCGCTACCTACATTATCCATATGAACCCCTAATCTGCTGCCCCTAACACCGCCGACCCCTATATTATATTTATTAACCCCTAATCTGCCCCCCTCAACGTCGCCTCCACCTGCCTACACTTATTAACCCCTAATCTGCCGAGCGGACCGCACCGCTACTATAATAAAGTTATTAACCCCTAATCCGCCTCACTCCCACCTCAATAACCCTATAATAAATAGTATTAACCCCTAATCTGCCCTCCCTAATATCGCCGACACCTAACTTCAATTATTAACCCCAAATCTGCAGACCGAATCTCGCCGCTACTGTAATAAATGGGTTAACCCCTAAAGCTAAGTCTAACCCTAACCCTAACACCCCCCTAAATTAAATATAATTTAAATCTAACGAAATAAATTAACTCTTATTAAATAAATTATTCCTATTTAAAGCTAAATACTTACCTGTAAAATAAACCCTAATATAGCTACAATATAAATTATAATTATATTATAGCTATTTTAGGATTTATATTTTTTTTACAGGTAACTTTGTATTTATTTTAACCAGGTACAATAGCTATTAAATAGTTAAGAACTATTTAATAGCTACCTAGTTAAAATAATTACAAAATTACCTGTAAAATAAATCCTAACCTAAGTTACAATTAAACCTAACACTACACTATCAATAAATAAATTAAATAAACTACCTACAATTATCTACAATTAAACCTAACACTACACTATCAATAAATAAATTAAATACAATTCCTACAAATAAATACAATTAAATAAACTAACTAAAGTACAAAAAATAAAAAAGAACTGTTACAAAAAATAAAAAAATATTTTACAAACATTAGAAAAAAATTACAACAATTTTAAACTAATTACACCTACTCTAAGCCCCCTAATAAAATAACAAAGACCCCCAAAATAAAAAAATGCCCTACCCTATTCTAAATTACAAAAGTTCAAAGCTCTTTTACCTTACCAGCCCTGAAAAGGGCCATTTGCGGGGCATGCCCCAAAGAATTCAGCTCTTTTGCCTGTAAAAAAAAAACATGCAATACCCCCCCCAACATTACAACCCACCACCCACATACCCCTAATCTAACCCAAACCCCCCCTTAAATAAACCTAACACTAAGCCCCTGAAGATCTTCCTATCTTGTCTTCACCATGCCAGGTATCACCGATCGTTCCAGGCTCCAAAATCTTCATCCAAGCCCAAGCGGGGGCTAGACATCCATCATCCGACGGCTGAAGAAGTCCAGAAGAGGGTCCAAAGTCTTCATCCTATCCGGGAAGAAGAGTAGATCCGGACCGGCAACCATCTTCTTCCAAGCGGCATCTTCTATCTTCATCCAATGAGGACCGGCTCCATCTTGAAGACCTCCACCGCGGACCCATCTTCTTCTTCCGATGACTTCCCGACGAATGATGGTTCCTTTAAGGGACGTCATCCAAGATGGCGTCCCTCGAATTCCGATTGGCTGATAGGATTCTATCAGCCAATCAGAATTAAGGTAGGAAAATTCTGATTGGCTGATGGAATCAGCCAATCAGAATCAAGTTCAATCTGATTGGCTGATTCAATCAGCCAATCAGATTGAGCTTGCATTCTATTGGCTGTTCCGATCAGCCTGATGAAACAGCCATTGGCTGAGAAACGCGTTGCCTGTTATTTTATTTATTTTTAATAAAGTCAGTTTTAGTATTTGAACACTTGCTGCTCCTTTTTTGTGTGAATTTTTTTGCCTTTTTATCTGAGGATATTCATCACTTTGACCATCTTGGGATCCTGTGAACCATTACATTTTTCCTGGATGCCTTGCCATAAGTCTGTTGGGTGACCGAATTGATCCCTTCATGCTCCCATAGCATCAAAAGAGGTGCTTTATACATTGTGAGTAGCACTCTTATCATTATCTGAGTTTGTTCACTTGTACCAACAATACTAGGCCATATAGGCACTTGTGTCTCTTCTCTGTCCACATAGACATCAGTTCCTGTGCAGGAAGTTGGTCTTCTGGGTGACCGAATAGATCCCAGACTGCCCCTATAGCACTAACTGAGGTGCTCTTCTAAATGTGAGTTTGTTTCTTATCTCAAGATTACAAAATTGGACCAAACAATATTGGGCCATGTGGCGCTTCTGTTTTTTTTTCTTCTTTTTATAGATTGCTGTTCCTGGATCCTGGCCTGGATCTTCACAGATAGCTGCCTATTTTCCTCTCCAGAGACTTTAATACAATTCTATTGCCTCTTCACTGTCCTCTAAGGCATTGTTACACATCTATAACATTTAAACAATTGTTATATTTCTCAACTGTATAACGTTATTATTTTTAATATTGTATATTTGTTTTTGAGATATATATATATATGTGTGTTTTTGTGTGCGTTTATATGGGTGTATATATATATATATATATATATATATATATATATATATACATACAGATGTTGATTATTAACTTCACCAGTGTTATTAGTTTGTGATTGATAGCTATTCACAACTGACACCACTAGCAATTATCTTTTATATTTACTTATTCACTATACCTCTTTTATTATTACTATAACTCCTGACACACTAGAAGACTGAGTCTTCACTGTATATTATTTATCACTTAGTTTTTCTAATAGGGCGCCCCCTCACTTTTTTGTTAATAGCTATTGTACCTGGTTAAAATAATTACAAAGTTGCCTGTAAAATAAATATTAATCCTAAAATAGCTATAATATAATTATAATTTATATTGTAGCTATATTAGGATTTATTTTACAGGTAAGTATTTAGATTTTAATAGGAATAATTTATTTAATAAGACTTAATTTATTTCGTTAGATAAAAATTATATTTAACTTAGGGGGGGTGTTAGTGTTAGGGTTAGAATTAGCTTAAGGGGTTAAACAATTTATTAGAGTACACATATTAACACATAAATATATATGTCTATACACATATTAACACATAAATATATATGTATATAGTAATATATATATATATTTAAAAACATTCTGCCATTGCTGCGCTACTTACCCCTTCGCTGAGGTTTCATATCCCTTTAAGCACGTTACACCAGTATGCTTGAGCTATAAATCTCTATTAGTCTCCTAGGATGAATCATTTATTTTATGCACTTTTTAAAAAAACCTGTTGTCTATTTTGAGAGTTAACAGATTCTTATTATGCCACGACTATTCCTAAAGCGTATTAGTGCTACTAAGTATCACAATCTGTATAACCCCTAATTCTCATAGGTGTTAATAGCCATAAGTTAGGGTTTTGGTGTTATAACCAATAATAAGATAAAGATAAATCTTGAAAAAGGTATGAATAGTGAAATTAAACTCATTAAATCAATATTAGCAGTCAAACCTTTTGATTTTCAAGGGACATGATGCTAATTTTTATTCTGTTTCATCATTAAACTATGTTTCAAAATATTTTACAAATCTTTGATTTTTTTTAAAAAAATCAGATGCTCCTATGCTTAATAAAGCATCTTTTTATGTATGATAGTTGAACACTAGAGTCCTAATACTCAGCTTAAAATTGCTATGTTATGAAACACTTGTTCAGAAAAACTGTAATTCATGTCACTTTTTTCCCCCTCAAACTAAATTTAATACTATTACATGAACAGTTAGAACAAACAAAATATGTTTTACAGAAAACACATTTGTGCAAATCATTATTTTATTTTTTCATATATAGCATTATACTTATGCATCATCAGATGTTGACAGTAAATACGATTTTACTTTGACTCTGAAAGCACAAGCACCAAGGTAATCCCCACCTGTGGGTATGCAACAAACCGTTTGCAGGTGTGCTAGCTATTAGACCTGCACCATAGTCCAAAGTATACAATTCAAAGGAGTGATATAGCCGCACCACCAACTGTATTTAAAATATTATTGCTTTATTGTGCCAATTAAAACAGACAACGTTTCGGACCCATGTCCTTATTCATGTCTAACATAAAACATTAAAATCAAACCTTAAATAGGCTGAAGCTCCGCCTACCACACCCGATTTCACCTGTGTTAACCTTTAGTTATCCTTTCCTGAACTCAATGCCATCTAGTGGCCAATTTCTGAATTTTTCCAAATACATTCAAGGTGACCTTCAACAAAGAATATATAAAGACGTTAGTCAAATACATTTCTCTATATCTTTACATTTTTAACATCAAGTTCTTGAACAAAAGACATTTTGTTGTTAGGTGTATAGTTATTAATCTTAACTGGCATATACTCAAATTTTCAAAATACATTCAAGGTGACCTTCAACAAAGGATATATAGAGAAGTTAGTCAAATAAATTTCTCTGTATCTTTACATTTTTAACATCCAATCCTTGAACAAAAGACACCTAATTTCACCTGTGTTAACCTTTAGTTATCCTTTCCTGAACCCAATGCCATCTATTGGCCAATTTCTGAATTTCTCAAAATACAATCAAGGTGACCTTCAACAAAGGATATATAAAGAAGTTAGTCAAATAAATTTCTCTATATCTTTGCATTTTTAACATCAAGTTCTTGAACAAAAGACATTTTGTTGTTAGGTGTATAATTATTAATATTAACTGGCATATACCCAAATTTTCAAAATACATTCAAGGTGATCTTCAACAAAGGATATATAGAGAAATTAGTCAAATAAATTTCTTTGTATCTTTGCATTTTTAACATCCAATCCTTGAACAAAAGACATTTTGTTGTTAAGTGTGTAGTTATTAATATTCACTGGCATATACTCCAATCCATTTCCCTGTTCATTCCATTAGGGGTCATAGTCCCTAACTCATGAATCCAGTACAATTCCCTGTACTTTAACATCTTTGTTCTATTCCCACCCCTCCTAGGTATTTTTATATGTTCAAGTACCTGGAATCTGAGCTGATTAATTTGATGTCCAGCCATAATAAAATGGTTGGACACAGGAGCATCTAATTTACCTGTCCTGATATTGCTTTTATGTTGGTTAATGCGCTCCCGTACCTTCTGGGTGGTCTCGCCAACGTACACCAAGCCACATGGACACTTAATTAGGTATATCACAAACTTAGAATTACAGGTATAATAATCCTTCAACCTATATTTTTACCTGTAGAGGGGTGAGTAAAGGTTGGGCCTTTGATGACATTATTGCAATTCTGGCAGTTGAGACATGGAAAACATCCCAAGTTCTTATCCCCAATGTGCCCCTGATTTATATTTCTTCTCTGTAAAATATGCCAAGGGGAGATCATTTTTGTATTATTTTTATTACTTCTTATCCTCTCTTTGAGTAAATCGGTCCTAGGGGTCTGTAATGCATCCCTAATTCCCTGCTGAATTAAATCTGTCGGATATCCCCTATGTTTGGAGTGTTTAGCCATTTTTGATAGCCTTTCTTTTACAAGATTTTCATCAGAGACAAGCCGTCTCACACGCATGAATTGGCTCCTGGGTAAACTCTTCAACAGTGCAGGAGGGTGTGCACTATTAAAGTGCAACAAATTGTTATAGTCTGTTTGTTTTTTGTAAAGATCCACAGCTAGCAAACCCTCTTGTTTATAAATAGAGGAACCAAGAAAATCAATTCTCTCCTCACTAACAGTCAATTTAAATTTTATATGCTGTGTAGCACAATTCAGATCATTAACAAATTGTTCCAGGGTTCCAATGTCGCCCAACCAAATGCCAAAGATATCATCTATATACCGCCACCAGGTGGCGCCATATAGATGAAACAACTGATGACTGTAGACAAAATACTCTTCAAATGTGTTCATGTATCTATTTGCATAGGTTGGGGCGACATTGGAACCCATGGCCGTACCCTGTAATTGCAGATAGAAATTATCCTGAAATAGGAAGAAATTGCATCTTAATATAATATTCAAAAGATCCAAAACAAATGTTTGCTGTTCCTTGCTTATATTTATATCTTGTGTTAAACAGCTATTTACTGCACCCATGCCTGCCTCATGGGTGATTGAGGTGTAAAGGCTTATTACATCAAGACTAAATAGTATACCCTTGTTGTTATCTAGAGTTACATTTTGTACTTTGTTAATAAAATCCCCTGTATCTTTAATATAGGGGGTGGAGTATATATAGGGTCTAAGGACTCTATCTATATATATGGATGCTTTAGACAGTGTAGAGCCCACCCCTGCCACTATTGGGTGGCCTGGAGGTGTTTTCAAAATTTTTATGGACTTTAGGGAGTGTATATAGGACAGTTTTAATGTCCTCTGTATCCAAAATAAATTTCACCGTTTTGTTGTCAATCACCCCAATTTTTTGAGCTCTTGTTACACACACTTCCAGCTCCTTCTTTACTTTGTAAACTGGATTCATTGACAACAATTGATAAACTTCCCCATCTGCCAATTGATCCATAATTTCCTGTACATAGTAATCCTTCTCCAGAATTACCAAGGCACCACCCTTATCAGCCTCTTTAAAAATGAGTTTGGTATTCTCTCTCAGGCTCTTAAGATTATTCCTATCTTCCCTATTAAAGTTATGAATTCCATATAAATGTTTGGAATAATTATTTTCTATGTTTCTGCATAGATTTTCAATGTCATGTTCCACTAATTGTATGTAGGTGTTAATACCTGAGTTCACTGTTTGTGGCATGAAATTACTTTTATTATGCAAACCCAGTGATTTTAACCCAAACCTATTACATACATTGTCCTTACAGACAGCCCAATCTGAATTATCCACATTTAACTCTGAAAAATGACATTTCAATTTAAGGGATCTAAAAAACCGCTGTAAATAATTTTTTAGTGCAAAAATATTAAGTCTCTGTTGGACTGGGCAAAATGAAAGTCCCTTAGAGAGAGTTCTATGTTCTTCTTGTCTCAGAGGGTGGGTACTCAAATTGAGCACTACGTGTTTGCTGCGTGTCATCAGACGATAGGTGCTCCGGCCTCCACCTCTCTGGTTCCTCTGTCCTCTCCGGCGGTTCCTGGTTCCTCCACCGCCTACAATGTCTCCTGCCGCCCCGTCTGCATCGCTGCCTCTGTCCGGATCGGAGTCCCCTGACCCTGAATCAGACGTTTGGCTCCAGGAGCCTGCATAATTGCTCCTAGCATCACGGCGTCTGTAACCGGAAGTGGATCCTCGTGCACTTCCGGTCCGTCCACCAAGTCCCCGGTAAACAGTTCCGGATTGGTAGTCCCTCTCATCTCGGTTCCACTTGCTTCTCTTGCGTTCTTGGATCTCCTCCTTCAACTGTGTAATCTGTTTCTCCACCGCTTCAGTGTACTGTAAAAATATAGAGAAATTTATTTGACTAACTTCTTTATATATTCTTTGTTGACGGTCACCTTGAATGTATTTTGAAAAATTCAGAAATTGGCCACTAGATGGCATTGAGTTCAGGAAAGGATAACTAAAGGTTAACACAGGTGAAATCAGGTGTGGTAGGCGGAGCTTCAGCCTATTTAAGGTTTGATTTTAATGTTTTATGTTAGACATGAATAAGGACATGGGTCCGAAACGTTGTCTGTTTTAATTGGCACAATAAATCAATAATGTTTTAAATACAGTTAGTAAAGTAAAGCATACAATTTCACAACAGCCTTTTAATTGTTAATTAGCTTTGTTCTTTTAGTATCCTTTATTGAAAAACATATTTAGGTAGGTTCATACCCATCTATCGGCCAGATTTCAAGGGGAGCGCTAAATATCGCTTGTGTGCCAGTGATATTAGCGCTCCGCTTTGTAATACCAACGCACGATAATGTGCGCTGGTATTACAAGTAAATCGCAATGCAAACACGAGCTCGCGTTCGCATTGCTAGGGCAGACGGCATCAGAACCTCGCACAGTGAAGGGGCTAATTAGCGCAGCGATGGGCAGCATTTTAAAATATATATATATGTATTTCATATGAATATTTTGCGGCTCTTTGCATACGTCAGAAATAGCGCACGTATGAAGAGGTGAAAATAAAAGCGTTCACTTGAGCGCAATTAAATTTAACGCACACATTCAGAGCTCTGGTTAACTATTATAGGAGACAAAAAAAGTTGCACAAAATACATATAAAATACATTAACAGTACAGTTACACTTATAGTAACACTTTCTGATAAAAATGATCAAATAAAAAAATTGCATTAAAAAGTTATGAGTTCAAAGAATTCTCAGGTCTCAGGTGTTTGAAAAAAAAAAATGATATGCGAAGGGCTTTATCATAGAGCTACATACGTATACATGTCTAAATATATGTGTATGTATGCATATATATGTATATGTGTGTACATATGTATTTAAATTTATATATATAAATATATATGTTTTACTATATATTTACTGTATATATTCAACATTCCAATGTTCGTAAAGTACAGGAAAATGTAATGTTTATTGTAAACACATATTTCTATTCATAGCGGTATATACCTATACCTGTACATCTATTCCTATAGATATATCGGTATTGATTTGTATTTTACAAGAACATTATAAGATATATATAGAAATAATATACCTACTATACTGAAAGTGTCTGACATGAAACACATTTTTTTTCATTCATGATTCATATAGAGTATGCACTTTTAAACAACTTTCCAATTTACTTATTTTATCTAATTTGTTTCTTTTTTTTGGTATTGTTTGTTGAAAGGCAAACCTACAGGAAGGATAAGGCTCAGAAGCAGCCAGGAAGGGATCTAGCGGATGATTGGTGGCTGCGCATAAATGCCTCTTGTCATTGGTTTATTAACAATGTGTTCAGCTAGCTCCCTCCAAGTAGTGCATTGCTGCACCTTCAACAAAGGATATCACGATAATGAAGCAAAATTGATAAATAAAATGAAAAAGTTGCTTACATGATCCTCTATCTGAATGAAAGAGAACACTTTTTTTCTTTTATAATTCTTCAGATACAACATACAAATTTAACAACTTTCCAATTTCCTTCTATTATTACATTAGTTTCATTCTCTTGATATCCTTTGTTGAAGGATTAGCAATGTTCAGCCCGGGAACTCTAGTTGTTGCTGTTTAACAAAATTAAAATACACTTAAATTAATGTTACAATATACTAACTTCCTTAAAATAAATAAAAACTTACCTGTGAAACAAAAAAAAACCTAACATTAATTTTTTTACAAAACTAAATTATACCAAAAATAAAAAAAACAAAAAAACAAACAAACCTAAACTTACTAATAATAATAAATCCTAACATTACCAAAAAAAAACTACCATTACAACCCCCCCACACTAAAATTACAAAAAATAAAAAAGCTACAAAAATTATCCAAAATAATAAAAATATTCCTATTCTAATACCCCCGTAAAAAAAAAAAAACAACCTCAAAATAATAATAAATAAAATAATCTAGAAAGCTGCTTATATCCTATTGGCTGATTTGACTTTGAAGAATCAAATTCAAATCAACCAATAGGATGTAAGCAGCTTTCATCCTATTAGCTGATTTGAATTTGTCAGCCAATAGGAATGCAAGGGTACCCCCATATAAAAGGGGTACCTTGCATTCAATCTTCGGTGTGCGGCTAGGGACCACATAAAGAGGAGCTCCGTGTCACTGGTTTGAAGAGGAGGACCGACTTCACAGATGACATCACCAGAGGACTTCGCTGTCGCCAACAGGATAAAGATACAAGATGGACCACAGGGTGGATAAAGATTTGAGAAGATGCTCTACCGTGGATGAAGATGTTTCATTGCTGGGATGAAGATGGATCGCTGCCCTTCATTTTTGGTGAGTACCAATTTGGGGATTAGTGTAAGGGGTTTTTTTTTTTAGTTTTTTTGGGCTGAAAAAGAGCTGAATGCCCTTTTAAGGGCAATGCCCATCCAAATGTCCTTTTCGGGGCAATGGTTAGATTAGGTTTTTTTCACTTAGGGTTTTTATTTTGGAGGGTGGGGGGGTTGTAAATGTTAGGGGATAATTTGTTTATTTTATTTGCAAAAGAGCTTTTAACTTTAGGCAAATGCCCTACAAAAGGCCCCTTTAAGGGCTATTGGTTTATTTATAGGTTAGTTTTTTTATTTTGGGGTGATCAGAATAGAAATAATATTTATTATTTTGGTTATTTTTTTTTGTTGTAATGGTAGCTTTTTTATTTTTTGTAGTTTAAGTTTTTTTTTGTAATGGTAGTTTATTTTGGCAATTTTAAGTTTTATTATTTTTAGTAATGTTAGTTTTTTTGGGTAATGTAGTTTTTTTAATATTTGGCATAATTTATTTTTGAAAAAAAAGTAATGTTAGGTTTTCTTTTTAGTTTATGTTTAGGTTTTAATTTTGTTTCACAGGTAAGTTTTCATTTATTTTAAGGTAGTTAGTATATTGGAACTTTAATTTAAGTGTATTTTAATTTTGTTAAAGTTAGGGGATGTTAGGTTTAGGGGTTAATTGGTTTATTTAGTGTTGGCGATATGAGGGGACGGCGGTTTAGAGGTTAATAGGTTTATTTAGTGTTGGCGATGTGGGGGAATGGCGGATTAGAGGTTAATATGATTATTTTGTGTTGGCGATGTGGAGGGACAGAGGTTTAGGGGTTAATATCATTATTTAATGTTGGCAATTTGGGGGGATGGCGGTTTAGGGGTGTAGTTTATGGGTGTTAGTGTACTTTGAAACATATTTTTGATGTGTTTTGTGAAACTTTTTTGTTTCGCAAAACACATAACTACAGGTCTTTGAATGCGCAAAGGATAGTTGCGGTTTAGGTCATTTCGCTCATAGGAAAGCCTTACCACGTGACTTATAATATCAAGTAGGTGACCATTTCACATGCAAAGGTAATTTTGCTTGCGGTAAAGCCATACCACACAACTTGTAATCCGGGCCTTTGATTCCTCAGAAAACTAATGCACATGTCTACTGGGGAATGGGTAATAAAGGGATCTATCTTTTGAAACAATAACAATTCTATAAATGTAATGCACGTTATTGAAATATTAAATACTAGTGTTAAAGCCCATGTACACGTGACAAAATGTCCCCCTCCAAGATCCTTTCCCTAGCCTTTATTTACGCCCTCTACTCTAGGATTCCCCTGTACCTACGCCCCCCTCCCTCCTTCCACCTCCTTGTCGCTCTTAGAATACATTTTTTCTGTAGTGTAGCAGTCCCACCTGTTTCCGCCCCTCCCGCACCCCCTCCAGTGATGGGCCGCCCACCCGCCTCTCTCCTAGCCCTCCCACGCCACCAACGATCGGCACCACTGCTGCCCAATGCAGAGAGGGACTCAGAGGGTTCCTCTATGCTTGGGTACCTCTGCACGCTTATTTCTGCACTGCCCCACTAGTGGTGCATGCAGAAATAGCACAATCTCGCTACTTTTAGCAAGACCGCGGCTGAGAGAGGCCAGGTCCTTAAGGACTTAACGACCAGCGCCATCCTCGCGCTTGTTTCATGCAGTCTCTACTGTGCATCAACACTGGTCATTAAGGGTTTAAGTGAGAGAATAGTACTAGAGAGCGCAGGAAGATACACCAAACTCCTAAAAATACCTATGGGTCCCCAACTAGGTAGTAGAAATGAACATATGAGTGAAAAATAGATAGGAGCGCTAAAAGCTAAAGGTGCTAAGTGTATTAATGTGATACTTATTAGAGAGAGAAAAAATAAACAAACAAAGTAGATGAATGTCTAAAGAAGCATAGATTTATTCACATTAGGTGATATAAAAATGTAAAAACGGACGTCTCCGTAAATAAAAACAATTTCTACAATTAAGTTGCCATCACTTGATATAAGACTAGACTCGCAATATAAAGTTCATAGTACAGCAAAGATAGTCCCAATCCGCACTTAACTTTTCAATCGGGAGTTGGTTTGCTAGCAAGACAGGGGCTTACCCAGACGAGTGCACAATCAGTCTGCTCCGTGACTCGTTGTACGGCCGTAATGACGTCACTATTGAGGGCGCTGTCCTGAAAACACTTTCTGATTGGTGTAAATGCGATGAGTAAGTTACACTGTTTCTTGGCCTCTTTTGCTCCAATTTAGCGTTCAAACGAAGAGAATAATCCTGCACTTAGTGCCAAATAGCACGCAGGATACCCAATCCAAGAGTGTAGTATAAAGTAGTGTCCAGAGTTGACCCGTTACAGGTCTAATGGCAAGTTGGAAATGGCTAACAGTGTTAGCAGTCTTGTTCACTTTTAAGTGATAGAGAGTAGCTTTGGTTTAGTTGCGGTACAACCTAAATCCAAGAACGTAGTAGGGGTAATGTCCAGAAATGACCCGTTACGGTCTAGTGGTAGAATCGGAAATGGCTAACAGTGTTAGCAATATGGCTCACTTTTAAATGGCAAGTGTTAGCTTAGGTATAGTTGCAGTACATCAACGCGTTTCTCCCTCTGCAGGGCTTTTTCAAGATGACTGGTCTGCAACAGGTGTATCTTCTTTTAATGGTGCAGCTCGCTTCCCATTGGTCAGATTTTACCTGGGAAATTGAAGCTAAGGCGGTCTTTGATTTTAAGGTAGTCATATTTTTAAAGATGGTATTGGCAACACCAGGTTAAGGTAACTCATATATAAAAACATATATACATACAATTTTAGGGAGTTTCTTAATTAAAAGCAAAATCTTTATATATAACATGGAAAATAGTAATAAAAGGAAAAAAAGAAAGAAATTAGGGGGGAGAGTCAAAAATATAATAGGAGAGAATATCAATAGAACCTGCTAAATAATATGGTGTCATATTTATTTGTGCAGGCTAATTTTTAATCAAATAGAAAAGGAGAAATGTCTAACTCAGAGTTCAGACCGGCAGGGAACAAGGTGTTATATTTATAAATCAGTTCTGCTTCTTTGATTTTTAGAGCTTTCTCTATATTGCCTCCCCTCCAGTTTTGTTTCACCTGTATTATTCCCCAATAACTCAAATCTTTGGTATTTCCTTTGTGTATTGACTTGAAATGCTTATATAAGTTGGTGTCCACCATTCCTTTCTCAATGCATAATAAATGCTCCCTGATCCTATCTCTGATCATTCGTTTAGTCTCCCCGAAATATATCAGATTGCATGTGCACCTCAAAACGTAAATTACTCCTTTTGTGGTACATCTAATACAGTCCTTAATCGTAATTTCTTTATTTGATTTTGGGATATGTATTATTTTTCTCTTATCACTATGCTTGCAAGACTTGCAAGAGTAGCAGGGAAAAAAACCTGATATTGTCCCTCCTTGTAGATCTTTCTGTGTAAGGGTCGGTTTTTTAGTTGTTCTTGTACGTGTGCTAGGTGCAAGTAGTGTTTTGAAAGTCAGTCTTGGTTTCTGTGGGTTTAAGGCCAGGTATGTTGGTCTTGCACAGTCTCTACTACGTATGACTGCGTTGGACAAACAAACTTGGCCTTTTATTATGTAGGATAACATATTAAAAAAAATTATTACAAGTTATTAAATATACTGTAAAAAATATAGATATATTCTGTAGATAATTTGGAATATTTTATAGTATGTTTAATAAAAATTTTTTTTAATAATATTCTTTATTTAGGAAGTAAATACAGTCCGGAACGAACATGTCCCATGTTAATACATACAGCAGATACATAGACACAAATTGTGGGTATCCCATAAGAGGATACAAAACATGAGTTCTGCCCAAGGTTTTTGTTACATACACAGTTAGCCTTCTAACAGTAGGATCCAAAGGACAAATCATACTTGTAGCATGTCACAACTTGGTTCATATAAGGACCAGATAGTGAGTAAACATAACATTCATAATAACTATACATTAACATAATAAAGGTAAAAATTAGGACATCAGGAACCCTTAACTCGGAACCTGCTGGACCACAAATATCTAGGTTCACCATGTCCCTGGAATGTATTACTATAACAGTAGAAATTAAAACTATTTTTGACCCTAGCGCTAGGGCTGTAAAGAGAAAGAAAATTTAGAGATAAAGCGAAGAGAGAAAAGTGGAGTAAAGGGAAGAGGGGGGTTTAATAATTTTTAATAATTACTTGAAAGTAAGTAAGCACCTTTATATTATGGTATAGGATCATGGGGAAACAATAGTTAATTGTAATTGTCCCCTAAGAAGACAAATCCTTTGTTCTGAAAATTTACAACAGAGATACACATATCCTTTGGAAAGTTCTGTTTAATTGTTTATTAGCAATAAGCATATATGAAATATATCTTAAACACAATGTTAACATTGAATTTAATTTCTAGAAAAATAATTTTGTCCATCAATATAAAAATGTTATATTCTTAAGATCTTTTCTTTTCTTTTTTGCATAGTTTTACAAAATATTGTAATATGTTATGCTGGATTTATAAATATTAGGGTATGCATAGCTCTTTTTTTGTTATTAATAAATATGGCATTTTCTTTTCAGTGACAGCTTTTATTCTGCACAGGGCTCATAGAACACACATCACTATTTTATTCTGCACAGGGCTCATAGAACACACATCACTGTTTTATTCTGCACAACGCTCATAGAACACAAATCACTGTTTTATTCTGCAAAGGGCTCATAGAACACACATCACTGTTTTATTCTGCAAAGGGCTCATAGAACACACATCACTGTTCTATTCTGCACAGGGCTCATAGAACACACATCACTGTTTTATTCTGCACAGGGCTCATAGAACACACATCACTGTTTTATTCTGCACAGGGCTCATAGAACACACATCACTGTTTTATTCTGCCCAAAGCTCATAGAACACACATCACTGTTTTATTCTGCACAGCGCTCATAGAACACACATCACTGCTTTATTCTGCACAGCTCTTATAGAACACACATCACTGTTTTATTCTGCACAGGGCTCATAGAACACACATCACTGTTTTATTCTGCCCAAAGCTCATAGAACACACATCACTGTTTTATTCTGCACAGGGCTCATAGAACACACATCAATGTTTTATTCTGCACAGCGCTCATACAAAAACATCACTGTTTTATTCTGCACAACGCTCATAGAACACACATCACTGTTTTATTCTGCACAGCTCTCATAGAACACACATCACTGTTTTATTCTGCACAGCGCTCATAGAACACACATCACTGTTTTATTCTGCACAACGCTCATAGAACACACATCACTGTTTTATTCTGCACAACGCTCATAGAACACACATCACTGTTTTATTCTGCACAGCTCTCATAGAACACACATCACTGTTTTATTCTGCACAGGGCTTATAGAACACACATCACTGTTTTATTCTGCACAACGCTCATAGAACACACATCACTGTTTTATTCTACACAGCGCTCATAGAACACACATCACTGTTTTATTCTGCACAGCTCTCATAGAACACACATCACTGTTTTATTCTGCACAGGGCTTATAGAACACACATCACTGTTTTATTCTGCACAACGCTCATAGAACACACATCACTGTTTTATTCTACACAGCGCTCATAGAACACACATCACTGTTTTATTCTGCACAGCTCTCATAGAACACACATCACTGTTTTATTCTGCACAGCTATAGAACACACATCACTGTTTTATTCTGCACAGCTATAGAACACACATCACTGTTTTATTCTACACAGGGCTTATAGAACACACATCACTGTTTTATTCTACACAGGGCTTATATAACACACATCACTGTTTTATTCTGCACAGGGCTCATAGAACACACATCACTGTTTTATTCTGCACAGCGCTCATAGAACACACATCACTGTTTTATTCTGCACAGGGCTCATAGAACACACATCACTGTTTTATTCTGCACAGGGCTTATAGAACACACATCACTGTTTTATTCTGCACAGGGCTTATAGAACACACATCCCTGTTTTATTCTGCACAGCGCTCATAGAACACACATCACTGCTTTATTCTGCTTAGGGCTCATAGAACACACATCACTGTTTTATTCTGCACAGGGCTCATAGAACACACATCACTGTTTTATTCTACACAGCGCTCATAGAACATACATCACTGTTTTATTCTGCACAACGCTCATAGAACACACATCACTGTTTTATTCTGCACAGCTCTTATAGAACACACATCACTGTTTTATTCTGCACAGCTCTCATAGAACACACATCACTGTTTTATTCTACACAACCCTCATAGAACACACATCACTGTTTTATTCTGCACAGGGCTCATAGAACACACATCACTGTTTTATTCTGTACAGGGCTCATAGAACACACATCACTGTTTTATTCTGCACAGCTCACATAGAACACACATCACTGTTTTATTCTGCACAGCTCTCATAGAACACACATCACTGTTTTATTCTACACAGGGCTCATAGAACACACATCACTGTTTTATTCTGCACAGGGCTTATAGAACACACATCACTGTTTTATTCTGCACAGCTCTCATAGAACACACATCACTGTTTTATTCTGCACAACGCTCATAGAACACACATCACTGCTTTATTCTGCACAGCACTCATAGAACACACATCACTGTTTTATTCTGCACAGGGCTCATAGAACACACATCACTGTTTTATTCTGCACAGCGCTCACAGAACACACATCACTGTTTTATTCTGCACAGCTCTCATAGAACACACATCACTGTTTTATTCTGCACAGCTCTCATAGAACACACATCACTGTTTTATTCTGCACAGCGCTCATAGAACACACATCACTGTTTTATTCTGCACAGGGCTCATAGAACACACATCACTGTTTTATTCTGCACAACGCTCATAGAACACACATCACTGTTTTATTCTGCACAGCTCTTATAGAACACACATCACTGTTTTATTCTATACAGCGCTCATAGAACACACATCATTGTTTTATTCAATTATTATAATTGTCCCCTAAGAAGACAAATCCTTTGTTCTGAAAATTTACAACAGAGATGCACATATCCTTTGGAAAGTTCTGTTTAATTGTTTATTAGCAATAAGCATATATGAAATATATCTTAAACACAATGTTAACATTGAATTTAATTTCTAGAAAAATAATTTTGTCCATCAATATAAAAATGTTATATTCTTAAGATCTTTTCTTTTCTTTTTTGCATAGTTTTACAAAATATTGTAATATGTTATGCTGGATTTATAAATATTAGGGTATGCATAGCTCTTTTTTTGTTATTAATAAATATGGCATTTTCTTTTCAGTGATAGCTTTTATTCTGCACAGGGCTCATAGAACACACATCACTGTTTTATTCTGCACAGGGTTCATAGAACACACATCACTGTTTTATTCTGCACAGCGCTCATAGAACACACATCACTGTTTTATTCTGCACAGCGCTCATAGAACACACATCACTGTTTTATTCTGCACAGCGCTCATAGAACACACATCACTGTTTTATTCTGCACAGGGCTCATAGAACACACATCACTGTTTTATTCTACACAGCTCTCATAGAACACACATCACTGTTTTATTCTGCACAGGGCTCATAGAACACACATCACTGTTTTATTCTGCACAGCTCTTATAGAACACACATCACTGTTTTATTCTGCACAGCTCTTATAGAACACACATCACTGTTTTATTCTGCCCAAAGCTCATAGAACACACATCACTGTTTTTTTCTGCACAGCGCTCATAGAACACACATCACTGTTTTATTCTACACAACCCTCATAGAACACACATCACTGTTTTATTCTGAACAGGGCTCATAGAACACGCATTACTGTTTTATTCTGCACTGCGCTCATAGAGAACACACATCACTGTTTTATTCTGCACAGCGCTCATAGAAAAACATCACTGTTTTATTCTGCACAACGCTCATAGAAAACACATCACTGTTTTATTCTGCACAGCTCTCATAGAACACACATCACTGTTTTATTCTGCACAACGCTCATAGAACACACATCACTGTTTTATTCTGCACAGCTCTTATAGAACACACATCACTGTTTTATTCTATACAGCGCTCATAGAACACACATCATTGTTTTATTCAATTATTATAATTGTCCCCTAAGAAGACAAATCCTTTGTTCTGAAAATTTACAACAGAGATGCACATATCCTTTGGAAAGTTCTGTTTAATTGTTTATTAGCAATAAGCATATATGAAATATATCTTAAACACAATGTTAACATTGAATTTAATTTCTAGAAAAATAATTTTGTCCATCAATATAAAAATGTTATATTCTTAAGATCTTTTCTTTTCTTTTTTGCATAGTTTTACAAAATATTGTAATATGTTATGCTGGATTTATAAATATTAGGGTATGCATAGCTCTTTTTTTGTTATTAATAAATATGGCATTTTCTTTTCAGTGATAGCTTTTATTCTGCACAGGGCTCATAGAACACACATCACTGTTTTATTCTGCACAGGGTTCATAGAACACACATCACTGTTTTATTCTGCACAGCGCTCATAGAACACACATCACTGTTTTATTCTGCACAGCGCTCATAGAACACACATCACTGTTTTATTCTGCACAGCTCTCATAGAACACACATCACTGTTTTATTCTGCACAGCTCTCATAGAACACACATCACTGTTTTATTCTGCACAGCGCTCATAGAACACACATCACTGTTTTATTCTGCACAGGGCTCATAGAACACACATCACTGTTTTATTCTGCACAACGCTCATAGAACACACATCACTGTTTTATTCTGCACAGCTCTTATAGAACACACATCACTGTTTTATTCTATACAGCGCTCATAGAACACACATCATTGTTTTATTCAATTATTATAATTGTCCCCTAAGAAGACAAATCCTTTGTTCTGAAAATTTACAACAGAGATGCACATATCCTTTGGAAAGTTCTGTTTAATTGTTTATTAGCAATAAGCATATATGAAATATATCTTAAACACAATGTTAACATTGAATTTAATTTCTAGAAAAATAATTTTGTCCATCAATATAAAAATGTTATATTCTTAAGATCTTTTCTTTTCTTTTTTGCATAGTTTTACAAAATATTGTAATATGTTATGCTGGATTTATAAATATTAGGGTATGCATAGCTCTTTTTTTGTTATTAATAAATATGGCATTTTCTTTTCAGTGATAGCTTTTATTCTGCACAGGGCTCATAGAACACACATCACTGTTTTATTCTGCACAGGGCTCATAGAACACACATCACTGTTTTATTCTGCACAGCGCTCATAGAACACACATCACTGTTTTATTCTGCACAGCGCTCATAGAACACACATCACTGTTTTATTCTGCACAGCGCTCATAGAACACACATCACTGTTTTATTCTGCACAGGGCTCATAGAACACACATCACTGTTTTATTCTACACAGCTCTCATAGAACACACATCACTGTTTTATTCTGCACAGGGCTCATAGAACACACATCACTGTTTTATTCTGCACAGCTCTTATAGAACACACATCACTGTTTTATTCTGCACAGCTCTTATAGAACACACATCACTGTTTTATTCTGCCCAAAGCTCATAGAACACACATCACTGTTTTTTTCTGCACAGCGCTCATAGAACACACATCACTGTTTTATTCTACACAACCCTCATAGAACACACATCACTGTTTTATTCTGAACAGGGCTCATAGAACACGCATTACTGTTTTATTCTGCACTGCGCTCATAGAGAACACACATCACTGTTTTATTCTGCACAGCGCTCATAGAAAAACATCACTGTTTTATTCTGCACAACGCTCATAGAAAACACATCACTGTTTTATTCTGCACAGCTCTCATAGAACACACATCACTGTTTTATTCTGCACAACGCTCATAGAACACACATCACTGTTTTATTCTGCACAGCTCTTATAGAACACACATCACTGTTTTATTCTATACAGCGCTCATAGAACACACATCATTGTTTTATTCAATTATTATAATTGTCCCCTAAGAAGACAAATCCTTTGTTCTGAAAATTTACAACAGAGATGCACATATCCTTTGGAAAGTTCTGTTTAATTGTTTATTAGCAATAAGCATATATGAAATATATCTTAAACACAATGTTAACATTGAATTTAATTTCTAGAAAAATAATTTTGTCCATCAATATAAAAATGTTATATTCTTAAGATCTTTTCTTTTCTTTTTTGCATAGTTTTACAAAATATTGTAATATGTTATGCTGGATTTATAAATATTAGGGTATGCATAGCTCTTTTTTTGTTATTAATAAATATGGCATTTTCTTTTCAGTGATAGCTTTTATTCTGCACAGGGCTCATAGAACACACATCACTGTTTTATTCTGCACAGGGTTCATAGAACACACATCACTGTTTTATTCTGCACAGCGCTCATAGAACACACATCACTGTTTTATTCTGCACAGCGCTCATAGAACACACATCACTGTTTTATTCTGCACAGCGCTCATAGAACACACATCACTGTTTTATTCTGCACAGGGCTCATAGAACACACATCACTGTTTTATTCTACACAGCTCTCATAGAACACACATCACTGTTTTATTCTGCACAGGGCTCATAGAACACACATCACTGTTTTATTCTGCACAGCTCTTATAGAACACACATCACTGTTTTATTCTGCACAGCTCTTATAGAACACACATCACTGTTTTATTCTGCCCAAAGCTCATAGAACACACATCACTGTTTTTTTCTGCACAGCGCTCATAGAACACACATCACTGTTTTATTCTACACAACCCTCATAGAACACACATCACTGTTTTATTCTGAACAGGGCTCATAGAACACGCATTACTGTTTTATTCTGCACTGCGCTCATAGAGAACACACATCACTGTTTTATTCTGCACAGCGCTCATAGAAAAACATCACTGTTTTATTCTGCACAACGCTCATAGAAAACACATCACTGTTTTATTCTGCACAGCTCTCATAGAACACACATCACTGTTTTATTCTGCACAACGCTCATAGAACACACATCACTGTTTTATTCTGCACAACGCTCATAGAACACACATCACTGTTTTATTCTGCACAGCTCTCATAGAACACACACACTGTTTTATTCTGCACAACGCTTATAGAACACACATTACTGTTTTATTCTGCACAGCTCTCATAGAACACACATCACTGTTTTATTCTGCACAGCTCTCATAGAACACACATCACTGTTTTATTCTGCACAGCGCTCATAGAACACACATCACTGTTTTATTCTGCACAGCTCTCATAGAACACACATTACTGTTCTATTCTACACAGGGCTTATAGAACACACATCACTGTTTTATTCTACACAGGGCTTATAGAACACACATCACTGTTTTATTCTGCACAGGGCTCATAGAACACACATCACTGTTTTATTCTACACAGCGCTCATAGAACACACATCACTGTTTTATTCTGCACAGCGCTCATAGAACACACATCACTGTTTTATTCTGCACAGGGCTCATAGAACACACATCACTGTTTTATTCTTCACAGGGCTTATAGAACACACATCACTGTTTTATTCTGCACAGGGCTTATAGAACACACATCACTGTTTTATTCTGCCCAAAGCTCATAGAACACACATCACTGTTTTATTCTGCACAGCTCTCATAGAAAAACATCACTGATTTATTCTGCACAACGCTCATAGAACACACATCACTGTTTTATTCTGCACAGCTCTCATAGAACACACATCACTGTTTTATTCTGCACAACGCTCATAGAACACACATCACTGTTTTATTCTGCACAACGCTCATAGAACACACATCACTGTTTTATTCTGCACAGCGCTCATAGAACAAACATCATTGTTTTATTCTGCACAGCTCTTAGAGAACACACATCACTGTTTTATTCTGCACAACGCTCATAGAACACACATCACTGTTTTATTCTGCACAACGCTCATAGAACACACATCACTGTTTTATTCTGCAGAGCTCTTATAGAACACACATCACTGTTTTATTCTACACAGCGCTCATAGAACACACATCACTGTTTTATTCTGCACAGCTCTTATAGAACACACATCACTGTTTTATTCTGCACAGCTCTTATAGAACACACATCACTGTTTTATTCTGCACAACGCTCATAGAACACACATCACTGTTTTATTCTGCACAGCTCTTATAGAACACACATCATTGTTTTATTCAATTATTATAATTGTCCCCTAAGACGACAAATCCTTTGTTCTGAAAATTTACAACAGAGATACACATATCCTTTGGAAAGTTCTGTTTAATTGTTTATTAGCAATAAGCATATATGAAATATATCTTAAACACAATGTTAACATTGAATTTAATTTCTAGAAAAATAATTTTGTCCATCAATATAAAAATGTTATATTCTTAAGATCTTTTCTTTTCTTTTTTGCATAGTTTTACAAAATATTGTAATATGTTATGCTGGATTTATAAATATTAGGGTATGCATAGCTCTTTTTTGTTATTAATAAATATGGCATTTTCTTTTCAGTGACAGCTTTTATTCTGCACAGGGCTCATAGAACACACATCACTATTTTATTCTGCACAGTGCTCATAGAACACACATCACTGTTTTATTCTGCACAACGCTCATAGAACACACATCACTGTTTTATTCTGCACAGCGCTCATAGAACACACATCACTGTTTTATTCTGCACAGGGTTCATAGAACACACATCACTGTTTTATTCTACACAGCTCTCATAGAACACACATCACTGTTTTATTCTGCAAAGGGCTCATACAACACACATCACTGTTTTATTCTGCACAGGGCTCATAGAACACACATCACTGTTTTATTCTGCACAGGGCTCATAGAACACACATCACTGTTTTATTCTGCACAGGGCTCATAGAACACACATCACTGTTTTATTCTGCACAGCTCTTATAGAACACACATCACTGTTTTATTCTGCACAGCTTTTATATAACACACATCACTGTTTTATTCTGCACAGCTCTTATAGAACACACATCACTGTTTTATTCTGCCCAAAGCTCATAGAACACACATTACTGTTTTATTCTGCACAGCGCTCATAGAGAACACACATCACTGTTTTATTCTGCACAGCGCTCATAGAAAAACATCACTGTTTTATTCTGCACAACGCTCATAGAACACACATCATTGTTTTATTCTGCACAGCTCTCATAGAACACACATCACTGTTTTATTCTGCACAGCTCTCATAGAACACACATCAATGTTTTATTCTGAAGAGGGCTCATAGAACACACATCACTGTTTTATTCTGCACAACGCTCATAGAACACACATCACTGTTTTATTCTGCACAGCGCTCATAGAACACACATCACTGTTTTATTCTACACAGCGCTCATAGAACACACATCACTGCTTTATTCTGCACAGCACTCATAGAACACACATCACTGTTTTATTCTGCACAACGCTCATAGAACACACATCACTGTTTTATTCTGCACAACGCTCATAGAACACACATCACTGTTTTATTCTGCACAGCTCTCATAGAACACACATCACTGTTTTATTCTGCACAATGCTCATAGAACACACATCACTGTTTTATTCTGCACAGCTCTCATAGAACACACATCACTGTTTTATTCTGCACAGCGCTCATAGAACACACATCACTGTTTTATTCTGCACAGCTCTCATAGAACACACATCACTGTTTTATTCTACACAGGGCTTATAGAACACACATCACTGTTTTATTCTGCACAGGGCTCATAGAACACACATCACTGTTTTATTCTGCACAGCGCTCATAGAACACACATCACTGCTTTATTCTGCACAGGGCTCATAGAACACACATCACTGTTTTATTCTGCACAGGGCTTATAGAACACACATCACTGTTTTATTCTGCACAGGGCTTATAGAACACACATCACTGTTTTATTCTGCACAGCGCTCATAGAACACACATCACTGTTTTAATCTACACAGCGCTCATAGAACACACATCACTGTTTTATTCTGCACAACGCTCATAGAACACACATCACTGTTTTATTCTGCACAGCTCTCATAGAACACACATCACTGTTTTATTCTGCACAACGCTCATAGAACACACATCACTGTTTTATTCTGCACAGCTCTCATAGAACACACATCACTGTTTTATTCTGCACAGCGCTCATAGAACACACATCACTGTTTTATTCTGCACAGCGCTCATAGAACACACATCACTGTTTTATTCTGCACAGCTCTCATAGAACACACATCACTGTTTTATTCTGCACAACGCTCATAGAACACACATCACGGTTTTATTCTGCACAGCGCTCATAGAACACACATCACTGTTTTATTCTGCACAGCGCTCATAGAACACACATCACTGTTTTATTCTGCACAGCTCTCATAGAACACACATCACTGTTTTATTCTACACAGGGCTCATAGAACACACATCACTGTTTTATTCTACACAGGGCTCATAGAACACACATCACTGTTTTATTCTGCACAGCGCTCACAGAACACACATCACTGTTTTATTCTTTACAGCTCTCATAGAACACACATCACTGTTTTATTCTGTACAGCTCTCATAGAACACACATCACTGTTTTATTCTGCACAGCTCTGATAGAACACACATCACTATTTTATTCTGCACAGGGCTCATAGAACACACATCACTGTTTTAATCTGCACAGCGCTCATAGAACACACATCACTGTTTTATTCTGCACAGCTCTTATAGAACACACATCACTGTTTTATTCTGCATAGGGCTCATAGAACACACATCACTGTTTTATTCTGCACAGGGCTCATAGAACACACATTACTGTTTTATTCTGTACAGCTCTCATAGAACACACATCACTGTTTTATTCTGCACAACGCTCATAGAACACACATCACTGTTTTATTCTGCACAACGCTCATAGAACACACATCACTGTTTTATTCTGCACAACGCTCATAGAACACACATCACTGTTTTATTCTGCACAGAGCTTATAGAACACACATCACTGTTTTATTCTGCACAGCTCTTATAGAACACACATCACTGTTTTATTCTGCACAGCTCTTATAGAACACACATCACTGTTTTATTCTGCACAGCTCTCATAGAACACACATCACTGTTTTATTCTGCACAGAGCTTATAGAACACACATTACTGTTTTATTCTGCACAGCGCTCATAGAACACACATCACTGTTTTATTCTGCACAGCTCTCATAGAACACACATCACTGTTTTATTCTGCACAGCGCTCATAGAACACACATCACTGTTTTATTCTGCACAGCGCTCATAGAACACACATCACTGTTTTATTCTGCACAGCTCTCATAGAACACACATCACTGTTTTATTCTACACAGGGCTTATAGAACACACATCACTGTTTTATTCTGCACAGGGCTCATAGAACACACATCACTGTTTTATTCTGCACAGCGCTCATAGAACACACATCACTGTTTTATTCTGCACAGGGCTCATAGAACACACATCACTGTTTTATTCTGCACAGGGCTTATAGAACACACATCACTGTTTTATTCTGCACAGGGCTTATAGAACACACATCACTGTTTTATTCTGCACAGCGCTCATAGAACACACATCACTGTTTTAATCTACACAGCGCTCATAGAACACACATCACTGTTTTATTCTGCACAACGCTCATAGAACACACATCACTGTTTTATTCTGCACAGCTCTCATAGAACACACATCACTGTTTTATTCTGCACAACGCTCATAGAACACACATCACTGTTTTATTCTGCACAGCTCTCATAGAACACACATCACTGTTTTATTCTGCACAGCGCTCATAGAACACACATCACTGTTTTATTCTGCACAGCGCTCATAGAACACACATCACTGTTTTATTCTGCACAGCTCTCATAGAACACACATCACTGTTTTATTCTGCACAACGCTCATAGAACACACATCACTGTTTTATTCTGCACAGCGCTCATAGAACACACATCACTGTTTTATTCTGCACAGCGCTCATAGAACACACATCACTGTTTTATTCTGCACAGCTCTCATAGAACACACATCACTGTTTTATTCTACACAGGGCTCATAGAACACACATCACTGTTTTATTCTACACAGGGCTCATAGAACACACATCACTGTTTTATTCTGCACAGCGCTCACAGAACACACATCACTGTTTTATTCTGTACAGCTCTCATAGAACACACATCACTGTTTTATTCTGTACAGCTCTCATAGAACACACATCACTGTTTTATTCTGCACAGCTCTCATAGAGAACACACATCACTGTTTTATTCTGCACAGCTCTGATAGAACACACATCACTATTTTATTCTGCACAGGGCTCATAGAACACACATCACTGTTTTAATCTGCACAGCGCTCATAGAACACACATCACTGTTTTATTCTGCACAGCTCTTATAGAACACACATCACTGTTTTATTCTGCATAGGGCTCATAGAACACACATCACTGTTTTATTCTGCACAGGGCTCATAGAACACACATTACTGTTTTATTCTGTACAGCTCTCATAGAACACACATCACTGTTTTATTCTGCACAACGCTCATAGAACACACATCACTGTTTTATTCTGCACAACGCTCATAGAACACACATCACTGTTTTATTCTGCACAACGCTCATAGAACACACATCACTGTTTTATTCTGCACAGAGCTTATAGAACACGCATCACTGTTTTATTCTGCACAGCTCTTATAGAACACACATCACTGTTTTATTCTGCACAGCTCTCATAGAACACACATCACTGTTTTATTCTGCACAGAGCTTATAGAACACAAATTACTGTTTTATTCTGCACAGCGCTCATAGAACACACATCACTGTTTTATTCTGCACAGCTCTCATAGAACACACATCACTGTTTTATTCTGCACAGGGCTCATAGAACACACATCACTGTTTTATTCTGCACAGCGCTCATAGAACACACATCACTGTTTTATTCTGCACAACGCTCATAGAACACACATCACTGTTTAATTCTGCACAGGGCTCATAGAACACACATCACTGTTTTATTCTGCACAACGCTCATAGAACACACATCACTGTTTTATTCTGCACAGGGCTCATAGAACACACATCACTGTTTTATTCTGCACAGCTCTCATAGAACACACATCACTGTTTTATTGTGCACAGGGCTTATAGAACACACATCACTGTTTTATTGTGCACAGGGCTCATAGAACACACATCACTGTTTTATTCTGCACAGCTCTCATAGAACACACATCACTGTTTTATTCTGTACAGCTCTCATAGAACACACATCACTGTTTTATTCTGCACAGGGCTTATAGAACACACATCACTGTTTTATTCTGAACAGCGCTCATAGAACACACATCACTGTTTTATTCTGCACAGCGCTCATAGAACACACATCACTGTTTTATTCTGCACAGCGCTCATAGAACACGCATCACTGTTTTATTCTGCACAGGGCTCATAGAACACACATCACTGTTTTATTCTGCACAGGGCTCATAGAACACACATCACTGTTTTATTCTGCACAGCGCTCATAGAACACACATCACTGTTTTATTCTGCACAGCGCTCATAGAACACGCATCACTGTTTTATTCTGCACAGGGCTCATAGAACACACATCACTGTTTTATTCTGCACAGCGCTCATAGAACACACATCACTGTTTTATTCTGCACAGCTCTCATAGAACACACATCACTGTTTTATTCTACACAGGGCTCATAGAACACACATCACTGTTTTATTCTACACAGGGCTCATAGAACACACATCACTGTTTTATTCTGCACAGCGCTCACAGAACACACATCACTGTTTTATTCTGTACAGCTCTCATAGAACACACATCACTGTTTTATTCTGTACAGCTCTCATAGAACACACATCACTGTTTTATTCTGCACAGCTCTCATAGAGAACACACATCACTGTTTTATTCTGCACAGCTCTGATAGAACACACATCACTGTTTTATTCTGCACAGCTCTGATAGAACACACATCACTATTTTATTCTGCACAGGGCTCATAGAACACACATCACTGTTTTAATCTGCACAGCGCTCATAGAACACACATCACTGTTTTATTCTGCACAGCTCTTATAGAACACACATCACTGTTTTATTCTGCATAGGGCTCATAGAACACACATCACTGTTTTATTCTGCACAGGGCTCATAGAACACACATTACTGTTTTATTCTGTACAGCTCTCATAGAACACACATCACTGTTTTATTCTGCACAACGCTCATAGAACACACATCACTGTTTTATTCTGCACAACGCTCATAGAACACACATCACTGTTTTATTCTGCACAACGCTCATAGAACACACATCACTGTTTTATTCTGCACAGAGCTTATAGAACACACATCACTGTTTTATTCTGCACAGCTCTTATAGAACACACATCACTGTTTTATTCTGCACAGCTCTTATAGAACACACATCACTGTTTTATTCTGCACAGCTCTCATAGAACACACATCACTGTTTTATTCTGCACAGAGCTTATAGAACACACATTACTGTTTTATTCTGCACAGCGCTCATAGAACACACATCACTGTTTTATTCTGCACAGCTCTCATAGAACACACATCACTGTTTTATTCTGCACAGCGCTCATAGAACACACATCACTGTTTTATTCTGCACAGCGCTCATAGAACACACATCACTGTTTTATTCTGCACAGCTCTCATAGAACACACATCACTGTTTTATTCTACACAGGGCTTATAGAACACACATCACTGTTTTATTCTGCACAGGGCTCATAGAACACACATCACTGTTTTATTCTGCACAGCGCTCATAGAACACACATCACTGCTTTATTCTGCACAGGGCTCATAGAACACACATCACTGTTTTATTCTGCACAGGGCTTATAGAACACACATCACTGTTTTATTCTGCACAGGGCTTATAGAACACACATCACTGTTTTATTCTGCACAGCGCTCATAGAACACACATCACTGTTTTATTCTACACAGCGCTCATAGAACACACATCACTGTTTTATTCTGCACAACGCTCATAGAACACACATCACTGTTTTATTCTGCACAGCTCTCATAGAACACACATCACTGTTTTATTCTGCACAACGCTCATAGAACACACATCACTGTTTTATTCTGCACAGCTCTCATAGAACACACATCACTGTTTTATTCTGCACAGCGCTCATAGAACACACATCACTGTTTTATTCTGCACAGCGCTCATAGAACACACATCACTGTTTTATTCTGCACAGCTCTCATAGAACACACATCACTGTTTTATTCTGCACAACGCTCATAGAACACACATCACTGTTTTATTCTGCACAGCGCTCATAGAACACACATCACTGTTTTATTCTGCACAGCTCTCATAGAACACACATCACTGTTTTATTCTACACAGGGCTCATAGAACACACATCACTGTTTTATTCTACACAGGGCTCATAGAACACACATCACTGTTTTATTCTGCACAGCGCTCACAGAACACACATCACTGTTTTATTCTGTACAGCTCTTATAGAACACACATCACTGTTTTATTCTGTACAGCTCTCATAGAACACACATCACTGTTTTATTCTGCACAGCTCTCATAGAGAACACACATCACTGTTTTATTCTGCACAGCTCTGATAGAACACACATCACTATTTTATTCTGCACAGGGCTCATAGAACACACATCACTGTTTTAATCTGCACAGCGCTCATAGAACACACATCACTGTTTTATTCTGCACAGCTCTTATAGAACACACATCACTGTTTTATTCTGCATAGGGCTCATAGAACACACATCACTGTTTTATTCTGCACAGGGCTCATAGAACACACATTACTGTTTTATTCTGTACAGCTCTCATAGAACACACATCACTGTTTTATTCTGCACAACGCTCATAGAACACACATCACTGTTTTATTCTGCACAACGCTCATAGAACACACATCACTGTTTTATTCTGCACAACGCTCATAGAACACACATCACTGTTTTATTCTGCACAGAGCTTATAGAACACACATCACTGTTTTATTCTGCACAGCTCTTATAGAACACACATCACTGTTTTATTCTGCACAGCTCTTATAGAACACACATCACTGTTTTATTCTGCACAGCTCTCATAGAACACACATCACTGTTTTATTCTGCACAGAGCTTATAGAACACAAATTACTGTTTTATTCTGCACAGCGCTCATAGAACACACATCACTGTTTTATTCTGCACAGCTCTCATAGAACACACATCACTGTTTTATTCTGCACAGGGCTCATAGAACACACATCACTGTTTTATTCTGCACAGCGCTCATAGAACACACATCACTGTTTTATTCTGCACAGCGCTCATAGAACACACATCACTGTTTTATTCTGCACAACGCTCATAGAACACACATCACTGTTTAATTCTGCACAGGGCTCATAGAACACACATCACTGTTTTATTCTGCACAACGCTCATAGAACACACATCAATGTTTTATTCTGCACAGGGCTCATAGAACACACATCACTGTTTTATTCTGCACAGCTCTCATAGAACACACATCACTGTTTTATTGTGCACAGGGCTTATAGAACACACATCACTGTTTTATTGTGCACAGGGCTCATAGAACACACATCACTGTTTTATTCTGCACAGCTCTCATAGAACACACATCACTGTTTTATTCTGTACAGCTCTCATAGAACACACATCACTGTTTTATTCTGCACAGGGCTTATAGAACACACATCACTGTTTTATTCTGAACAGCGCTCATAGAACACACATCACTGTTTTAATCTACACAGCGCTCATAGAACACACATCACTGTTTTATTCTGCACAACGCTCATAGAACACACATCACTGTTTTATTCTGCACAGCGCTCATAGAACACGCATCACTGTTTTATTCTGCACAGGGCTCATAGAACACACATCACTGTTTTATTCTGCACAGGGCTCATAGAACACACATCACTGTTTTATTCTGCACAGCGCTCATAGAACACACATCACTGTTTTATTCTGCACAGCGCTCATAGAACACGCATCACTGTTTTATTCTGCACAGGGCTCATAGAACACACATCACTGTTTTATTCTGTACAGGGCTTATAGAACACACATCACTGTTTTATTGTGCACAGGGCTCATAGAACACACATCACTGTTTTATTCTGCACAGCTCTCATAGAACACACATCACTGTTTTATTCTGTACAGCTCTCATAGAACACACATCACTGTTTTATTCTGCACAGGGCTTATAGAACACACATCACTGTTTTATTCTGAACAGGGCTTATAGAACACACATCACTGTTTTATTCTGTACAGGGCTTATAGAACACACATCACTGTTCTATTCTGCAGAGCGCTTATAGAACACACATCACTGTTTTATTCTGCTCAGGGCTTATAGAACACACATCACTGTTTTATTCTGCACAGCGCTCATAGAACACACATCACTGTTTTATTCTGCACAGCTCTCATAGAACACACATCACTGTTTTATTCTGCACAGGGCTCATAGAACACACATCACTGTTTTATTCTGCATAGGGCTCATAGAACACACATCACTGTTTTATTCTGCACAGGGCTCATAGAACACACATCACTGTTTTATTCTGCACAGGGCTCATAGAACACACATCAATGTTTTATTCTGCACAGGGCTTATAGAACACACTGTTAAATGTAAATGGTAAAAGACAGCACCTCTCTTTTCCTTTCTGGGGCACAGGAAAGGGTTAGCCAAACCCCAATATGTATTCAAAAGAAGTTATTTTTTCAGCCTCCAGTTAAATTTAAAAGACCTTTATTAGTTTCTTACAGGGTCCATCATATCAACCAACAACGTTTCAAACCTATTCCAGGTTCTTAAACATGATTAAGAACCTGGAATAGGTTTGAAACGTTGTTGGTTGATATGATGGACCCTGTAAGAAACTAATAAAGGTCTTTTAAATTTAACTGGAGGCTGGAAAATTACTTCTTATAGAACACACATCACTGTTTTATTCTGCACAGCTCTTATAGAACACACATCACTGTTTTATTCTGCACAGGGCTTATAGAACACACATCACTGTTTTTTTCTGCACAGCGCTCATAGAACACACATCACTGTTTTATTCTGCACAGGGCTCATAGAACACACATCACTGTTTTATTCTGCACCACACTCATAGAACACACATCACTGTTTTATTCTACACAGGGCTCATAGAACACACATCACTGTTTTATTCTACACAGGGCTCATAGAACACACATCACTATTTATTCTACACAGCGCTCATAGAACACACATCACTGTTTTATTCGGCACCGCGCTCATAGAACACACATCACTGTTTTATTCTGCACAACGCTCATAGAACACACATCACTGTTTTATTCTGCACAGGGCTCATAGAACACACATCAATGTTTTATTCTGCACAGGGCTCATAGAACACACATCACTGTTTAATTCTGCACAGCGCTCATAGAACACACATCACTGTTTTTTTTTTTTTTTTTTTTTTTTTTTTTTTCATAATAAGTTTTTATTAATAAATATGGTACATAAACCAGAAAACAACACAAATAGTATTTGGCATAACTCAAAATGAGGTTACACGCAGTCAAGTGGAGGAGGAATGAGTTACAATCAGGAACAGTGCATCTAGGATAAAACTCATAAGCATAATAAAGATAGTGCCCAATGCGTGCTGAACATATCTGTTGTGATGTTTTGGTCATTCTAAGGAACCATTAAAGTTTTATATTTTAATTAAAGTATCGCAGTGTATGCCATACTTAATATGTCTGACAGCCATGCGCGGAAACTAATAGGTGTTCATACTAAACATGTATGATAGGTGGAGTGCGAGATTCTACTCTATATATCCTCACATGAAAAAAAAAAGGGGGGGGGGAGAGGAAAGGGAAGGAATCAGAGGTGGGAGGGGGGGGGAGAATTTTATGTCTCGGTATCTCAGCTCAGTAACAGCGGGGCACAGCTCCTAGGACGACCAGGGACCCAGCCAGAGCAGGCCAACAATAGCCAAGGGAAGGGGGGGTTACGTAGCCAATTTAAGGAGTGATTCCCAAGGTTCCCATATCTGGCTAAAGATAGCAGATTGGTTGTGTATGCGGAAGACATAGTCTTCCATTGATTTGATGTAGTGCAAATGGTCAACCACTGCTTGCCATCGTGGGGGCTGTTGTTTCTTCCAGTTTCTGGCTATCAGCATTTTTACAGATGTCAGCAGGTAGACCAACAAATATCTCTTATATTTCGGAATCTTTTTTACCCCTATATGCAGAAGGGCTAGGCTCGGGCGTCAGGTGTCGGGAGCTCCAGCGCTGCGCAAATCGCAGAGGTCTTAGACCAGAGCGGTCTCAGTCTATCGCATGACCACCACACATGTAGTGGTGTGCCGATCTCGCCACATTCTCTCCAACACAGGGGAGAGTGGCTAGGGTATATAGTGCGAAGCTTGGTCGGCACCAGGTGCCATCTTGTAATGATCTTGAAGTAAAGTTCGTATAGAGTGACACAATGGAGAGCAGCTTTGGTTAGTTGTATAGCCCAAGACCAGTCCAACGGAGTGAAGGTCGATCCCATTTCAGTTTCCCAGGAGATCATATGCCTTGTCTTTACAAGGGTAGGGAGCCCCAGAAGAGATTGATAGTGAGCAGTCAGGGGTTTGTACAGTTGTTGGTTAGTTTTCCATCTTATCTCCCAGATGGTGGGGGCCCTGATCTTGTCAGTCAGGAATCCCCAAGCCTTCATAAGGGATCTGAGTCTCGTGAGGTCAAAGTCTAGCTGACGAGGGATGCCAAACCTGGCTATCATATCTTGGTTTGTGAGGAGGTTTTCATTCTGGTAAAAATCACCCAGGGAGGCAATCTCATGGGTCTTCCAGAGAGCTAGCTTGACATTAGGTAGTTCCCGTAGGAGTGACAAGACAGGATGAATGGGGGACGGATGCGGAGCTATCAACTGGTTGTGTCTCAGTTGGAACCAAGTTGTTTGGCAACCTTTGATAAGCTGGTTTGAGATTGGTATTCGAGCAGCTAAATGTTGGGGGACCCATAGTAGGTCTGAAAGATCAATGTATGCCGGGAGGGAAGCTTGTTCTAGCTCCCTCCACCTAGTAGGAGGTAAGCTAGGTCCCCACGCTGAGACATGCGTAAGCATGGCCGCCTGATGATATAGCTGAACGTTAGGTAGGCCCAGTCCACCTCTGGTTACTGGGGCCTGCAACGTGGCTGCCGCTACTCTCGGTCTCTTGCCTTTCCAAACATATGAGTTGAATAAGGTTTGGAAACCGCGTAAGATCCGTTCTGGGACTGGGATGGGGATGCACCTCATAATGTAGGTTAATTTGGGGAGGATCATCATTTTAAGGGCGGCTATTCTGCCCATCCATGAGATTTCCTCGTATTTCTTAGACTTCAGCTTAGGGTCCAACCTCTTTAGTAGAGTTGCATAGTTCTCCTGTATCACTGTGTCCTTTACATGGGATAGAAATATCCCTAGGTGTCTGATACCAATCGTAGACCACTTAAAGGAATAAGACCTCCTGAGATGTCTCTGTTCCTTCTCTCCAACAAATATCGTGTAGGCCTCTGTTTTAGTGACATTAATTTTGTAGTTTGATATTTTGCCAAAGGCATCAATAATTTCAAGGAGAGGGGGCAAAGATTCTAGCGGGTTTGTTAAGAAGAGGGTGAGATCATCGGCGAAAAGCGCTACCTTCTGTAGGGTATCATGTATCTGAAGGCCTTGGACTCCTATATTTTCCCTAATTGCCTCAGCTAGTGGCTCCATAACCAGGGCGAAAAGAAGCGGGGACAGGGGGCACCCCTGCCTGGTCCCATTGCTGATGGGAAATTTAGGTGAACAAAAACCCAATCCCTTAACCACCGCCGTCGGGCAGGCGTAGAGGGCTGCAACAGCAGTCTGGAACACTCTGGGGAGCCCAAAACGCTCCATAGTGCAGAACATGTATTCCCACCTCACCCTGTCGAACGCTTTTTCTGCGTCCAGGGACAGGGCGAGGAGGGGCAGTTCCATATCAGCCGCTTCCATGAATATATTTAGGAGTCTACGGGTGTTGTCAGTACCTTGCCTGCCCTGGATAAATCCCACTTGGTCCAAATGGATAAGTGAGGGTAGATGTTTTCCAAGTCTAGTTGCCAAGACTTTGGCATAGACCTTGACATCCACGTTAATTAGCGAGATTGGTCTGTAGCTCTCGCAAAGCGAGGGATCTTTCCCTTCTTTGGGAATGGTCAGAATGCTAGCCTCTAGGTATTCGGGAAGGAAAGTTCCAGTTTCTGCAACTTCCTGGTAGAGGCGTAGTAGAACAGGGGATAAGAGGTGGACAAGATTACGGTAGAATAGACCCGTGAACCCATCAGGGCCAGGTGCCTTATGAGGCTTCAAAGCGAGGATAGCCGCCTTTACTTCCTCTATGTCAAACGGGACAAGTAGATCATCAACTGATTCTACACTCAAAGAAGGGAGGTTTAATTTTGCCAGGAACTGCTGGATAGCTAGTCTGTCTACCTCAGTCCCTGAGGATTCATCTTTCAGGTTGTATAGGGAGGTGTAATAGGCAGCAAATGCCTTCCCTATGGCTTTTGGAGAACGAACTACGCCCGCAGGTGTAGTTATCCGGGGGATTCTAGCTTGAACCGCGCGGTCTCTAAGTTTACGGGCAAGCAACCTGTCAGCTCTGTTCCCTTTGTAGAAATATAACTGTTTAAGTCTCACTAAATTGGCTTGGACCCGAAGCTGCTCTCTCCTGTTGATTTGTTCTCTGATGGAACCTATCCGTTCAGCTAGGGTAGGCAATGGAGCATTTTTGTTACTCAATTCGGCAAGCCTCAATTCAGCATATAATTTTGCAAGGGGGAGTTTGTTTTTAGCCTTCTGGATTGAGCTCATTTTAATAAAGTGACCCCTAAGATAGGCTTTAAAAGAGGCCCACAATATTTCCTGGCTTGTGTCGCCCGTGTCGTTGAGTCTTAGAAAGTCTGAGATGGTCTCAATAATTTGGGGAATTTCTGTTTCAGAGAGAAAGTGGTCTGGGAGTTTCCAGGAGGGCCTACTGTCGGGGGGACGCAACTCCAAGCATCTAACACTTACCAAATCATGGTCAGACCATGGGCACGGTCGTATACGTGGGGTGCAGAATTGGTCCAACGTCCAGGAGTCACAAAGCAAGTAATCAATCCTGGAGTAGGAGTTATGTGGTTTGGAGTGATGGGTGTAGTCCCTGTCAGTTGGGGCGAGGCAGCGCCAGATGTCGTAGAGACCATGTTGGTACATGAGCTTGCGTAGTGCATTGGATTGAGTATTAAGGTTGCGGTCAGTGGGATAAGCTTTAGAAGTCTTTTTGTCTAAGATGGGGTCCCAAACCAGATTCAGGTCTCCTCCCATCAACAGGTGGCCTCTCCTAACTTCACTCAGTCTCCTTAGAAACTTTCTCAAAAAGGGTATCTGCTTAACGTTTGGGGTATAGATTGAAGCCAGGGTATATAAGATACCGTTGAGGGTACAGATCAAAATCAGATATCTGCCTTCGGGGTCACGTTCTATGTACTCTGTAGTACAGCAGACATCTCTGTGAAGTAGGATCGCTACTCCTCTCTTTTTTTCAGTAAAAGATGCAGTTTCACATATGGGATAGTGGGCTGGGTTACGAAAGGGTCTAAGTTCTTTATTCCAGTGTGTCTCTTGGAGAAAAACAATGTGTAATCTATGGGCATTCAAAAAATTGGACAGGAGACTTCGCTTAGTAGGGGAATTTAAACCCTGGACATTCAGGGTGGCTACAGTAATAGGAGCCATAGGGTTCGCAGAGTAGAGGTCTCTTTTGGGTAGAGGAGAGGGGAGAGGGGGTAAGAGGGGAAAAGCAGGTTGCAGGGGGGGGAATAGTTGAGGGGAAGGAAGTAGATAAGGTGTTGGAATGTAGATAAGCTTCGCTCTTCCACTTAAGGGTAATGTATAGTGTCACAAGGACTGTCAAGACTTAGTGTGATGTGTAAATTACACTATCTCAATGAGTGCTCTTGCTAGTGATAGCAAGAGAACACAACTATAAAGGTGGGGGGGGAGGCCAAGTGTGAGGCCTAACCCCAGTCAGCCATTTTTGGCTCGTGCTTCTGATCTAAACTAGCATTGGGGTTCTTCTACAGGTGTCAGATATATCTTATTACTTGGAGTGTGTGATGGCTCAAGCATAATAAATACATATCTCAAGATAGGTCGAGCATTGGTAAAATTCAATATACCTTAACATGGCAGTCCAACTATAAACAAATAACAATCATTGGTAAAGGTAATATGGTAAGAATGAAGCACATGCAAGACCCTATAACGTGGTGAAGGGAGGGCGGGGAGGACGAAGTCAGATAGTAACAAACAGTGGACCACAGTCCAAATTCGTCTGGTCACACCCCGCATTCCCCACCACCCATAGTGTGTGGCAGCCCTCATATAACAAGAGCAAAATTCCTAGAGAAAAGAAACATAAAATAAGAAAAAGGGAAAACAAACAATACTAACATTACAAGGTTCTCAGGACATCTGAATATACATTTGGGAATGGCGAAGAAGCCATAGACAGTGGCGGTAAGGACATCCTGAATAATAGCAAATTACGCTACTTCTGAATCGGCTGGTAAAACTGTAAATACATAACAATCAAAGAAGGGGTAGTATCCCAACAGTTCAACACTTGAGTGCCACTTCAGCGTGGCGAGGGGAGCATGGGGAGGACAAAGTTAGGTAGTGTTATGACTAAATTATAGTCAAGCTTCATCTAATTGTACCCCAGACTCCTCATCGCCTATGATGCGTGGCAGTCAACTTGCGGATGGAGCAAAGCTTAGGGAAAGCAAACTCTCTAGAATGTCAGCATGTTTGAATATGTTATCAAAATAGGGAACAAACCACAATCAATAGTAATGATATCATTTTGACACTCTAAGGTAGTAATTGTAATATGAAGGTAGAGAAACCTGATAGACAGAACTTTGCTGAAATTATCCATGAGCAGTCGTGAAGGTGGCTTTAGAGGGGGAAGATAGCCCCTAGAGGGGATATCTAAACTCTCAAAGAAAAGTACAGTAATTCCCTACACAGGGTGCAGGAGGAAGAGCCTAGCAAAGGGGATCTTAAGTTGTGTGAGGCTCATCAGTGGCACTACTGGTAGACGGGGTCTGGCCCGATCGCTGTTGATGTTTCTTCTGGGTGTTGCTTAGTCTCTGGGGAAGGGGCCACCACTCAGGGGCCGAGGCTCTCAGTCCTCTGGTGGGATCTTTGTCGTGGTGATCACCAGGCGGATCTGGAGGTAACAAATCCCACCTCTGCATGAGTTCTCTAGCTTGTTGTGGGGTGGATACTGTGTATTGGTGGCCATCCTTAGTGACGTGAAGCTTCACAGGAAATCCCCATCTATATTTTATAGCTTTGTCTCTCAACAATCTAGTGTAGGGCTGATAGTGGCGCCTTAGTTGGAGAGTGTGTGGGGAGAGGTCTTGATAGACTTGTAGGTCAGAGTACTGTTCCGGGAGGTTTCTGCCACCTACTAATGCTCGGAGTAGTTTATCTCTAAAGGTGTAATAGTGTAGCCGTGCTACAACGTCTCTCGGCTTATCTCCCTCTGCTGACCTGGGTCTCAGTGCCCTGTGTGCCCTATCAATCAGCATTTCCTGACCTTCCTCTGGGCCAACAATAGTGGTGAAAAACTCTCGTAGGTACTTGTCTAGGTCCTGAGGGAGGACAGACTCCGGAATACCCTTCACTCGGATGTTGTTGCGTCGGGTGCGGTCCTCGAGGTCGGCTAGCTTGACCTCTAGATCAGAGATTTGTTCAGCTAGGCACTGAGAGTAGCCAAGCAGATTGGTGTGGTCGATCATTAAATCTTCTTGCTTACGTTCAATGGTGTCAGTGCGTTCTCCAATAGAAGCTATATCACGTTTCAGATCTGTATGGCTCTTCTCGAATTTCTTTGAGAGAGAGTCATGGTGAGAGGCCAAGAGTTTTGTAATAGAATCCATAAGGTTGTTGTTAACCTCATGGCCGGCGTGTAGGGATCGCCCCATTGATTGAAGCAGGGCAGACTCATTAGGGGTTTCAGCAGAATCACTGACATCTGTGAGCTCTTCATCTGTACCAGCTAGGGATCTAGAGAGGGGTTTACTGAAATGGTCCACCACTGTACGTTTAGGTGTATTAGAGGGCTTTTGTTTTCTTTTGAAAGTTTGGGGCATTTTTCGGCTCTGCATGGACATTCAGCAAAATTGAGGATAATGATAGCACTATAGTGGGCTGCTTAAATCAGGCTGACTGGGGTCACGGCTTCAAGGAGCTACCTACATAGTTAAAGGGTATATTACATCAAAACAGAATTGTTTTTGCCTGTGCCACTATAAGGGGTAGTTAGTACACACTACTCCATCAGCAATATTGTGGGGCTAACTGCACCAGAGACCAATATTCCCTCTCGACTCGGGGTAGAGGGATACGACCCGAGGGAAGGGGAAAAGGGAAGTGGAGGTGACCAGCCTGGACAAGCCAGGCCGGAAAGGGTGAGTCTTGAGGGGTTACTCTAGCTCAGCTACACGAATATATCTAAACAAAATACACATTAATAATGAAGAGAGTAACCTGTAGAGACAAATAGCAGTTAGGCAAGCAGTAAAACAGAGCAGTGATTAATTGTAATTTTGTGTGTCCAGTATATCTACAGTATCTGAGGGCCTGAAAAGGAATAAGGTTGTTAGACAGATTAAAATGACACTCCACCTCAAGCTGATGCTCAAGGACACCTGTGCTGACGCAGCAGCAATAAATGGACACCAACAGTACACTTATAGTTGGAAATTCTTCTGTATAAAGTGTGGCCTTAGGTATATGTGAGAGTACAACTTTTCCCAGTCAAGCAATCAGTATTAAATGTGTGGCAGATGTAAGGCCCGTTTAACATGGGTAATGAGTAAATCCCAATAAAGTTACTTTCTTTAGGAAGGTATGGTTGAGAGAAAAAGTCTCTATAGCAGGTGCTTCTTATTGTACCTGCTGTCGTGCGACAAAGTTACATGTATGCAGGCTACTCACCGGGGTCAGAGGAGATAGAGAAGGATATCAGCTGAACAAACTGGCTCTTACCCGGTCTTGCAGTGGGGCACTTATGATGTGGAAAGCTGATGGGTTCGTGATGTATCTCAGGGGCCGTGAGCCGTGTAAACAACTGGGCTCTCTGCAGAGAAGCTGTAAAGGTGAGAGGGCCCCAAGATGGCGGGTCTTCGCGCCTTTTCTTAGGGCCTGCTGGAAAAGGATCGTAGTTGGTCCCCAGGGACCACAGAAATCCGGCAGATTGACTTTATTGCTTCTGTCTTAAACATTAAAATTACTAGCTTGCAAGAAACACTGTGTGACTGTGCAAAGGAGCCTCTTTGGTATCTCTGTCCCAGTAATAAAGTTTGGGGGTTTGCTAGTGTGTCTCACAGTCTTTGAACTATGTAAAGGTTACACTAGGAATATGTATCCCCTCTCAGTAATACTGTGCATAGTCTCTAGCGATTCCTGTCAAGGTATTAAGGTATTAGGCAGGAACCGTCTGGGCAGATAGGTATAATACAGTTGTCTTTTGCCGTTATATCCAGACTGCAAAGGGTAGGTAAAGGGAGGGCATAGACCATCAAGCTGATTGATATTGCTGCTAATAGGTTTTATTCATAGGCAATCTCACCTTCTATGAAGTGACTTGAGCTGGCGTTGAGGATTCCCCTCCGGAGCGGAGATATATGTGCCCTTGCTGCTGCGTAGTCTCGCTAGGAAGATGGTGGGCGTTCGCGCCAAATCTTTGATGGCGCTGGGAGAAACTACTCAGGACCCACTCCTGAACAGGCTGCGCTTCAGCTTTCTAGCTGACTTTACGTGGGCCACTGTTCGATGTACAGCTTCGAGGCTTGTGTGCTGGTCCGAGAAACACCCGGTGTTGTCAGTGCGCGCCTCGGTGTTAGATGACTAGCGGGCCTCCGGAGCTGTCTATCCCTTTATCTGGCAAGCGTGTAATCAAGCAAAACACTCCGGAGCGGATCCCCGACCCTCCGGAGTGTCAGCCACTTAGTCGTGCAGCTTTCGGCGGCGCTGGTGATCTGTCTGGCGGCAACTCTCCTTCCCGGCTACTTGGCTCACACACGCCAAACCTGTGTCCCCGCAGTTGGAGATAGTCAATGACACCTAGTTTGTTTCCCCAGGTGACTCAGATAGTCCCGGTGTTAGATTATCCACTTTAGGATTGTAGGATTTAGGTTTTTCAGATAGTTATTAAGGCTTTAAATTAAAGATAGAGAGGAGCTTCCATTCAACACGTCTTCCTGCTCTGGCGGTTAGCTCCGCCCCCCACACCACTGTTTTATTCTGCAAAGCACTCATAGAACACACATCACTGTTTTATTCTGCATAGCGCTCATAGAACACACATCACTGTTTAATTCTGCACAGCGCTCATAGAACACACATCACTGTTTTATTCTGCAAAGCACTCATAGAACACACATCACTGTTTTTTTCTGCACAGCGCTCATAGAACACACATCACTGTTTTATTCTGCACAGGGCTCATAGAACACACATCACTGTTTTATTCTGCACATCTCTCATAGAACACACATCACTGTTTTATTCTGCACAGCGCTCATAGAACACACAGCACTGTTTTATTCTGCACAGGGCTCATAAAACACACATCACTGTTTTATTCGTCACCGCGCTCATAGAACACACATCACTGATTTATTCTACACAGGGCTCATAGAACACACATCACTCTTTTATTCGGCACCGCGCTCATAGAACACACATCACTGTTTTATTCTGCACAACGCTCATAGAACACACATCACTGTTTTATTCTGCACAACGCTCATAGAACACACATCACTGTTTTATTCTGCAGAGCGCTCATAGAACACACATCACTGTTTTATTCTGCACAGGGCTTATAGAACACACATCACTGTTTTATTCTGCACAGCTCTCATAGAACACACATCACTGTTTAATTCTGCACAGGGCTCATAGAACACACATCACTGTTTTATTCTACACAGCGCTCATAGAACACACATCACTCTTTTATTCTGCACAGCGCTCATAGAACACAAATCACTGTTTAATTCTGCACACGGCTCATAGAACACACATCACTGTTTTATTCTGCACAGCACTCATAGAACACACATCACTGCTTTTTTCTACACAGCGCTCATAGAACACACATCACTGCTTTATTCTGCACAGCACTCATAGAACACACATCACTGCTTTATTCTACACAGCGCTCATAGAACACACATCACTGTTTTATTCTGCACAGCGCTCATAGAACACACATCACTGTTTTATTCTGCACAGCGCTCAGAGAACACACATCACTGTTTTATTCTGCACAGCGCTCATAGAACACACATCACTGTTTTATTCTGTACAGGGCTCATAGAACACACATCACTGTTTTATTCTGCACAGGGCTTATAGAACACACATCACTGTTTTATTCTGCACAGGGCTTATAGAACACACATCACTGTTTTATTCTGCACAACGCTCATAGAACACACATCAATGTTTTATTCTGCACAGGGCTCATAGAACACACATCACTGTTTTATTCTGCACAGGGCTCATAGAACACACATCACTGTTTTATTCTGCACAGCGCTCATAGAACACACATCACTGCTTTATTCTGCACAGCACTCATAGAACACACATCACTGTTTTATTCTACACAGGGCTCATAGAACACACATCACTCTTTTATTCGGCACCGCGCTCATAGAACACACATCACTGTTTTATTCTGCACAACGCTCATAGAACACACATCACTGTTTTATTCTGCACAGCGCTCATAGAACACACATCACTGTTTTATTCTGCACAGGGCTTATAGAACACACATCACTGTTTTATTCTGCACAGCTCTCATAGAACACACATCACTGTTTAATTCTGCACAGCTCTCATAGAACACAAATCACTGTTTAATTCTGCACAGCGCTCATAGAACACAAATCACTGTTTAATTCTGCACAGGGCTCATAGAACACACATCACTGTTTTATTCTGCACAGCACTCATAGAACACACATCACTGCTTTATTCTACACAGCGCTCATAGAACACACATCACTGCTTTATTCTGCACAGCACTCATAGAACACACATCACTGCTTTATTCTACACAGCGCTCATAGAACACACATCACTGTTTTATTCTGCACAGCGCTCATAGAACACACATCACTGCTTTATTCTGCACAGCACTCATAGAACACACATCACTGCTTTATTCTACACAGCGCTCATAGAACACACATCACTGTTTTATTCTGCACAGCGCTCATAGAACACACATTACTGTTTTATTCTGTACAGGGCTCATAGAACACACATCACTGTTTTATTCTGCACAGGGCTTATAGAACACACATCACTGTTTTATTCTGCACAGGGCTTATAGAACACACATCACTGTTTTATTCTGCACAGGGCTCATAGAACACACATCAATGTTTTATTCTGCACAGGGCTCATAGAACACACATCACTGTTTTATTCTGCACAGGGCTTATAGAACACACATCACTGTTTTATTCTGCACAGGGCTCATAGAACACACATCAATGTTTTATTCTGCACAGGGCTCATAGAACACACATCACTGTTTTATTCTGCACAGGGCTTATAGAACACACATCACTGTTTTATTCTGCACAGGGCTTATAGAACACACATCACTGTTTTATTCTGCACAACGCTCATAGAACACACAACACTGTTTTATTCTGCATAGCGCTCATAGAACACACATCACTATTTTATTCTGCACAGGGCTCATAGAACACACATCAATGTTTTATTCTGCACAGGGCTCATAGAACACACATCACTGTTTTATTCTGCACAGGGCTTATAGAACACACATCACTGTTTTATTCTGCACAGGGCTTATAGAACACACATCACTGTTTTATTCTGCACAGGGCTTATAGAACACACATCACTGTTTTATTCTGCACAGCTCTCATAGAACACACATCACTGTTTTATTCTGCACAACGCTCATAGAACACACATCACTGTTTAATTCTGCACAGGGCTTATAGAACACACATCACTGTTTTATTCTGCACAGGGCTCATAGAACACACATCAAGGTTTTATTCTGCACAGGGCTCATAGAACACACATCACTGTTTTATTCTGCACAGGGCTTATAGAACACACATCACTGTTTTATTCTGCACAGGGCTTATAGAACACACATCACTGTTTTATTCTGCACAACGCTCATAGAACACACATCAATGTTTTATTCTGCACAGGGCTCATAGAACACACATCACTGTTTTATTCTGCACAGGGCTCATAGAACACACATCACTGTTTTATTCTGCACAGGGCTTATAGAACACACATCACTGTTTTATTCTGCACAACGCTCATAGAACACACATCACTGTTTTATTCTGCACAGCTCTCATAGAACACACATCACTGTTTTATTCTGCACAACGCTCATAGAACACACATCACTGTTTAATTCTGCACAGGGCTCATAGAACACACATCACTGTTTTATTCTGCACAGCACTCATATAACACACATCACTGCTTTATTCTACACAGCGCTCATAGAACACACATCACTGCTTTATTCTGCACAGCACTCATAGAACACACATCACTGCTTTATTCTACACAGCGCTCATAGAACACACATCACTGTTTTATTCTGCACAGCGCTCATAGAACACACATCACTGTTTTATTCTGCACAGCGCTCATAGAACACACATCACTGTTTTATTCTGCACAGCGCTCATAGAACACACATCACTGTTTTATTCTGTACAGGGCTCATAGAACACACATCACTGTTTTATTCTGCACAGGGCTTATAGAACACACATCACTGTTTTATTCTGCACAGGGCTTATAGAACACACATCACTGTTTTATTCTGCACAGGGCTCATAGAACACACATCAATGTTTTATTCTGCACAGGGCTCATAGAACACACATAACTGTTTTATTTTGCACAGGGCTTATAGAACACACATCACTGTTTTATTCTGCACAGGGCTTATAGAACACACATCACTGTTTTATTCTGCACAGGGCTTATAGAACACACATCACTGTTTTATTCTGCACAGCGCTCATAGAACACACATCACTGTTTTATTCTGCACAGCGCTCATAGAACACACATCACTGTTTTATTCTGCACAACGCTCATAGAACACACATCACTGTTTTATTCTGCACAACGCTCATAGAACACACATCACTGCTTTATTCTGCACAACGCTCATAGAACACACATCACTGCTTTATTCTGCACAGGGCTCATAGAACACACATCACTGTTTTATTCTGCACAGGGCTCATAGAACACACATCACTGTTTTATTCTGCACAGCTCTTATAGAACACACATCACTGTTTTATTCTGCACAACGCTCATAGAACACACATCACTGTTTTATTCTGCACAGAGCTCATAGAACACACATCACTGTTTTATTCTGCACAGAGCTCATAGAACACACATCACTGTTTTATTCTGCACAGAGCTCATAGAACACACATCACTGTTTTATTCTGCACAGCGCTCATAGAACACACATCACTGTTTTATTCTGTACAGCGCTCATAGAACACACATCACTGTTTTATTCTGTACAGCGCTCATAGAACACACATCACTGTTTTATTCTGTACAGGGCTTATAGAACACACATCACTGTTTTATTGTGCACAGGGCTCATAGAACACACATCACTGTTTTATTCTGCACAGCGCTCATAGAACACACATCACTGTTTTATTCTGCACAGTGCTCATAGAACACACATCACTGTTTTATTCTGCACACCGCTCATAGAACACACATCACTGTTTTATTCTGCACAGCGCTCATAGAACACACATCACTGTTTTATTCTGCACACCGCTCATAGAACACACATCACTGTTTTATTCTGCACACCGCTCATAGAACACACATCACTGTTTTATTCTGCACAACGCTCATAGAACACACATCACTGTTTAATTCTGCACAGGGCTTATAGAACACACATCACTGTTTTATTCTGCACAGGGCTCATAGAACACACATCAAGGTTTTATTCTGCACAGGGCTCATAGAACACACATCACTGTTTTATTCTGCACAGGGCTTATAGAACACACATCACTGTTTTATTCTGCACAGGGCTTATAGAACACACATCACTGTTTTATTCTGCACAACGCTCATAGAACACACATCAATGTTTTATTCTGCACAGGGCTCATAGAACACACATCACTGTTTTATTCTGCACAGGGCTCATAGAACACACATCACTGTTTTATTCTGCACAGGGCTTATAGAACACACATCACTGTTTTATTCTGCACAACGCTCATAGAACACACATCACTGTTTTATTCTGCACAGCTCTCATAGAACACACATCACTGTTTTATTCTGCACAACGCTCATGGAACACACATCACTGTTTAATTCTGCACAGGGCTCATAGAACACACATCACTGTTTTATTCTGCACAGCACTCATATAACACACATCACTGCTTTATTCTACACAGCGCTCATAGAACACACATCACTGTTTTATTCTGCACAGCGCTCATAGAACACACATCACTGTTTTATTCTGCACAGCGCTCATAGAACACACATCACTGTTTTATTCTGCACAGCGCTCATAGAACACACATCACTGTTTTATTCTGTACAGGGCTCATAGAACACACATCACTGTTTTATTCTGCACAGGGCTTATAGAACACACATCACTGTTTTATTCTGCACAGGGCTTATAGAACACACATCACTGTTTTATTCTGCACAGGGCTCATAGAACACACATCAATGTTTTATTCTGCACAGGGCTCATAGAACACACATAACTGTTTTATTCTGCACAGGGCTTATAGAACACACATCACTGTTTTATTCTGCACAGGGCTTATAGAACACACATCACTGTTTTATTCTGCACAGGGCTTATAGAACACACATCACTGTTTTATTCTGCACAGCGCTCATAGAACACACATCACTGTTTTATTCTGCACAGCGCTCATAGAACACACATCACTGTTTTATTCTGCACAACGCTCATAGAACACACATCACTGTTTTATTCTGCACAACGCTCATAGAACACAGATCACTGCTTTATTCTGCACAACGCTCATAGAACACACATCACTGCTTTATTCTGCACAGGGCTCATAGAACACACATCACTGTTTTATTCTGCACAGGGCTCATAGAACACACATCACTGTTTTATTCTGCACAGAGCTCATAGAACACACATCACTGTTTTATTCTGCACAGAGCTCATAGAACACACATCACTGTTTTATTCTGCACAGAGCTCATAGAACACACATCACTGTTTTATTCTGTACAGCGCTCATAGAACACACATCACTGTTTTATTCTGTACAGCGCTCATAGAACACACATCACTGTTTTATTCTGTACAGGGCTTATAGAACACACATCACTGTTTTATTGTGCACAGGGCTCATAGAACACACATCACTGTTTTATTCTGCACAGCGCTCATAGAACACACATCACTGTTTTATTCTGCACAGTGCTCATAGAACACACATCACTGTTTTATTCTGCACACCGCTCATAGAACACACATCACTGTTTTATTCTGCACAGCGCTCATAGAACACACATCACTGTTTTATTCTGCACACCGCTCATAGAACACACATCACTGTTTTATTCTGCACAGAGCTCATAGAACACACATCACTGTTTTATTCTGCACAGCTCTCATAGAACACACATCACTGTTTTATTCTACACAGCGCTCATAGAACACACATCACTGTTTTATTCTGCACAGCTCTCATAGAACACACATCACTGTTTTATTCTAAACAGCGCTCATAGAACACACATCACTGTTTTATTCTGCACAACGCTCATAGAACACACATCACTGTTTTATTCTGCACAACGCTCATAGAACACACATCACTGTTTTATTCTGCACAGCTCTTATAGAACACACATCACTGTTTTATTCTGCACAACGCTCATAGAACACACATCACTGTTTTATTCTGCACAGAGCTCATAGAACACACATCACTGTTTTATTCTGCACAGAGCTCATAGAACACACATCACTGTTTTATTCTGCACAGAGCTCATAGAACACACATCACTGTTTTATTCTGCACAGAGCTCATAGAACACACATCACTGTTTTATTCTGTACAGCGCTCATAGAACACACATCACTGTTTTATTCTGTACAGCGCTCATAGAACACACATCACTGTTTTATTCTGTACAGGGCTTATAGAACACACATCACTGTTTTATTGTGCACAGGGCTCATAGAACACACATCACTGTTTTATTCTGCACAGCGCTCATAGAACACACATCACTGTTTTATTCTGCACAGTGCTCATAGAACACACATCACTGTTTTATTCTGCACACCGCTCATAGAACACACATCACTGTTTTATTCTGCACAGCGCTCATAGAACACACATCACTGTTTTATTCTGCACACCGCTCATAGAACACACATCACTGTTTTATTCTGCACAGAGCTCATAGAACACACATCACTGTTTTATTCTGCACAGCTCTCATAGAACACACATCACTGTTTTATTCTACACAGCGCTCATAGAACACACATCACTGTTTTATTCTGCACAGCTCTCATAGAACACACATCACTGTTTTATTCTACACAGCGCTTATAGAACACACATCACTGTTTTATTCTGCACAACGCTCATAGAACACACATCACTGTTTTATTCTGCACAACGCTCATAGAACACACATCACTGCTTTATTCTGCACAACGCTCATAGAACACACATCACTGCTTTATTCTGCACAGGGCTCATAGAACACACATCACTGTTTTATTCTGCACAGGGCTCATAGAACACACATCACTGTTTTATTCTGCACAACGCTCATAGAACACACATCACTGTTTTATTCTGCACAGCTCTTATAGAACACACATCACTGTTTTATTCTGCACAACGCTCATAGAACACACATCACTGTTTTATTCTGCACAGAGCTCATAGAACACACATCACTGTTTTATTCTGCACAGAGCTCATAGAACACACATCACTGTTTTATTCTGCACAGAGCTCATAGAACACACATCACTGTTTTATTCTGTACAGCGCTCATAGAACACACATCACTGTTTTATTCTGTACAGCGCTCATAGAACACACATCACTGTTTTATTCTGCACAGAGCTCATAGAACACACATCACTGTTTTATTCTGCACAGAGCTCATAGAACACACATCACTGTTTTATTCTGCACAGAGCTCATAGAACACACATCACTGTTTTATTCTGTACAGCGCTCATAGAACACACATCACTGTTTTATTCTGTACAGCGCTCATAGAACACACATCACTGTTTTATTCTGTACAGGGCTTATAGAACACACATCACTGTTTTATTGTGCACAGGGCTCATAGAACACACATCACTGTTTTATTCTGCACAGCGCTCATAGAACACACATCACTGTTTTATTCTGCACAGTGCTCATAGAACACACATCACTGTTTTATTCTGCACACCGCTCATAGAACACACATCACTGTTTTATTCTGCACAGCGCTCATAGAACACACATCACTGTTTTATTCTGCACACCGCTCATAGAACACACATCACTGTTTTATTCTGCACAGCTCTCATAGAACACACATCACTGTTTTATTCTACACAGCGCTCATAGAACACACATCACTGTTTTATTCTGCACAGCTCTCATAGAGAACACACATCACTGTTTTATTCTGCACAGCGCTCATAGAACACACATCACTGTTTTATTCTATACAGCGCTCATAGAACACACATCACTGTTTTATTCTGTACAGCGCTCATAGAACACACATCACTGTTTTATTCTGTACAGCGCTCATAGAACACACATCACTGTTTTATTCTGTACAGGGCTTATAGAACACACATCACTGTTTTATTGTGCACAGGGCTCATAGAACACACATCACTGTTTTATTCTGCACAGCGCTCATAGAACACACATCACTGTTTTATTCTGCACAGCGCTCATAGAACACACATCACTGTTTTATTCTGCACACCGCTCATAGAACACACATCACTGTTTTATTCTGCACAGCTCTCATAGAACACACATCACTGTTTTATTCTACACAGCGCTCATAGAACACACATCACTGTTTTATTCTGCACAGCTCTCATAGAGAACACACATCACTGTTTTATTCTGCACAGCGCTCATAGAACACACATCACTGTTTTATTCTACACAGCGCTCATAGAACACACATCACTGTTTTATTCTGCTCAGGGCTTATAGAACACACATCACTGTTTTATTCTGCTCAGGGCTCATAGAACACACATCACTGTTTTATTCTGCACAGCTCTCATAGAACACACATCACTGTTTTATTCTACACAGCGCTCATAGAACACACATCACTGTTTTATTCTGCACAGGGCTTATAGAACACACATCACTGTTTTATTCTGCACAGCGCTCATAGAACACACATCACTGTTTTATTCTGCACAGCTCTCATAGAACACACATCACTGTTTTATTCTACACAGCGCTCATAGAACACACATCACTGTTTTATTCTGCACAGCGCTCATAGAAGACACATTACTGTTTTATTCTGCACAGCTCTCATAGAACACACATCACTGTTTTATTCTGCACAGCGCTCATAGAACACACATCACTGCTTTATTCTGCACAGCGCTCATAGAACACACATCACTGTTTTATTCTGCACAGCGCTCATAGAACACACATTACTGTTTTATTCTGCACAGCGCTCATAGAACACACATCACTGTTTTATTCTGCACAGCTCTCATAGAACACACATCACTGTTTTATTCTGCACAGCGCTCATAGAACACACATCACTGTTTTATTCTGCACAGGGCTCATAGAACACACATCACTGTTTTATTCTGCACAGCTCTCATAGAACACACATCACTGTTTTATTCTGCACAGGGCTCATAGAACACACATCACTGTTTTATTCTGCACAGCGCTCATAGAACACACATCACTGTTTTATTCTGCACAGGGCTTATAGAACACACATCACTGTTTTATTCTGCACAGCGCTCATAGAACACACATCACTGTTTTATTCTGCACAGCGCTCATAGAACACACATCACTGTTTTATTCTGCACAGGGCTCATAGAACACACATCACTGTTTTATTCTACACAGCGCTCATAGAACACACATCACTGTTTTATTCTGCACAGCGCTCATAGAACACACATCACTGTTTTATTCTGCACAGCGCTTATAGAACACACATCACTGTTTTATTCTGTACAGGGCTTATAGAACACACATCACTGTTTTATTGTGCACAGGGCTCATAGAACACACATCACTGTTTTATTCTGCACAGCGCTCATAGAACACACATCACTGTTTTATTCTGCACAGCTCTCATAGAACACACATCACTGTTTTATTCTGCACAGCGCTCATAGAACACACATCACTGTTTTATTCTGTACAGGGCTTATAGAACACACATCACTGTTTTATTGTGCACAGGGCTTATAGAACACACATCACTGTTTTATTCTGCACAGGGCTCATAGAACACACATCACTGTTTTATTCTGCACAGCGCTCATAGAACACACATCACTGTTTTATTCTGCACAGGACTCATAGAACACACATCACTGTTTTATTCTGCACAGCGCTCATAGAACACACATCACTGTTTTATTCTGCACAGCGCTCATAGAACACACATCACTGTTTTATTCTGCACAGCGCTCATAGAACACACATCACTGTTTTATTCTGCACAGGACTCATAGAACACACATCACTGTTTTATTCTGCACAGCGCTCACAGAACACACATCACTGTTTTATTCTGCACAGCTCTCATAGAACACACATCACTGTTTTATTCTGCACAGGGCTCATAGAACACACATCACTGTTTTATTCTGCACAGCTCTCATAGAACACACATCACTGTTTTATTCTGCACAGGGCTTATAGAACACACATCACTGTTTTATTCCGCACAGGGCTCATAGAACACACATCACTGTTTTATTCTGTACAGGGCTCATAGAACACACATCACTATTTTATTCTGCACAGCTCTCATAGAACACACATCACTGTTTTATTCTGCACAGCGCTCATAGAACACACATCACTGTTTTATTCTGCACAGCGCTCATAGAACACACATCACTGTTTTATTCTGCACAGCGCTCATAGAACACACATCACTGTTTTATTCTGCACAGCGCTCATAGAACACACATCACTGTTTTATTCTGCACAGCGCTCATAGAACACACATCACTGTTTGCTCTCTGAGCAGGAACAATATCTATATATAAGTGTGCAGACTTTACTGTCATAGGGGCCGAATTATCAAGCTCCAAATGAAGCTTGATGCCTCTGCTTCCTCTGCTCCATAACTTGTCCACTGCCTCTGAGGCTGCGGTCTTCACTCCGCCCAATCCTATACGATCGGGCTGATTGACACTCCCTGCTAGCGTTGGATTGGCCACAAATCTGCAGGCGGCGGCATTGCACAAGCAATTCACCAGAACTGCTTGTGTAATGATAAATCGCTGTCACTTTTTATCGATGTGCGGCAGACATGATACGCTACATTGTATCATGTCCGTCCGCACTTTAGTAAATCGGCCCATATACTCCATATGTGTCATACCTTCCAATGACTATATTTGTGTATGTATTGCTTTCTTTATTAGAAGAAACCAATCCAGACTTGCTTTTGAAAAAGACACTGCTAGCCACTGTCATTATGTCAGCGAAACAAGCTTTGTTTTTCAGTTCATATCTTATCACCTCTGATAAAGCCTGTTTGTAGCAGTTTTACGCTCGTGCAGCCTCTCGTGCTATTGTTTTTAAAAAGAGAAAACATTTTCTGGCTTATTTTATTCAGACAGCATGACGATTTCAACTTTCCAACTTACTTCTATTATCAAATTTTGCTTTGTTCTTTTGGTATCCTTTGTGGAAGGAGCAACAATGCACTGGGAGCTAAATGGAGAATGGTGGTTGATCACATATGCCCCTTGTCATTGTCTCACCTGATATGTTTAGCTAGTTCCTAGTAATGAATTGCTGCTCCTGAGCCTACCTAGGTTTAATCTTCAACAACGGATGCAAAAAGAGCAAAGCAAATTTGATAACATGAGGTTTTTTTAAATTGTATGTATTCTATTTGAATTATGAAAGATTTATTTTGACTTTAAAATATATTGTTGTTTTACTATATATTAAACATTTTATATAGCAATCTCAAGGTCATTACTATCCCAATAAAACATTCAGTAGGACCATTTCTCACAATGCACATGTATTGTGATACCTTGAAATAGAAATTCACTTGTGTAATTGTTTACAGTTACAGGAAGATCCAGGATTTTATAGTTATTGTACCACAGTTGTGTTATTGTTCTGCTAAATATAACCTTGTTCTCATAGCACCGCAAAGTGGCTAGATAAATAGCTCTTTATTTCAGCTGAGTGAAAATGTAAATATGTTTTTGCATGTTTGGTATTCAAAGTTCATGAGGGACGTGAGTCCAGAGATATTATGTGTTGCTAGGAAGATTCTTTGTTACTGTCACAAAAAAAAAAAAAAAAAAAAAATTAGATACTGTATCTAAGTGAAAAGCAGAAAGAAAAAAAGTGTATTCGATGATTTACAGTAACAAAAGACAAAGCCGCGGTCAGTACGTTCTGTCTCCCTGGTTCCTGTTTACTGATCACCTGGATTCAAATAGTATACAGCCAGAGGTGTAACTAGAAACCACAGGGCCCAGGTGCAAGAATCTAAGAAGCCCCCCCCCCAAAAAAAAAGTGAATTTGATATATATCTTTTTTTATGTATATATAATTAAAACACAGAAAAAAATGTGAATCAGATTACATGTATGCAAAAGGAGGTACCCTGTGCCCACAGTCTGTGAGATGGCCTGGCCCCCTATTACTGTATATAGTGACACTGTTTAACCCACCAGTATTGTATATAGTGAGTCAGTGACACAGTCTGTAATCTGTCGGTGAGATGGCTGGCCTGACCCTACCCACCCCAGTACTTTATAAAGTGACCACAGTAGTCTGTGACATGGTCCAGCCCCCCCGTACTGTATATAGTGGTACTGTATAGACTGATACTGTTTACCCCCCGCCCCCCAATGCTGTAGTAACAAGGTCTGTAATTTGCTGGTTCCACAAACATACACACATACATGCATAAATACACACACAGTCAAATACATACACACACACACACACACACACCATACGCACACACATAAACACCAATGGGTAAAACAGAAACACTAACCCCTGTATTCAGATATACTAGTGAAGCATCATGTCACACTCACATGATATCAGTGCAGGCAGTGGCAGGTCAACGTTTTTTATTGTAAAATTTTTTTTTTTTTTTCTAAGCTGGGCCCCCACCCTTGGGGGCCCAGTCGCAATTGCCACCTCTGCACCCCCTGTAGTTTTGCCCCTGTATACAACAATCCTTGTTGCCACCACCTGACAACGCTTATGCTTTTCTTTACCTCTACGCATTTTGTTTGCTTCTGTGCAAACTTAATCAAGAGTAGCTTGTTTGCGAGTTAGCTTCATCCAATCATTGTCTGCCCCCTTTGGCATCCAGCTCGTGGGGCACGCAATGATTGGATGAAGCTGGATTCGTCATCAATCAGCTAAATAAAGTATGAGATACAAGCAGAGAAATGGAGCAATGTGTACCATCAGTAAATGCTAATTATTTTACAAATGAAGCGTCTTTAAAAAATGTAATCAATGAAAGTGCCCTTGTTTTTAATAATTATTTTATATACTAGCCAGTAAAGTAATATACTTACAGTCACTTTAACAGAAATAATAGTAATATGTATTATTCATCATTTTAAAAAGAGTTTACCTTCTATGTCTTATCTTAGCTTAATTTGTGTAGGGCCTATTACTTCCTGTCAGTGCCCTACAAGGGGGACTGGGGTTTCTACCAAAAGGCAAAGGAGCAGATGTTACTTTGAAGTGTTGCTAGGAGATACCATAAAATAGCTGCAATCAGTTTATTTTCCATGTTCAGTTGAGGTCATGTGCAATAAAAATCATGTGACAATATAACTTAAGTATTGTACTGGTAGCACCCTTATCTAGCTGCAGGCAGGCACTGAGAATTTCCATTTAGCGAGAAAACAAGTAATTTTTTTGCTGTTTTTTTCTTTATGTTTACTTTGATTTAACAACATTTTTTTTTACTAAAGGAGCACTGTTTTATATCTCTTTAAATAGTGTCCTGTGAGCATGCAAAATACAGTATATTTTAAAATGTGTTGTGAACTATGCAAGATAGGGGAAGTATACATTGGTAAAAAGCGACAAGAGAAAATAACTTGAGATGAAAGTATTTTTTTTTTTAAAGAAAAACATTTCTAAAACACAAAGGAAGAAAATGTGGTACTGTTGATACCAGTATTTTAGCTAAAGTCAGTTTCTCATTGGTTATAGGAATATGAGCTCATTTAAACAAGGAAACATATTCCCCAGAAATAAATTATATATTGTAGTTTTCTAGGAAGCAATTACAATTGATACATTTAATGGCTAACATATTGTAGATGGATTTAGAGGATTTTTCAAGACCCACATTTTCTTGAGAGCTTTCACCTGATTCCATTTCTATAATCCACTGTAGGAATCATATAACTGAAACTAACTCTAGTATTATACATAGATAAACAATTAAACCTTTTATCCATCAAAAAATGTGTATAATAAATGTATACCAGATGGCAGAGCTTATAATTTTAGAAGACATCAAGATATACAATGCCAGATAAGGAACTAAGGACCTCTATGGAACTCAGGTCTACTTATAGAGGGTCATTTGAGTTCATATACAGAAATATGTCAAGACATAAGCCTGCAAATAGAAATAATATGTGTTCAATTGCTAGCCTACACCTTTGTGGTTAACCCCCCTAAAAGAGGTTAAACACATATTTAAAATCATTGCCAAACCATCAATTCACTATTGGTTCAGAGCTGAAAATGACCATTGAGACAAAAACGCTCTTTGCAAAGGGCGAAATACTTAGGTGCAGGCAAACAATAGTGCAATAAAATAATATTCCTATTGCAGCATTATATTGCATAATTTCCACAGGCTGCACAAGAGACTCATGCTATTGCGTTCAATTACTTTTACATATACATACAGTACTCAGTAAACATACTAAGGCTGTCCTACTATATTTGTTAAAATACTCGTCCTCACCAAGCAATAAAGACTGAAAATATAGATATCACTGTTTTATTTACAACCTCTGACCTCAGTCACGTATGGAGTTTTACTCTTCATTAAGGAAAGATGTCAGATTTAACCAGATCATTTAACTGTCTAATACCCATGGACATCTGTACAAGTGTGTATCTACCAAACACATTTATAATGTGAGTTAGTTCAATAGATATCAGTGGATTAAAGAGAATGGGGCCTATTTAACAATTGTCTGTCGGACCTGATCCGACAGTGCGGATCAGGTCCGACAGACCTTGTTGAATGCGGAGAGCTGAGCTGCTGGTGCAACGCCACCCCCTGCAGATTCGTGGCCAATCGGCCGACAGCAGGGGGTTGTCAATCAACCTGATCATACTCGATCGGGTTGATTTGTTGCGATCTCCTGCTCTGAGCAGGCGGACAGGTTATGGAGCAGTGGTCTTTAGACCACTGCTTCATAACTGGTGTTTCTGTCGAGCCTGCAGGCTCGCCAGAAACACGGGCCCTCAAGCTCCATCCGGAGCTTGATAAATGGGCCCCATAGTGTTAAATATTTGTTTTGTACCTGTTAAATTCTGGAAATAGAGGAGATCCCACCCCATCTCTTTCATGTATCATTACAGCTACGTAGTATTTGGTTTAGGAAAATGAAATAGGAACAGTTGTGAATGGCAAATATCTCTGCACACTGAATGTTGTCTACGTCAGCAAAGAGACTACAAGAATAATAAATAAGCTTTATCATTTTTTCACTTTTTCTCCTGGCGAGCTGCAGGACGGCGTCTGGTGACCATGGTAACTGGAAATGACACGTCCGGTGTCACTTGATGTCGGAAGCTACTGGAATGCCATCAGTAGCAGTGAGGAGAAGGGGAAGGATGGGAGCACTAAAAGTTTGTTGTTGTTATCCATATTTTTTAAAGTAATCATATATATATGGAAATAACAACATTTTTAGTATTAAGAACATTGAAATTTAAAGTATTCATAACTACCTTCAGGTTTAACGCAGTTGGTCTAACGTGGTGTTGCATTAGCAAGCGAGCTATGTGTTAAAAGAAAAAAAAGCATGCCTCATAGAAGGGAGAAGAATTAAGCGTGATTGCAATATCCGAAGTCCTGAAGTTAGCACGCCTCAGACTTTCGCTCTCACACTAACTTCTTACTTTCAACTTGTAATACATGCACTAACCCGGCTGCGTTAAGATTTTACTTTGAGCGGAGATGGCGCATGAGCAAAAATGATGTTAGTGTGCCACTTGTATCCTAGCCCATTGTCTGGAATCTCTATTAATAGGACACTCAAGTCAAAATTAAACTCATTATTCAGAAAAAGCATCACATTTAAAAAATCAATCAATAAATTCCAATTTACTTCTATAATAAAGTTCTCCTATTGAGCATGTGTAAGAGTTCACACAGCGTATATGTACATGAGTCTGTGATTGGCTGATGGCTGTCACATGATACAGTGGGCAAGGAAATGAAAGCAAACTTTAAAAATTCTCAGAAAAAAAACTACTGCTCATCTCAAATTCATAATCTTTTTATTGTACGTTTGTGGATTATGCAATCCTACTGTATTTAATGGTCATTTAAGAAAAGCAGCGTCTTCTCACAAATCTGAGCCAAATACAAGACAAAAGTTCCTGATCTGCTTTCTGTGGAACCACATTGGAGATTATCAGAACACTCTGCAACAGAAGAACATAAAAAGTTAGTTTCACATATTTTTTATCCTCACAACTTCTTCTTCCTTAAAATATTTGAATAAAGGACAAATTACAAACTTTTTAAAGGTTTTCATAGAGAAATACAAACTTTTATATATATTTTCACACAAAATGATATGCAATTATGTAGATTTCACTCACAGCTGCAAACATAATTTACTTTTCCATGTAAAACTGTAAACTTGCGAATGTTACAATTTATACTGTTAAAGGGAAATTAAAGTGAAGGTAAACTTTAGTGAATGAAAGCCCGTTTTTTAAAAATACTATTAAAAACAGGGGCACTTTCATTCATCAAAGTTTACAAAGTAGCCGTTTTGTTAAAAAAATTACCATTTTTTTCTTTTCACAGCCAGAGCAGCTTCCCCCAAATAGAGATCCTCTATTCACACGTCAGCAATGACTAATCCGGTTCCCTCCAATCACTGCATGGCCTCAGGCAATGACTACCCTGGGGGGAAAGCTGTGATTGGAGGAAGCCGGATTAGTCATTTCTGACGTGTGAAGAGAGGATCTCTATGTGGGGGAAGCTGCTGTAACAGTGAAAAGAAAAAAAGGTACATTTTTTTTTAACAAAACAGCTGCTTTGTAAACTTTAATGAATGAAAGTGCCCCTGTTTTAATAGTATTTTTAAAAAGCAGGCTTTCATTCACCAAAGTTTACCTTCACTTTAAACACTAAACAAATGCTAGCTAGGGGCGTGTCTCTGGGCAGCACCTTGAATGGATGCAAAATTGGTTGCTCCATGTGGATCATTGTTAATCTGCCTAATAACAGTGAATTAATAGACCATCCAGCTGAAATACCTTAATATATTGAATCTATGGACCAAGGTGACTTGAAACATATGTTTTATAGAGGTCTCCACCTTTGCAAACCGATCCGGAGCGTTGGGGCCTAAGGCAGGCTCATAACAGAGTGGTTCTCAACACCCCCCCGGTATAACCATAGGCCGGGTAAACAGTGCACAGACACTGGACAAAATATCTATTATCTTTATTATCTATGTCTGCTAGCCAGCCTTATACTGGGGGATAAATAGTAGAGAAGATTGAAAAACTTTACTGTGGCATACGCATCAGTTAGAAATGGCATCCAACTTTGCTATGTTACTCCAGGATGTGACCCGCTTACTAGAAGAACATCATGAAAGGATATTGCAGACTTGGACGGCTGAAATCGATAGTATCCGAGAGCTTACCAAGCAAACTAGCCATCAACACAATGTGCCGCAAGTCTCCCTAGAGAAATATGCAGTAGAAGCCATCTCCCAAGTACACATCTCAAACTCACCAGACCCCTCGCCACAGGCTCATGCCTTGACGGGGACAGCTCAACATCGCTTTCTATCTACTCCGGTGGGTAATGTCTCTACTATGGGCAAACCCTGTAATCACTTACCAAGTCTGAGAGCACCAGCAGGAGGCCCCACTACAGGGAGGCTGAATACAGGAAGGCCTCCGAGCATAGCCAGAACGGAGTCTCATGTTGTTTCCTCCGGACTTAAGGGGCTCTATACGGAACAGACTGACAGGTGGAGATTTGACTCAGAGCTCTCGCTATACCCGTTGTCAATGAGAGCCACACTGGGGACACTTACCTTGTCTGGATCTACAGGCCGAGGCTGTTGCGCCCAAACTTCCACACTGGTGGGGAAATTGCCTGAGCCGGACCTTCGCAGCGCAGCCAGCAACGGATTTATGCCACGCAGTCCTTTCTTTTTTGGGTTTCAATCCCTGAGTCCCGGCAATGAGAATACAGTGAGGAGAGCAGGCGTTGGATAAAATGGTTATAATATCCCACGCTGCTCTCTCTGGTTTTGATACAGGACACCCGGACAGATTGGTATTTCGGCACACACGTAGTACTTACTTTAGAGATCAATAGACATGTTAAATCCCTGCCTATAATATATCTGGGGATTTTTTCACTAAGCCCCTTGATGGTTGCTACTATTGTGCAGTTTTTTGTATTGCCTTTTTTTTAAATTTATTACTTGTATTAGGTAAACTACACATCAGTACTACTAACCCTGTCTTGTTGTATGTTTTTACTCCCCCTTGGCTCAGTACAGGGTAACATAATGATCATTAACTGACAGTATTATGTAATACCAGATTAATTTGTAAGGCAGGTATCATAATATATCTGTTACAGGCTATGGCTGCGCTTCCAACTTTCACTCATGTGTGCATGTGTCTATGGATATGTTGCATTTACTTGCGCCACTATGAGACAGTAATTGATATGCTTGCTTCTATTCCTTAGACCCTAATGTAAAGATTCTGCTCTACTTGATTGTGTCCACTTAAGTGTTTCCCCCTGCAAGCTACCTATATGCTACAAAATAGTTTATCTTTAAGTTAAGTGCTGGGGGTAACGTCCTGTGGTTTTTTAGAGTTGGGATGGGATGGGCACTGTTACATTTTTTATATATGTTCTGCGACAGAGGTGCTTGGCTGACAGTGAGGGTAGGTCCGTTTTCCTCCTCCAAAATTAGTGCTGTTTAATTTTTTTTAATTAATTTGGGGACGTGCGAAGGGAAAATATTTAGTCATGATAGCCCCCCTCCACCACAAGTTTCCGTCTTCTTATAGGTGGACATGCTAGTTGAACTGGAGGTTCGCTTAGAGCAAGGGCTGTTTACCAGCATATTCATTCACATGTCTCCTATAATTGAGTATTAGCCCCGCTTCCCCCCCTCCTTATACCTTTAATTTGATATGGCAGACATAGGAACATTTTACTTTGTTTTACTATTAACCTGTACGGTCCAAAAGTGACTGTACCTATTATCTACGTCCCTCTATTGAGTTATATGTTTCCATGGGCCCAATAGTGGTCTGTTGAAGTGTTGAGGGTACACACCTTTACATTAAAAACCATAAAATGAGGTTCCCTACCAGGCTACCAGTACTCAGCAGCTTTATATATGAGGCAATTTGACTTCTGATTACCTTCGTAAATTATCGTTATGTATTACCTTGTCATGCTTGTGTAATATAATGTATACACTGTTTCCGCTGTTGAACACTTCCTTGGAGCTGTATTTTGTTTATTTATTTGAATAACCTCAATTAAAAAAAAAAAAAAAAATGCTAGCTAGAATGATGCATTTAAAGACAAGATTAGTCAGAGAATAACAAGTAGATTTAGTTTCATTAGTTTTTTTTAAATATTTACAAAATAAGTGTAAAGTTTTAGTGTCTATAAAACAATGGGAGCTGCCATGTTGTAACTTAGGTTACCTTCTCTGCTGTGGCCAATTAGACACACTTATACATAGGTCACTAGAGTGTGCAGCCAATGGCTGTGTGGGATATAACAGAGTTCTGTACTTCCGTTTCTAACAGGAACTGAAACGCTCACAACTTCATGGAATTACAAGAATTGGACAAAAATTGGACAAAATAAATAATGAAAGTATATTGCAGAGTTTAATTTATATATACAATTTATCATTTATATTACCATCTCAAAGTGTTTAATTTCCCTTTTAAATTGTTTTCATGCAAAGATACAGACATTTAAATGGGTTTCACATGAAATGTATCTTTATCACTTGTCTAATACATGCCCTGAAGCATAAAATAGAGGCCACATTGATTTGTTGCACTTCTTTTTCAGTAGCTAGGACAATACTCGGACATGTTATATGCAAAATACATGTCCCTTTACTTAATGTTTGCACCTTGCTATAAGGAGCTTATTGATATTACCAGTGGTGTTGCTGGTGGCAAGGCAGGGGAGTATTATCCCCCCAGGCTAAAGGCTGGCCCTCGTTTTTCCACCTCACTCTTCCAAGGCTCCCCTTAGCTCCGTGCCAACCTCGCCCACATCACAAAAGTCCAAGGTTGGGATAGCAGCAGCACAGCTGGGTATATAGTGCACGAATGGTTGAGTATCGCTGCAATACTCAACAACAAGCATACATGATCAAGAGGTTAACACCTCGAAACGTTGCTGATTGTTTGTTCCAATAAAAGTTACTTTGAAGATATCTAGTGCTGATGGCTATTTGTTACATGTATGCTCACCCACATCACGCCAATCCCTGAAATTGGGATGCCGCTCTGATAATCCCATCACGGCCCCATCCAAAACAACAGTAGGCCTCAGGGAAGTGCCCACTTCATAACTATTTTCTGGAGACACCACTGACTGAGTTATTTGCTACCTTGCAGAAACTAAGGAGGTAGAATTGATAATTATTTTTAAAGGGACAGTCTAGTCAAAATTAAACTTTCCTGATTCACATAGGGCATGCAATTTTAAACAACTCTCCAATTTACTTTTATCATCAAATATGCTTTTTTCTTTTGATATTCTTTGTTGAAAACTAAACCTAGGTAGGCTCATTTGTTATTTCTAATCCCTTGCCTCTTATCTCAGTGCATTTTGACAGCTTTGCACAGCTAGACAGCGCTAGTTAATGTGTGCCATATAGATAACATTGTGCTCACTCCCATGAAGTTACCTAGGAGTCAGCACTGATTGGCTAAAATGCAGGTCTGTCAAAAGAGACTGAAATAGGGGGGCAGTCTGCAGAGGCTTAGATACAATGTAATCAGAGGTAAAAAGTATATTAAGCATACAAAGAGAACAAAACAAATTATATAAAAGAAGTTGGAAAGTTGTTTAAAATCAAATACTCTATCTGAATCATGAAAGAAAAAAATGGGTTTCATATTCTTTTAACTATGTGTTTAAGAGATTAAATACACAGGTAAAAGCAGCTATAGAGCAGAAATGCACTACTGGGAGCTAACTGACCATATCTGGAAACCAATGAGAAAAGACATATGTGTGTAGCCACCAATCATCAGCTAGATTCCAGTAGTGCATTGCTGCTCATGAGCTCACCTAGGTATGCTTTACAAGAAATTATACAAAGAGAAATTGAAAAGTCTCTCAACATTGCATGCTCTATGAAAGTTTAGTTTATTCTTTCAATTCCCTATAGCCCTCCCCCACCATATGCACAAAATAGTATTTTGCCTGTTTTTCCTTTAATTTATATCAGCAAATTGTGTTTCTTCCACTCCATCTAGAGCTTGGCTTCATCCTACTCACTTCAGGATTCTGGCTCTGCAACATATTACTTGGCCCCTGCAGGCATTTATTTATATTTGTCTAACTGGACACAGCAAAGCAGATAAGCTAAAAAAATACACAAGAGGCTTTTCAAGGAGTATGTCCCTGCATTGCAAAATTTTGAAAATAATTTTGCTAACAAGCTAACCATATTAAATGGTTTTAAAACGGGGCCTAATTGCAGATATATACTATGCACATACAAATTACTGTGTGTCTAAGTATCCTTATTTGTATAACATTGGCAGTGTACACAGCACTTTACAGGGAGTGTGCAAAGAGATGAGTAATCTAACACATATTGTAATGGTCTTTGCACAAAGGAGCTTACAGTATATTTAGAATAATATATTGTTATACATCTGAACAATTGATTTAACACATTGTTTAACGGATGGTAACTATTATAATACACTTTGTCATTGCTTACAAGGAAGTCAGCTGCACATTATAAAAAGGAGGAAAATATATTTAGCTTTCCATATCCTTTTCCTGCTATTACGTAAATAACTTATTGTTTGTAATATATAGTCAATATTTTAAAACAGTAAATCAATTCCATCTATTTTTGTCTGTGCCTAATTAATTTAGTTCCTTGCCGATATAAAGTTGTTTTTAACCTGCATATAAATTGGTTTCTTTATTGTTTTTTATTTCCACTCTCATGTTTGTTAGTAATGTTTATGAAATGCAAAAGCCCAATCTCGCCACCTAGTGGCTAGCTCAACACTACATATGTTTTGTAGATTATCCCTTTATATAGCCCATATAGTAGTGTTTTTGTGGTAACAATGAATAGTTTTGCTTATGTTTAATAATGTTGTGCTGATTTTCAGACTCCTAAGCAAGCCCCAAAATGTTAGATGTATACTGATGTCTACAGATTCAAACTTCCTATTGTTTATCTAATGGGTCTTTTCATATGCAGGGGAGGAGGGGGGGGGGGGGAGTCTGCTCTTTCTGTTTTCTCTGCCCTTTTCACTGGGTGTCCCAGCCTAACCTCATTAACAGTGCTAAACTGGAAGGTTCTAAGAAAGTTTTAAAAGATTTTATACTGGATTATTATATCAGTATCTGTGCATATTCTTTATAGTAGTGTCTATTACCTGTAGTTATATGAAACTTGGTGTATACTGTCCCTTTAAACTTAATTAAAGTAATATCAACCATATCACTCTCCCCATAAAAAAATACAATCTTATTTGTTAGAGCATGCCATTTTAAGACAAGCAACCCTTTAATTCTATGTGTTTAACCCTCACAAATGGGTTAAACACATAGTAGAATTATGACTTGGGACCCGCAGAGCACTTCTAGTCCCTAGAGGAGAGTTTTGCTGATCCAATCAATAAACAATATTACACTATACTCTTAATATTTATGGTGCCTGCTTTAAAATACCTCTGAATATGTGCAAAGATGCTGGAGTGTATTTATTTATAGGAAAATAAAGCACCTTGACATTTCTGTAGTCTTATAATAAATTAACATAAGGGCCAGATTATGTGGCGCACTCATTTATTTTTGCACTCAAAGTAAAAAGTAGTGTAAGAGCGAAAGGCCGATGCGCAATCTTCAGGACTCCAGATATAGCGACCGTGCTAACTCCTCCCCATAGAGTTCTATGGGGGGTGTTTAAAAAAAAACCAACTAACAATTACTACATTAGATCAACTGCGCTAAGCCCAAAGGTATTAGGAATACTTTACATTCCTGTTTTTCACATAGAAGGAAATGTTCTTTTAATTTTCAAATATATATAGATTACAAAAAATTCATATACATTTATATTTAGAAATATCTATCTATCTATAACTATATATCTATATGAATATATACAGATATATATATCAGACGTGCATTTGTATTCAGATAAATCTGTATTAGTCTGAATATTGCCTAATTCGGTCATTTAGCACAGAACTGAATAAACGAACAGCAGCCTGCACAAATTAAAAGAATAAAGAATTAACAAAATTTGTTAATATTCGTTCATTTGTTATTCTCGATTCCTCCAGTATGTGTTTGTAAATTCTGTCCTGTCTCTTAGTCTTAGAAGTTTTATACTATTGTTTTATTTAAATGATCTGTATCCATGGACAGCGCTGCGGAATATGATGGCGCTTCATAAATAAAGTATAATAATAAAAATAATAATCCACTCTCTCATTCTCTCCCGCCTCGATTACTGCAACTCTGTCCTCTCTGGTCTCCCCACCTGCCGCTTAGCGCCTTTACAATCCATAATGAATGCCTCTGCCAGACTCATCTTCCTTACACGTCGTTCTTCATCTGCTGCAACTCTCTGCCAATCCCTTCACTGGCTTCCTCTTGCCTCTAGGATCAAACACAAAATTCTCACTATGACATACAAAGCCCTCAACTGCACTGCTCCCCCCTATATCTCAGACCTTGTCTCCAGATACTCTCCCTCCCGTCCCCTTTGCTCTGCTCACGACCTCCTACTCTCCTTCTCTCTTGTCACCTCATCGCACTCCTGTTTACAGGACTTCTCCAGACTGGCTACCATCTTGTGGAACTTTCTGCCTCGCTCCATAAGACTCTCTTCTAGTTTTAAAAGCTTCAAGTGCTCCCTAAAGACTCTACTGTTCAGGGATGCATACAACCTACGTTAACCTTTCCTAATACCAGTTCCTCTCCTCCATTGCTATCCCCTGAACCCTCTTAGCATGTAAGCCTAAGAGTCCAGCTGTTTGTAGATCACCTTCTTAAGAGCTGACTACAACAGTGCAACTCTTGGCAGGGCCCTCTACCCATTTGATCCCTATAATTGTTTTGTTGTACTCCACCTTTGTTTATAGCGCTGCAGAATCTGTTGGCGCTCTACAAATAGCCGATAATAATAATAATAATATTCTTTTAATAATAACCCCCCATTACAACCTATACTATTAACCCCTAAACCTCCACAACCTCATCGCAAAAACCTGCTACATTAAACTGCCACAATTCTGATTGCAAAAACCTGCTACATAAATACTTAATGTTGCCCCTTTAAGAACAAATACGATAGTACTCTTATATCCACAGATAAACTGTTTCCATATAGCCAGGGAAGTGTGTATAACATATAATATGATTTAATCAGCTATTTCTTGCTGTTTAAAGGAGGCCCCTAATTTGCGGTATATGAAAAGGCTAGGCTCGAGGACAGATGCACCAGGGCTGGAAAACACAGTCAAAGTCACTAGAAACATGCGGTGTGTAAATTCTAGCTTACCCCAGTCCACAGAGAGGGACAGATATAAACCCTGGATCCTTCCGTCCGCTAATACACCTCTCCTCCTCAGGGTAAGCTGCAGACAATGACGGCTTCCTCACTCCTGCTCGGTGCAGAGACCTTTCCTTCATAGCTGTGCTGTATCTTCCTGGACTCTACCCGGTATCAGGCAAAAGCATGCAGATACAAGATGTAAAAATGAACCAAAACCGGGGAGTTCGCTTGAGTAAAACCACTTTTTATTTCTTACAGGTTCAAATGCAAGCAGTGTATCATCACCACTGTAATGTCAAGGCATCCAGGTGTGTCGGCAGCTACCTAGGGCCTAAACCTACATTACTTAACCCCTAAACCTACACAACCTACATTGCAATACAACCCCTACATTATTAACCCCTAACCACCACAACCCACATTGCAATAAACTCCCGTCACTACTTAACTGCTAAACTGCCACAACCCCCATTGTAATACAAACCCCAACACTATTAATACCCATAAATTGCCACATCCCCCATCAAAATAAATCCCTACATTACTTAACCCCTAAACTGCCACAACCCATAACAATAGAATACCCTACACTATTAACCCCTAAACCACCACAACCTCCATCGCAAAATCCCCCCTGCTCTATTAACACCCTGACTGTTTACCCCTAACCTAAGACCCCCTAAGTTAAAAATCCCACTAGCAGTAAAAAGCACCTACAAAATAAAAAAGCCCTATACTAAAACTAAAGTACCCTTAAATACACTAGAACCCCAAGTATTACTCACCATTCTTGAATCCAGCTCCTCAAGGGGTGGCAGCAGGTCCTCAGTGCCAGTGGGTCATGATTGCAGTCCTCAGTGGTTGTCCTCTCACTGGCGGCGGGTCCGCAGCAACAAAAGGCCAAGTTTCCCCCTTTTATAGTACTATTGGCTGATTTCGAATTCAATTTCAAATCGGCCAATAGAAGGAGATTTTTTTAAAAAAATCAGCCAATAGGAAAAAAGGTTATTCTATTGGCTCATTAGTTTTTAAAATCAGCCAATAGCATTTAGTTTTTTCCTATTAACAGATTAAAATAAAAAGCTTCTCCTATTGACTGTTTTGGAAGTTAATTTGAAATCAACAAATAGAATTGCCAATACATTAAACTATAGTACAAAAAAACAAACACTAAATTACAAAAAATAAAAAAAGCTAATTACAGCTAATCTAAGCCCCCTAATAAAATAACAAAGCCCCCAAAATAAAAAAATGTCCCTACCCTAAACTAAATTACCAATGCCCCACAAAAGGGCCTTTTGTGGGGCATTGCCCCAAAGTAATCAGCTCTTTTACCTGTAAAAAAAAAAGAACAACCCCCCATTACAACCCACCACCCACACACCCCTATAAAAGGGGTAAACTGGAAGTAAAAACTCAGTATGCTGCGATGGAAAGCATGGAGACACATTGAGAGAAAGAAGAGGAGAACCATCATCGAGGACTACACTGAGGACAGCACCAGGGTAGAGGACTGATGCTAAGGAGAGGACCATCGTGGAGGACTGCCGTTTTGGACCTGCCACTGCTATGGACCCGCCACCATGAGGACTCGTCGGATTCAAGTATGGTGAGAAAAACATGGGGTTCTAGTATTAGTTGTATTTTTTTGGTGGGGGTTTAGTTTTAGTGTAGGGTTATTTTTTTAGTTTAGCTGTAGGATATGGGTTTTAGGGGTGCTTTTTTATTGGGGGTACATTAGTTTTACCAAAACGACAATAAGAATAGGGGCTGAGTCTATAAAGCCAGTCAGCATCAGTGGTTTAGTTTAGTTTACTTTTTTGCGACTGAGTTGTGTCAGTTTAGTGGTTAATTAGTGTAGTTTTTTTTGCGATGGGTTTGTGGCGGTTTAGAGGTTAAGTAGTGTAGGGGATTATTGAGATGGGGTTTTGGCAGTTTAGGGGTTAATTGTGAAGGGCGTATTGTGATGGGGTTGTGGCAGTTTAGGGGTGAAGTAGTGTAGGTTTAGGCCTTAGGGGCGCAATCCAATATACGGCGCAGGTTTCGGCACAAGCGTGGAAACCTGCGCCACCCGTAGTTTCAGCTTGCACAACGACCTATCACATATACGGCGCCGGCAGTTGCTAAAGTGCCGTAAGTCTGACAAACTAGCGATGTCCAGAAATCTGTGTAAGTACAAATTTCTGGAGTCACCAGTGACTTACGGGCACTTTAGAAACTGCCGTCGCCTAAAAAAACTGACTAAAATATAAAATCTCCCGTTACTGTCTAACACGCTTCCCAAACATAGCCCGACACGTATACCCCTCTATCCGCAATCCCCCCTCTCACTCCTAACAATAAATGTATTAACCCCTAAACCGCCGCTCCCTGACCCCGCCGCCACCTACATTAACTGTATTACCCCCTAATCTGAGCCCCCTACCCCGCCGCCACCTATATTAACTGTATTAACCCCTAATCTAATCCTCCTACACCGCCGCCACCTATATTATATATATTAACCCCTAATCTGAGCCCCTACCCCGCCGCCACCTACATTAAAATGATAACCCCCTAATGTAAACCACTACCCCGCCAACACCTACATTAAAATGATTACCCCCTAATATGATCCCCCTACCCTGCCGCCACCTTCATTAACTATATTACCCCCTAATATGATCCCCCTACACCGCCGCCACCTATATTAAAATTATTAACCCCTAATCTTATACCCCTACACCGCCGCCACCTATATTAAAATTATTAACCCCTAATCTAATCCCCCTACACCGCCACCACCTATATTAAATATATTAACCACTAAACCTAAGTCTAATCCTAACACCCCCTAACTTAATTATTATTAAAATAAATCTAAATAATATTAATAATATTAACTAAATGATTCCTATTTAAATCTAAATACTTACCTATAAAATAAACCCTAAGATAGCTACAATATAATTAATAATTACATTGTAGCTATTTTAGGGTTTATATTTATTTTACATGTAACTTGGTATTTATTTTAACTAGGTACAATAGATATTAAATAGTTAATAACTATTTAATAGCTACTTAGTTAAAATAATTACCAAATTACCTGTAAAATAAATCCTAACCTAAGTTACAAATACACCTACACTATCAATAAATTAATTAAATAAACTACAATTATCTAAACTAAAATATAATTAAATACATTAAACTATAGTACAAAAAAACAAACACTAAATTACAAAAAATAAAAAAAGCTAATTACAGCTAATCTAAGCCCCCTAATAAAATAACAAAGCCCCCAAAATAAAAAAATGTCCCTACCCTAAACTAAATTACCAATGCCCCACAAAAGGGCCTTTTGTGGGGCATTGCCCCAAAGTAATCAGCTCTTTTACCTGTAAAAAAAAAAGAACAACCCCCCATTACAACCCACCACCCACACACCCCTACTCTAAAACCCACCCTATCCCCCCTTAAAAAAACCTAAGTCTAACCCCCAAGTGGCCCTTACCTGTCCTGAAGACCGGCGGAGAAGGTCCTGTTCCAGGCGGAGAAGTCTTCTTCCAGGCGGCGACCTCTTCTTCTTCCAGGAACCAGCTGGCGCAGAGCGGAGGAGTTGAAGACCGATGACCGCGGAGCTGAAGACCATCCTCTCTGGAACTGAAGACCGGCGATGCAGGAACTGAAGATCGGCAATGCTGGAACTGAAGACCGGAGCCATGGAGCGTGGAGAATCCTCTTCATACGATCGCCGCCGTACACTGAATAGGAATTCAAGGTACGTGATTAAAAATGGCGTCCCTTGAATTCCTATTGACTGATTTGAGCCTTCAAATTCAAATCAGCCAATCGGATGAGAGCTACTTTAATTCTATTGGCTGATTTGAATAGCCAATAGAATAAGAGCTACTGTAATTCTATTGGCTATTCTAATTTAAGGGCTGGTAATAGAGCTGATTACTTTTGTAATTTAGTTTAGGGTAGGGACATTTTTTTTATTTTGGGGGGCTTTGTTATTTTATTAGGGGGCTTAGATTAGGTGTAATTAGCTTAAAATTCTTGTAATCTTTTTTTATTTTTGTAATTTAGTGTTTTTTTATTTGTAATATAGTTTAGTGTATTTAATTATATTTTAGTTTAGATAATTGTAGTTTATTTAAATAATTTATTGATAGTGCAGGTGTATTTGTAACTTAAAGTTCGGGTTTATTTTACAGGTAATTTGGTAATTATTTTAACTAGGTAGCTATTAAATAGTTATTAACTATTTAATAGCTATTGTACCTAGTTAAAATAAATACCAAGTTACCTGTAAAATAAATATAAACCGTAACTATAAATATAAACTGTAAAAATAAATATAAATTATATTGTAGCTATCTTAGGGTTTATTTTATAGGTAAGTATTTAGATTTAAATATGAATAATTTAGTTAATATTATTAATATTATTTAGATTTATTTTAATAATAATTACGTTAGGGGGTGTTAGGGTTAGACTTAGGTTTAGTGGGTAATATATTTAATATAGGTGGCGGCGGTGTAGGGGGATTAGATTAGGGGTTAATAATTTTAATATAGGTGGCGGCGGTGTAGGGGGATTAGATTAGGGGTTAATAATTTTAATATAGGTGGCGGCAGTGCAGGGGGATTAGATTAGGGGTTAATAATTTTAATATAGGTGGCGGCTGTGTAGGGGGATTAGATTAGGGGTTAATATATTTAATATAGGTGGCGGGGTTGTAGGGGGATTAGATTAGGGGTTAATAATTTTAATATAGGTTTCGGAGGTGTAGGGGGATTAGATTAGGGGTTAATCATTTTAATATAGGTGGCGGCGGTTTAGGGGGATTAGATTAGGGGTTAATAATTTTAATATAGGTGGCGGCGGTGTAGAGGGATCATATTAGGGGGTAATATAGTTAATGTAGGTGGCGGCGGGGTAGGGGGCTAACATTAGGGGGTAAAAATTTTAATATAGGTGGCGGCGGTGTAGGGCGATCACATTAGGGGGTTAGACATTTAATCTAGCTGACGGCGGGGTCCGGGAGCGGCGGTTTAGGGGTTAAGCACTTTATTAAAGATTGCGGCGGGGGATTGCGGTTGACAGGTAGATAGACATTGCGCATGCATTACCTGTTAGGTTTTATTTTGCAGGTAGTTTAGGGAGCTACGGGGCTCCAATACTCAGCGTAAGGCTTACTACGCCTGCAATTTGTGGCGAGGTGAAAATGGAGTAAGATTTCTCCATTTTCGCCATGTAAGTCCTTACGCTGTATATTGGATACCAAACTGCGCGTGTTTGGTATACCAGTCTATGGGCCAAAAAACTATGGCCGAAGGCAGAAATATATGAGCGTAACTTCTAGGTTACGCCGTATATGTGATACCAAACCCACGCAAAATCTGGCGTCCCCGGCTTTTGTGGGCGACGCTGCATATCGGATCGGGCCCTAGGTGTTGTGTAGCGGGTTTTGCAATGAGGTTTCTAGCAGTTTAGTGTTGCAGGTTTTTGCAATTTAGGAGTTAAATAGTGTAGGGTATTTTTTTTTTATTTTAGGCATTTCATTTGTTTTAATGTCGAATTACCCGAAGGGTTCAAAATTTTGGCTCAGACGAATCGCCTAAACTGATTTTTTTACTGATCCACTTGTCTAATATACATATATATATATATATATATATATATATATATATATATTTATATATATATATATATATATATATATATATATTTATATATATATATATTTTTATATATATATATATATATATATATTTATATATATATATATATATATATTTATTTATATATAGATTATATATTATTATATATTATATATACAGATACATATAGTAATATCTATTTCAAAATAAAAAGAACATTTTATTCTATGTTAGGAAAATTGGAATTTCAAGCATTTCTATTAAAAACACACTAAAATGTGTGTTTATGTGTACAGATAGAACACCCTTTATCTAACTTGCTTGAGAATGGAATAGATTTTGGAATATTTGTGTCACAGTCTGTTTGCTAAACAAACTATCTATGAAACAAAAGAAATGGAAACTTCAATTAGACCACAGCTGCTGAGATAAAAGTATGTAATTGTGGATTAGAATTATATGAAAAACACATAGGTTACCATAAAGATAACGTGAGTCACGATTATAATTCTAAACAGTTGATATGAGTTTCAAGGAAAAAAAATAATAGCTTAGAACTGCCACCTGTATGTTACTACAGTTGAATGCAGTTAAGTTTAGTAAATGAAACTTGTGTGGAATAATGACAGAAGTTATAGGAAAAAATATAAGCTGAGATATGTAGTAGCAAGAAGTATCAACTTGCTGAAAACAATTTGAAAAATGAAAGATACAAATGAGACTAATTTGAAAACAATAGGCAGAGTTAAATAGAACTTACATACTCCTGATAGTATTTTGTTAGAGCATGATAGCTGCGAGTATTTGGTTAATTATAATAAGCCATGAAAGAAGAGTGGTACCTTATCAGAGCCGGATGGCAAGTTTAGATTTGAGAGGTAAGTTCAATGTCACTTAGAGTTCCGATGAGTATGAGAGCTGCGGCAATTGCCTGGTTGAACGATCCCGTTGGCGTGTGACGTCACCGCGGATTGATATTGTAGATCCGGCCGGAATATCTGATGGTATCGTAACAACGGGAGAATCTTGAATAAGAGCACAGCAACGAAGTAAAAGGCTTGAAGGGTATTTGTAGATTTGTGCTGAATCACTAGAAAGTTAATCTGTAAATTCTCAAGAGAGCATAGTATCAAAGTTGACTCAATACCAAGCACTGAACTAAAGGAGTGGCAGTCTTTTATAGGAAACAGGAAGTGAAGCAACCTGTTGTTAAAGGTACAGCATCCCTAATTCTTGTTAACAAGTGATACTTAAGGTGAATCCTGACAGGACCCCCTCCTCAAGGAGCAACTCCGGGGCTCAAGGACTGGGATGGTCAGGATTCCTACGATGGAACAGTGCAACCAGTCTAGGAGCGGAGATGTTAACAGCGGGTTCCCACGAATCATTATCTGGGGTATAACCCTTCCAACGGACAAGATATTGAAGAACTCCACGTTGAATACGAGAGTCCAGGATAGAAAGTACCTCATATTCAATGTTAGGGTCCACAACAACTTCAGGATGAATGGTACCAGAAGAGGAATTCCTGAGAGCTTTGTATGGTTTTAGTAGGGATACATGAAAGGTGGGGTGTACCTTCATTGAATCAGGCAACTTAAGACGAACAGCATTGGAATTGACGATGTGAGTCACAGGATAAGGTCCAATAAAAAGTGGAGCGAACTTCTTACAAGGAATATTAAGTTTGAGGTTTTTGGTTGATAACCAAACTAAGTCACCAATCGAGTATATAGGAGATGGTATTCTTTTCCTGTCATAATAATACTTTTGGGTCTTCTTTGCATCTTCTATAGCAGCCTTAACCGTGGAAAAATTGGACGAGATAAGAATGGAGAGATCTGAGATTTTGGGTGAAAAACTCTGGTTGTCGGGCAGTAGTTGAAATCTGGGATGATAACCATAATTGGTATAGAATGGAGTTTGTTGAGTTGTGGAGTGAGTGGTGTTATTGAAGCAGAATTCAGCGTAGGGGAGATGCTTCGACCATTGCAGTGGTTGAGACGAACAGTAAGTCCTAAGGAACTGCTCGAGCCACTGATTTGACCTCTCAGTCTGGCCGTTGGTCTGAGGATGATAAGCCGTACTCAGCCGCTTGTCAATTGAAAATACCTTACAGAATTCAGTCCACAGTTTGCTAGAAAATTGAGTTCCTCTGTCAGTAAGCATAGTATCGGGGATACCATGATGCTTGAAAACATGATGAATAAGTAGTTGAATAGTTTCAGATGCAGAGGGAAGTTTATGGTAAGGAATGAAGTGTGACATTTTGCTGAACAGATCGACAACAACTAAGATGGTAGTGTTGTTGTCTGATTTTGGAAGATCAACTATGAAATCTAGAGCGATCTCTAGCCAAGGTCTGCTAGGCGTAGGTATTGGAATCAAGAGTCCATAGGGAGGATGTTTAGCTCTTTTGGAAATTGTACATTCTGTACAGGTTAGGACATGCTTTTTTATGTCTTGACAGATTCCTGGCCACCAATAGGAACGTGTGATAAGTTCCTGTGTCTTTTTAATGCCAGGATGCCCAGCGAGTAATGATTCATGTGAGGATTGCAGAACAATCCCTCTTAGTTTAGGAGGGATGTATAATTTATCCTTGAAGTAATATAAACCATCAGCCTTCTTCTGCAAATGAGAGATCGGTTTACTGGAGTCCAATGATTGTTCATGGGAGAGACTTGTTTTGGTGTCTATGACAAAAGAGACAAAATTTTCTAATGGGATAATAGTATCTTTTGGACAATCAAAACGAGAGTAGTTAGGTAACCTTGATAAAGCGTCTGCTTTATGGTTTTTGTTCGCAGGTCGGTAGACAATTTGAAAGTTAAACCTAGAAAAGAATAGGTTCCAGCGGACCTGTCTAGCGGAAAGTGTCCTTGTAGTTTTAAGGTATTAGAGATTCCTATGATCCGTATATATGACAATGGGAAGTGAAGTGCCCTCTAATAGGTGACGCCAGTGTTCGAGTGACAACTTAATGGCAAGGAGCTCCTTATCTCCAATTGGATAGTTTTGTTCCGAGCTAGACAAACATCGAGAAAAGTAAGCTACAGGATGTAGGGGTTGGTTTATACCAGAACGTTGAGATAAGACTGCTCCTACAGCTACATCCGAAGCGTCTACCTCCAGGGTATATGGTAGTTCAGGGTTAGGAAATCTGAGAATTGGTGCAGTAGTGAAACGGTGTTTTAATATATCAAATGCTGATTGAGCTTCGGTATTCCACTTAAAAGGTGAATTGGATTTAGTTAGGGAAGTTAGAGGTTTTGTTATGTTCGAGAAGTTCTTTATGAACTTCCGATAAAAGTTCGCAAATCCAAGGAACCTTTGAACTTCTTTCCTTGTTTTAGGCGGGGGCCAATCGATAATGGCCTGAATTTTGGTTTGTTCCATGTGAATTCCAGTGGATGTTATAACATAGCCTAAAAAAGTAATACTCTGTGTGTTGAAAATACATTTCTCGGGTTTTGCGTAAAGTGAATTACTCCTCAACCTAGAGAGTACCTGTCTTACGTGTAAAATATGTTCAGAGAAGGTCTTTGAGTAAATGAGTATGTCATCCAAATATATGACAAGGAAAACATCTAGAAAATCCCTAAAAAGATCGTTGATAAGATGTTGAAAGGTGGCCGGGGCATTACATAAGCCGAATGGCATCACGGTGTACTCAAACAGGCCGTATCGAGTACGGAACGCCGTGAGCCATTCGTCACCACTTCTTACACGTATTAAGTTATAAGCCCCTCTGAGGTCTAATTTGGTAAAGTATTTAGCCCCTTCTAGTCTTTCAATCAATTCAGGGATAAGTGGTAGAGGGTACCGGTTCTTTATTGTTATCTTGTTAAGTTGTCTGTAATCTACTATAGGCCGTAGAGAGCCGTCTTTATTTTTACGAAGAATATGACCGCTCCAGCTGGAGAGGTGGAGGGGCGAATGAATCCTTTTTTTAAATTTTCCTCAAGGTAAGTTTTTAGATGTGAAAGTTCTGGTTTGGATAAAGGAAAAATATGGCCATAGGGTATCTGTGCCCCTGGGACTAGCTCAATAGGGCAGTCATACTTCCTATGTGGGGGAAGATTTTCTGACTGAGTTTTACTAAAAACGTCTGCAAAATCCCTATACTGTTCAGGTAGAAGTATATCATCTTGTACCGGGGTGATGTGCATAATGTTTAATGGGAAACATGTGGTACTGCAGTATTTAGAAGAAAAAGTAAGCGTCAAAGTTGTCCAATTTATGTCAGGGTTGTGTAATGTTAACCAATTTAACCCTATTATGACTGGGGATGCAGGGGAAGCAATGACATCAAACGTAAGATATTCCCTATGTTGTTCAGGGGTAGAGACAAGTATGGGTATTGTTTGAAACTCTACAAGACCTGAAGAAATAGGCCTTCCATCAATAGCCTTTAATAAAACAGGAGACTTTTTGTGGATAAGCGGTATTTTATTGATAAATGTATAATCTTTATCAATATAACAAGCTGTTGCTCCAGAGTCAATTATTGCGGGTACGTTGATCCGATGTTGATCCCACTGAAAAGAGAGTGAGAGTTTACAGTATGTTGTTCTTAGTTCAGAAGTATTACAGCAAGTACTGGAAGTAACAAACTCACCCTTGTTAGATCTCTGCAGGGCTGGACAATCCTTAACTGTGTGTTCGTCTGAAGCGCAGTAGAGGCACAAATTATTTTCCCTGCGCCTAATTTTTTCTTGGGGGCTTAAAGGGCCTTTTAGAAAGCCAATCTCCATTGGTTCTATGTTAGACTTATGCGAGGAAGTGGCAGGTGTACTACTAGTAGTTTTCTTAGTGTACGTCTGTGGGTATGTTCTTTCATGCTGTCTTTCCCTCAATCTCCTATCGATAGTAATACTGAGCTTCATTAACTCTTCTAGTGTGGGAGGAATATTCGTGCGGGAGAGTTCATCTTTAACAGAGTCTGCTAGACCCAGGCGGAACTGATTCCTTAAAGAGAGGTTATTCCATTCAGAATCTTTTGCCCACCTCTTGAAATCTGTAATGTAGTCCTCGACTACCCTTTTCTTTTGTTTCAGAGCCCTGAGTGCTGTCTCTGCAGTCTGCTGTTTAAAAGGGTCCTCATACAATTGACCCATGGCTAAGAGAAATTGATCCAATGAGTTGAGTATCTCTTCATTGGTCTCAAAAAAAGTATTGGCCCAACTGCGTGGTTCCCCTCTGAGGAACGAAATAATAGTCAAAACTCTGATTCTATCGTTGGGGTATGACTGTGGTTTTAAAGTAAACAGGAGAAGGCAAGCATTTTTGAAATCTCTGTAGTGTGCCCTGTCTCCATAGAATTTTTCAGGAAGACTAACTTGTGGCTCAGGTGTATGTACTTTAGTCTCTAGGTAATCTTTTATGTAAGCTTTAAGTGCTACATTCTCTGCTTTTAATGTGTTAAGGCCATCAGCAAGTAAATCTACTTTTTGATTAAGAGATTGTATTTGTGCGGTCATCTCAGCTGGGTCCATGTTACAAATAGGGCTTGGTATTCTGTCACAGTCTGTTTGCTAAACAAACTATCTATGAAACAAAAGAAATGGAAACTTCAATTAGACCACAGCTGCTGAGATAAAAGTATGTAATTGTGGATTAGAATTATATGAAAAACACATAGGTTACCATAAAGATAACGTGAGTCACGATTATAATTCTAAACAGTTGATATGAGTTTCAAGGAAAAAAATAATAGCTTAGAACTGCCACCTGTATGTTACTACAGTTGAATGCAGTTAAGTTTAGTAAATGAAACTTGTGTGGAATAATGACAGAAGTTATAGGAAAAAATATAAGCTGAGATATGTAGTAGCAAGAAGTATCAACTTGCTGAAAACAATTTGAAAAATGAAAGATACAAATGAGACTAATTTGAAAACAATAGGCAGAGTTAAATAGAACTTACATACTCCTGATAGTATTTTGTTAGAGCATGATAGCTGCGAGTATTTGGTTAATTATAATAAGCCATGAAAGAAGAGTGGTACCTTATCAGAGCCGGATGGCAAGTTTAGATTTGAGAGGTAAGTTCAATGTCACTTAGAGTTCCGATGAGTATGAGAGCTGCGGCAATTGCCTGGTTGAACGATCCCGTTGGCGTGTGACGTCACCGCGGATTGATATTGTAGATCCGGCCGGAATATCTGATGGTATCGTAACAACGGGAGAATCTTGAATAAGAGCACAGCAACGAAGTAAAAGGCTTGAAGGGTATTTGTAGATTTGTGCTGAATCACTAGAAAGTTAATCTGTAAATTCTCAAGAGAGCATAGTATCAAAGTTGACTCAATACCAAGCACTGAACTAAAGGAGTGGCAGTCTTTTATAGGAAACAGGAAGTGAAGCAACCTGTTGTTAAAGGTACAGCATCCCTAATTCTTGTTAACAAGTGATACTTAAGGTGAATCCTGACAATTTGTATCTTTAAAATGCAGAAGTTTGGAGAGGGAATGGAACTAAGGGGCCGATTTATCAAAGTGTCAATCGACCCCAATGCATCTGTTTCCGCACGAGCCTTCAGGCTCGCCGGAAACAAGAGTTAACTTATATGCCTCCTCTGAGGCTGCGGTCTGCAATCCGCCCAATCGTGTACAATCGGATTGTTTGACAACCCCTGCTAAGCACAATTTACCATGGAATTGTAACATCAAGTTACACGCTAATGTTAGCACGGTTAAGAGATAACGACCTACGCTAACATTAGCTCGCCATTTGTAATCTCACCACCCCATCTACTTGCCTTACTTGGAGGGGATAATGTGGGCTTGCTTCTGTAATAGACAAAGTTATCACTGTAAAGAGGTGTCACAGACACATGTGTCAGATATAGGGCCACAGTTTTTGCATCTGCATTCAGTAAGCTGGATTTTAAAACAAATTCATGAAAACAGAAAAAATATATTTGTAACAGTTTTGTCACGTTTTAGGTTATGTATGAATATATATATATATATATTTTTTACCTAATAATACTTACATTTAGCAGTTGAGGTATTACTTTAGGGACGTGCAGAAATTCGTAATTCATCATTCGTTACTGAAACAAATGCCAAATATGGCTGCAGGCTGCAGCATTCAGTTACTGGATTGGTTAGGGAAAGTGCTTTTTTGCACAAATAAAAACAGCTGCAGAACGCAGACATATTTAGCATTTGTTTCAGTTACAAATAACAAATGGCAAATTTCTGCACATTCCTAGTACTTATGACAAAAATGTATGCTTGTAGGGCTACAAAAATATTGAGAAACCCTGGCCTAAGGCATCTAAAGAATTATTTTGTTAAAATCTCATTCACAATGTATTGTTATTGCTTACTTTTCCCCCACTATAATATATTTAAACGGACACTAAACCCAATTTTTTTCTTTCATGATTCAGATAGAGCATGCAGTTTTAAGCACCTTTCTAATATACTCCTATTATCAATTATTTTTGTTCGCTTGCTATCTTTATTTAAAAAGCAGGAATGTAGGGGCGCAGAGACGGCTGTTGACATGAGTGCAGCGTAATTCCGGAGCTCCGAGTTAGCTGCTCTATCTAATTCAATTTTACCCCATGTAACAGTTACCTACAAACCCCAAAAATAGCTATCACTAATCCAGTAATGGTATAGTTCATGCCGGATCCTGTTTAGCCGCTGACAGCTGAAGATGTGACAAAGTTCAGGTGACTTGAATCTACACAGCGTCACATACCAAAATGGAGATCAGTTTGGCGCCATAACCTAACCTATTGTAAGTTCATGAAAGGGATACAGGAGGACAGGGGAGCAGCATACCTGATAATCCAGATTCACCTAACTGCAGCACCGACGACACCGCTTTTCCTCCGTAGTGGAAACACCATTGGTTGGACCGGAACTATAGCTGCCGTCATTGCAGGTTGGTGCGGCTACATACGCCTCACAATCACATCTCCACACTGAACCCCTTGCCAGTTACAAGACCCAGTGACATCGGGTCTGAGAGCGCAGTGTTAAATAAAATAATAAAAAAAAAAACAACAGGTGCTATAAGGAGACACTGTTGTTTAGCTTCCTTGGACTGAAGCATATGTGAATCCCACAATCTTATTACATGTGGAGGCAATTTGTTTGGTCTGATCCTATAACGGAACCAGTGGTGTAACACACACATTCAAGCGCACCACTTTTAACAAGGCCCTGCAAATCACTGACGCAGAGATCCCTCTGTAAAACACGACTAGGCTGCAGATCACCCTAAAATACCAAAATACTGGACATTTGATCCAAGATATTAGGCGCATATGCGCATAAGTATACTTTCCAGTTTCTACTAACAGGTAGAAAGAATTGAGCTGCAGATCTACTTTAAAACAAGTAACATTCTTGTGTAACAGTGGGCCCCACAACCCCCCTGTATGATAGATATTGGTGATATTAATTGCATAACTAAGGTGCTGAAATATGTCCACTCTATACTAACAATTCACAGAAATGGCCACCAGAAGACACCTAAAGCAGGATAAACCCCTTAAATCCTCATCAGGGAAGCTTTCTACCATATCCTCCTATATGAATGCCCCTGATCCTTCTGACACAAGAAGTAAATGGCTCTCTATAGACCCTCAAATAGTGAATGATTCCGGTACACAAGCCGAAGAGACACACCTTCCTACACCCATTTTTCAAGATCTGTCATCTAAACAAGACATTGCGGACATTGTACGCACTTGTATAAGGGAAGAACTCGCAGGTATGAGACAAGATATTCACACCCTAGGGTTTTAAGTGCAATCCTTGGAGAATAGTCAAGAAGAAATAAAAGACGATATTCAGACCCTTACAGACCAAGTATCCTCACAATAGGAAACCCTTACTGCATTACAAGAGAAACAAGAAGACCTGGAGAATCATATCAGGCACAAGAATATCCGAATCAGAGGAGTCCCTGAAAGTGTACTTCCTAGAGATTTTCCAGTCTATCTATAGTCATTATTTCAGCAGATAAAGGAATCCTCTTGTACTACAGATATCCAGTGATTCCGTGCACATAGCTCGTTAAGACCCAAACCCCCCCGAGTCTGCACCACCAAGAAACATCATTATTCGGTTCAGGGACTTCTTAGAAAAAGAGATGCTTCTGAACCAATCTAGAAAATTACAACCAGTCCGCTTCCGAGGCAACGTCCTGCAATTCTATCAGGACTTGGCCTCTCAAACGTTACAACGAAGAAAAGAATTTGGACCTCTAACTACAATACTTTGTAACAAAAAAATCCCATATAGATGGGGATTCCCAACCCAAATATGGGTACTCTGTAACAACATACGCCTGACCTGCAAGAATCCAGAAGATGCCACCTCCTTTTGCAACTCAATGGGGATAGACCCACCAACCGACTCCGCACCACAGAACCCTTCATCTTCATCCCCTATGAGACGTAAACATTCAACTATGTCCTGGAACACTGTCCTCAGCAAACAAGTTAGGGTACCTGCTCCACCACAATCAGCAAACAATCCCCCAAATACTTCACCAGCAAAATATCGATACTGGTTCCTGAGACCGTCAAGGACCCTGAACACTAGAACAAGCATGAGATCCATGGTTCTTATTTACACTATAATACATAAAATGTGATACCTCCTATCCAAAAGACTAGAAATGATAGAAACTATTATTACCGCTATATAGATAACACTACTGTATTGGAAGTCCTGAACAGCCCCATGCTATGGCCTCTAGTTATCAACGTGTCTACTTTACCTGCCTTCGCCGGCCCAATACGCCCACCTAAGCTTGCCTACCATCGCCGCCGCAGACCTGAAAAATCTCGCCAAAGTTATCAATAAAGCTGTCAAAAAGCCGCGCACCAAGTACGGGGCGATGAGCAGCGGACTGTGATAGTTATCAATCATCGATCTCGCTGCTCTTCGGCTTTTTGACAGCTTTATTGACAAGCTGTCACTAAGCACCCACACTAACTACACTGTTCTACCCCCTATACCGGCGCCCCTGGAGCCCCCCGCAACTAAATAAAGTTATTAACCCCTAAACCACCGCTCCTAGACCCCGCTGCAACTCTTATAAATGTATTAACCCCTAAACCGCCGCTCCCGAACACCGCCGCCACCTACATTATACCTAGTAACCCATATCCTGCCCCCCCCTATACAGCCGCCACCTATAATAAAGTTATTAACCCCTATCCTGCGGATCCCGGACCCCGCCGCAACTAAATAAATAGTTTAACCCCTAAACCGCCGCTCCCAGACCCCGCCACAACCTATATTAAACTTATTAAACCCTAATCTGCCCCCCTACACCGTCGCCACCTATAATAAATTTATTAACCCCTATCCTGCCCCCCCTACACCGCCGCCACTGTAATTAAATTATTAACCCCTAAACCTAAGTCTAACACTAACCCTAACACCCCCTAACTTAAATATTAATTAAATACATCTAAATAATATTTCTCTTATTAACTAAATTAATCCTATTTAAAACTAAATACTTACCTTTAAAATAAACCCTAATATAGCTACAATATAAATAATAATTATATTGTAGCTATCTTAGGATTTATTTTTAGTTTACAGGCAACTTTCAATTTATTTTAACTAGGTACAATAGCTATTAAATAGTGATTAACTATTTAATAGCTACCTAGTTAAAATAAAGAGAAATTTACCTGTAAAATAAAAAATAACCTAAGTTACAATTACACTTAACACTACACTATACTTTAATAAATTATTCCTATTTAAAACTAAATACTTAACTGTAAAATAAACCCTAAGATAGCTACAATGTAATTAATAATTACATTGTAGCTATTTTAGGATTTATATTTATTTTACAGGTAACTTTGTATTTATTTTAGCTAGTTAGAATAGTTATTAAATAGTTAATAACTATTTAATAACTATTCTAACTAGCTAAAATAAATACAAAGTTACCTGTAAAATAAATCCTAACCTAAGTTACAATTAAACCTAACACTACACTATCATTAAATTAATGAAATAAATTACCTACAAATAACTACAATTAAATTCAATTAAATAAAAACTAAAGTACAAAAAATAAAAAAGCTAAGTTACAAAAAATAAAAAAAATAAGTTACAAACATTTCAAAAATATTACACCAATTTTAAGCTACTTACACCTAATCTAAGCCCCCTAATAAAATAACAAAGCCCCCCAAAATAAAAAAAATTCCCTACCCTATTCTACATTAAAAAGTTACCAGCTCTATTACCTTACCAGCCCTTAAAAGGGCCTTTTGCGGGTCATGCCCCAAAGAAAACAGCTCTTTTGCCTGTAAAAGAAAAATACAACCCCCCCCAACATTAAAACCCACCACCCACATACACCTTCTCTAACCCAAACCCCCCTTAAATAAACCTAACACTACCCCCCTGAAGATCATCCTACCTTTAGCCGTCTTCAGCCAGCCGACCCACCGATGGAACTGAAGAAGAGATCTGGAGCGGCAGAAGTAATCATCCAAGGGGCGCTGAAGAAGTCTTCCATCCTATTGAAGTCATCATCCAAGGGGCACTGAAGAGGTCTACCATCTGATTGAAGTCTTCATCCAAGCTGCGTCTTCAATCTTCATCCATCCGGAGCAGAGCGGAGCCATCTTCAGACGAGGGTTAATACATATATTATAGTTGCGGCTTGGACTGGGAGCGGCTGTTAAGGGGTTAACATATTTATTATAGTTTGCGGTGGGCTCCGGGAGCGGCGGTTTAGATGGTAATACATTTATTTAGTTGCGGCGGTGTAGGGGGGACAGATTATGGGTGTTTAGACTCGGGGTACATGTTAGGGTGTTAGGTGTTAGGTGTAGACATCTCCCATAGGAATCCATGGGATGTCGGGCAGCAGCGAACATGAAGTTTCGCTATGGTCAGACTCCTCCAGGGCGGCGGTTTGAAAACCAGGTACGCTGGGCCGGAAAAGTGTTGAGCGTACCTGCTAGTTTTTTTATAACTAGCAAAAGTAGTCAGATTGTGCCGAACTTGTGTGCGGAACATCTGGAGTGACGTAAGAATCGATCTGTGTCGGACTGAGTCCGGCGGATCGAAGCTTAGTCACTATATTCTACTTTTGCCGGTGTGTAGGGCTTGATAACTAAGGCGAATCAGCCTCGCCACAAATACGCTGCGGAATTCCAGCATATTTGAGGTTGACGGCTTGATAACTAGAGGCCAATATGTTTACCGAAAAGACAAATCATAATGGGGCCATCAGTTATGTGGATCTCCTCCTATACGGCCCCATAGATTATTGTAAGGTGTTTATAGAGTCTTACAGCATACATTGTAATATCTATACTGGTTACTTGCTCTATAGTCCTGAAAAACGGGGTAGTTGACACCTGAATGCTACTAAGGCTATAGAAAATGAACATGGGATAAACCTTTTATATAAAGAAATGTCAATTAGGGCTAGCTAAACTTATTCCCCCCACGATTGCTCTCAAGATGACCTGTATCAGGAAGAGAGCTCTTTATCTGTTTGTTTTTTTAAGTTTGTTTCACATTTTTAATTTGTTCTCCATGTTATACTTGAACAAAATGTTATACTGTTACTTGTTATCCTTTAATATTCACAATGTTTGTGAACTGGTTTTCTATGTGCAATACTTACTGAAATTATGTACCAACATGTGTCCGATCTACCAGATATACCTTAACCACTCACTCTATACTAATGTCACACACTAATCATAACCTAATTTCTTACTTAACCCTTCTGACTCAAAATGCCAAAGGCCTAAATTTCCACAGTTCGGGCCCAAGCAAAAAAAATGATGTAATCATCCTAATAAACAAATCTATCCCATTTACACTTCTCCAAAAAGTCACTGATAAAGAAGGCAGATTTTTGGGTCTATCAGGTCTCTTATACGGAAGACCTATAACGCTTGTCAACATATATGCCCCAAATAATAAGCAACTTCCGTTCTATTGTAAAACGTTTCGGAAAATACTATACCTGTCCAAAGGCCCAATTTTTCTAGCAGGAGACTTTAATGTTCCCCTCCAACCCAGAATTGATAGCACTAACGCCAACATTCAAATATCACATAAGCTCACTACCGCTCTGTGGAATGGAATTAGGAATATGAATCTCTACGACACATGGAGATTTATACACCATCACAAATGTGATTATACCTTCTTCTCACATCCTATCAAGTCCTACAGTAGACTAGATTACATTTTTACGGATCAAATAGGCCTCTCCCTTGTACACAAATGTGATGTTTCCCCTACATCCTGGTCTGACCATTCGGCTGTTCAGTTAAAATTTTCCTGGCCAAATACCCCCTTAACACCCTATCTATGGAAACTAGATGACTCTCTTTTGGATCATCCAGACTCAGTATACAAATTAACTAACACCATAGAAGAGTACTTTAACTTCAATACACACTAAATTGACAACACAATTTGGGAGGCGCACAAGTGTGTGCTTCAGGGAGAAATAATCAAACTCAAAGCATTTAAGCAACAAACCTACCGTAAACGATACCAAGAGTTAACAGAGAAATACACACTTCTAGACCATGCGCTAAAAATATCCTTCTGACCCTAACATATTAGATAACATGCAATCAGTCCGGAAGGAACTAGACAACTTTCTAGAAATAGAGTATCAATCTCAACGCAAAAAAATAAATAGTATGTTCTATTTTGAGAGCAATAGAGCTGGTAAACTCCGAGCTTGAGCATTAAAGAAAAAAAGATTTAAAGCTTACATATATGAAATTAATAATTCCCAAAAAACCCCACTACAAACTACCCCGGAAATATTACAATCCTTCCATAATTACTACTCTTCACTGTATAATCCTAATAAGGATATCCCCACAACAGAATATCTTTCAAATATGACAAATTATATCAATAATTGCCCACTGCCAACGCTAACTGAGGAACAAAAAGAAAAAATTAATAGGCCAATATCTTCCCAAGAAACCTTTTCCGCTATCAAACACCTGAAAATAGGAAAAATCCCTGGACCCGATGGCTTCACAGCCAAATTCTATCGTACGTTCTCGTCCCTACTAGTCCCTTACCTCACTAAATTGTTCAATGGGTCAACGGTGGATAATCCATTTCCACCCTCAATGTTGGAAGCACTGGTTGTGGTGCTTCCAAAACCGGGCAAACCACCTAACTCCCCGGCTAATTTCCGCCCAATCTCCCTATTGAACATTGATATTAAACTTTTTGCAAAAATATTAGCCTCTAGAATAAATTCGGTCCTACCCTACATTATACATACTAACTAGGCTGGCTTCACTCCCTCCAGAGAAGCCAGAGACAATACTACCAAGATCCTTGACCTCATGGAACATGCCCACCAACAAAAAATTCCCTCAGTGTTCTTATCCATGGGTGCAGAAAAAGCCTTTGATAGGTTAGATTGGCTTTTTCTAAGACATACAATGCAAGCATTTGGCCTTACCCAAGAATTTACAGGGAAAATCTTCACCCTATATAATAACCCACATGCTAAAATCAGACTAAATGACTCAACATCATCCCCGTTCACCATTTCCAATGGAACTAGACAGAGTTGCCCCCTTTCACCCTTATTGTTCGTCATGGCCATGGAGGGCCTAGCCTCACATATCAGGAACAATACAAATATTATCAGCTTTAACATCGGTCCAACAACCTATAAATTAACATTATATGCAGACGACATCTTTCTAACACTAACAGAACCTGAAAAATCGATACCCCCCTTAATTCAAACACTGCAAGCATACGGGACCTTTTCCAACTTAAATATCAATATCTCAAAATCCGAGTTATTAAGTGTCCACCAGACATCGCATGCACTGAAAGCTATTCAACAACAATTTAGCTTTCAAACACAGTCTAAAGCCATTAAATACCTAGGAGTTTATGTCTCACCATGCCTGGAAGAGATAATTTCCTTGAACTATAATACCCTAAAGTCCACCATTCATGATATGGTTCATTCCTGGCATCTCAAACCCCTATCATGGCTTGGAAAAATTAAAGCAGTAAAAATGATCATTCTCCCTAAAATACTTTACCTCTTACAAACCTTACCCATACCTTTACCAGACCATTTGATATTCTCCCTACAAAAACAACTAAATTGTTTTATATGGTCGCACAAATGACCCCGTATCGCCACTCATACTCTATACCGCCCTAAAGAAATGGGAGGAGTCAGAGCCCCCAATTTACTAAACTATAGATACGCCATTTTCTTAACAAGAATTGTAGATTGGTGCAAACAAGCATCAAATGAAGAATGGGCATTGCTGGAACACTCACTCTCTGGCAATCCTCATCTTGGGGGGAATTGCTGGATCCCATCAACCCAATAATGCCTCCAGAACATAGTGTCTAGGATCACGACTGAAACCTTTAAAGTATGGGACAAACTTGTTAGGAAACACCCTTTACTTTCTACTATGTGTTCACCTCTGACCCCATTAAGAAACAATCCATTTTTATCATCATCATTAAATGCCCTACCCCAGCCCCACTTAACCCCTTCTATATAATACTCAATATCACATCATCTCTTATACCAAGATAATAAAATAAAATCCCAACCTGATATCTGCATCCTACTAGGACCAAAATTTCAAAATTGGTATGTTTATATGCAACTAACACTACTACTACTACTGTCACATCCCTTTAAAACCCAATTAAAGCATCCATTAACAAATTTTGAAACTCTGTGTTTTAACGCTCAACCTCAAAAAATAATTTTATCCTTATCATATAGACTATTGACAACTATTCTTTACACTACCCTTCCGACGTTTGTGGCTAGGTGGGAATCTGAACTGGAGGCACATCTGGCCTCGAGCGAATGGAATACCATTTTTAAACAAATGACCAAGGCATCATGCTCAATCTCGGTGACGGAGATGAACACTAAACTATTATGTCGATGGTATTACACACCTGCCAGATTACACCAATTGTTTCCTGATACCCCTGCTGAGTGCTGGAGAGGCTGCCCAGAAGTTGCTACCTCCACACACATATGGTGGACATGCCCTATAGACAGATCTTACTGGCTTTCTATTAAATCAGAGGTTGAAAAGGCACTAAACATAACCTTTCCCTTTACACCATGGTCGTTGCTTTTTAATAAATTCCAAAAGATCAAATGTAAACTGAGGATGACACTTCTTACAATAATTTTTAACTCCACTTCTTACAATAATGATTAACTCAGCAAAAAAACTAATCCCATTAAATTGGAAAAAGGCAAATCTCCCATCTATCACATCATGGAAATCCTTAGTGACCCACTCTCTCAACCTAGAAAAATACCATTTTGTTCATACTAAACGAATAGAGGAATATCATGATCTCCTTTTTCTCTGGGAAGAATATTTAAATAGTTGAGAGCATAACACCTTAACGTGTATGAGCTTGGTATGATCTAATCTAAAAATAATATAAACAGATGTTTTGTTTGGAATATATGCTTGGTACTTACAACCTGAACCAATTCTCAATGCTCAGCTCGAGTTTTTGTCCTCATATCTATTTTGTTTGTTCATTTGTTTTTATTTGATTGTCATTTTATGATTAATATTGTTTGACTTTGAATTATCTCAATAAAGATAAAATTTAACAAAAAAAAAAAAAGCAGGAATGTAAAGCTTAGTAGCCCGTCTATTTTTGGTTCAGAACCTGGGTTATGCTTGCTTATTGGTTTGCTAAATGTAGCCACCAATAAGCAAGAGCTATCCATGGTGCTAAACCAAAAATGGGACGGCTCCTAAGATTAAAGTGAAAGTAAAGTTACATGCTTCGCTATCCTCTGTTACATAGTTCATCTAAAAATAATAGTACTTTCATTCATGATTTTTTACAAAGTTCAATGTAAATAAATTTTGATCCACAATAAAATATTATTTTTGTCAACTTACAATTCAACCCGTTTTTATTTTTTAATTTTACTTCCTGATCACGTTGTTTGATCTTTCAATTGACTTTCTGGCCGTTAGGCGGCCGTGCAGCGACTTCATTAGGCTATTGATTGAGTTGCGCATGCGGCAAATATTTTTATGCATAAATTTGTTGGTCGCACGTTCCCGATTCGCTCATGCGCATACCGTTTTTCGCCACTGAGCCTAGAACGTCATCTGTTTAGACTCTGCAACATTGAAGCACATCACAATACTAGCGATCAATAAGTAAAAGTAAGTTTCTAACGGCTAGATTTGGAGTTTTGTCGGTAACAACCCGCGTAGCTAACGCCGGCTTTTTTCTGGCCGCACCATAAAAATAACTCTGGTATTGAGAGTCCACAAAAAGGCTGCGTTAGGCTCCAAAAAAGGAGCGTAGAGCATTTTTAACGCAGCTTCAACTCTCGATACCAGAGTTGCTTACGCAAGCGGCCGGCCTCAAAAACGTGCTCGTGCACGATTCCCCCATAGGAAACAATGGGGCTGTTTGAGCTGAAAAAAAACCTAACACCTGCAAAAAAGCCGCGTTCAGCTCCTAACGCAGCCCCATTGTTTGCTATGGGGAAACACTTCCTACGTCTGCACCTAACACCCTAACATGTACCCCGAGTCTAAACACCCCTAGCCTTACACTTATTAACCCCTAATCTGCCGCCCCCGCTATCGCTGACCCCTGCATATTATTTTTAACCCCTAATCTGCTGCTCCGTAAACCGCCGCTACTTACATTATCCTTATGTACCCCTAATCTGCTGCCCCTAACACCGCCGACCCCTATATTATATTTATTAACCCCTAATCTGCCCCCCTCAACGTCGCCTCCACCTGCCTACACTTATTAACCCCTAATCTGCCGAGCGGACCTGAGCGCTACTATAATAAAGTTATTAACCCCTAATCCGCATCACTAACCCTATAATAAATAGTATTAACCCCTAATCTGCCCTCCCTAACATCGCCGACACCTAACTTCAAACATTAACCCCTAATCTGCCGACCGGAGCTCACCGCTACTATAATAAATGTATTAACCCCTAAAGCTAAGTCTAACCCTAACACTAACACCCCCCTAAATTAAATATAATTTTAATCTAACGAAATTAATTAACTCTTATTAAATAAATTATTCCTATTTAAAGCTAAATAGTTACCTGTAAAATAAATCCTAATATAGCTACAATATAAATTATAATTACATTGTAGCTATTTTAGGATTAATATTTATTTTACAGGCAACTTTGTATTTATTTTAACCAGGTACAATAGCTATTAAATAGTTAAGAACTATTTAATAGTTACCTAGTTAAAATAATTACAAAATTACCTGTCAAATAAATCCTAACCTAAGTTACAATTAAACCTAACACTATACTATCATTAAATTAATTAAATAAAATACCTACAATTACCTACAATTAAACCTAACACTACACTATCAATAAATAAATTAAATACAATTCCTACAAATAACTACAATGAAATAAACTAACTAAAGTACAAAAAATAAAAAAGAACTAAGTTACAAAAAATAAAAAAATATTTACAAACATAAGAAAAATATTACAACAATTTTAAACTAATTACACCTACTCTAAGCCCCCTAATAAAATAACAAAGACCCCCAAAATAACAAAATGCCCTACCCTATTCTAAATTACTACATTTCAAAGCTTTTTTACCTTACCAGCCCTGATAACCTTACCATGCCCCAAGAAATTCAGCTCTTTTGCCTGTAAAAAAAACATACAATACCCCCCCCAACATTACAACCCACCACCCACATACCCCTAATCTAACCCAAACCCCCCTTAAATAAACCTAACACTAAGCCCCTGAAGATCTTCCTACCTTGTCTTCACCCTACCAGGTTCACCGATCCGTCCTGAAGAGCTCCTCCGATGTCCTGATCCAAGCCCAAGCGGGGGGCTGAAGAGGTCCATGATCCGGCTGAAGTCTTCATCCAAGCGGGAGCTGAAGAGGTCCATGATCCGGATGAAGTCTTCATCCAAGCGGGAGCTGAAGAGGTCCATGATCCGGATGAAGTCTTCTATCAACGGCATCTTCAATCTTCTTTCTTCCGGATCCATCTTGCAGACCTCCGACGCGGAACATCCTCTTCTCCCGACGCCTACTAGCCGAATGACGGTTCCTTTAAGGGACATCATCCAAGATGGCGTCCCTCGAATTCCGATTGGCTTATAGGATTCTATCAGCCAATCGGAATTAAGGTAGGAATATTCTGATTGGCTGATGGAATCAGCCAATCAGAATCAAGTTCAATCCGATTGGCTGATTGGATCAGCCAATCAGATTGAGCTTGCATTCTATTGGCTGTTCCGATCAGCCAATAGAATGCAAGCTCAATCTGATTGGCTGATTGGATCAGCCAATCGGATTGATCTTGATTCTGATTGGCTGATTCCATCAGCCAATCAGAATATTCCTACCTTAATTCCGATTGGCTGATAGAATCCTATCAGCCAATTGGAATTCGAGGGACGCCATCTTGGATGACGTCCCTTAAAGGAACCGTCATTCGGCTAGTAGGCGTCGGGAGAAGAGGATGTTCCGCGTCGGAGGTCTGCAAGATGGATCCGGAAGAAAGAAGATTGAAGATGCCGTTGATAGAAGACTTCATCCGGATCATGGACCTCTTCAGCTCCCGCTTGGATGAAGACTTCATCCGGATCATGGACCTCTTCAGCTCCCGCTTGGATGAAGACTTCAGCCGGATCATGGACCTCTTCAGCCCCCCGCTTGGGCTTGGATCAGGACATCGGAGGAGCTCTTCAGGACAGATCAGTGAACCTGGTAGGTGAAGACAAGGTAGGAAGATCTTCAGGGGCTTAGTGTTAGGTTTATTTAAGGGGGGTTTGGGTTAGATTAGGGGTATGTGGGTGGTGGGTTGTAATGTTGGGGGGGGGGTATTGTATGGTTTTTTTTACAGGCAAAAGAGCTGAATTTCTTGGGGCATGCCTCGCAAAGGGCCCTGTTCAGGGCTGGTAAGGTAAAAGAGCTTTGAACTTTTTTAATTTAGAATAGGGTAGGGCATTTTGTTATTTTGGGGGTCTTTGTTATTTTATTAGGGGGCTTAGAGTAGGTGTAATTAGTTTAAAATTGTTGTAATATTTTTCTTATGTTTGTAAATATTTTTTTATTTTTTGTAACTTAGTTCTTTTTTATTTTTTGTACTTTAGATAGTTTATTTCATTGTAGTTATTTGAAGGTATTGTATTTAATTTATTTATTGATAGTGTAGTGTTAGGTTTAATTGTAGATAATTGTAGGTATTTTATTTAATTAATTTATTGATAGTTTAGTGTTAGGTTTAATTGTAGATAATTATAGGTATTTTATTTAATTAATTTATTGATAGTGTAGTGGTAGGTTTAATTGTAGATAATTATAGGTATTTTATTTAATTAATTTATTGATAGTGTAGTGGTAGGTTTAATTGTAACTTAGGTTAGGATTTATTTTACAGGTAAATTTGTAATTATTTTAACTATTTTAGCTATTAAATAGTTCTTAACTATATAATAGCTATTGTACCTGGTTAAAATAATTACAAAGTTGCCTGTAAAATAAATATTAATCCTAAAATAGCTACAATGTAATTATTCGTTATATTGTAGCTATATTAGGGTTTATTTTACAGGTAAGTATTTAGCTTTAAATAGGAATAATTTATTTAATAAGAGTTAATTAATTTCGTTAGATTAAAATTATATTTAATTTAGGGGGGTGTTAGTGTTAGGGTTAGACTTAGCTTTAGGGGTTAATACATTTATTAGAATAGCGGTGAGCTCCGGTCGGCAGATTAGGGGTTAATAATTGAAGTTAGGTGTTGGCGATGTTAGGGAGGGCAGATTAGGGGTTAATACTATTTATTATAGGGTTAGTGAGGCGGATTAGGGGTTAATAATTTTATTATAGTAGCGGTGCGGTCCGCTCGGCAGATTAGGGGTTAATAAGTGTAGGCAGGTGGAAGTGACGTTGTGGGGGGCAGATTAGGGGTTAATAAATATAATATAGGGGTCGGCGGTGTTAGGGGCAGCAGATTAGGGGTACATAAGTATAACGTAGGTGGCGGTCGGCAGATTAGGGGTTAATTATTGTAGGTAGCTGGTGGCGACGTTGTGGGGGGCAGATTAGGGGTTAATAAATATAATACAGGGGTCGGCGGTGTTAGGGGCAGCAGATTAGGGGTACATAAGTATAACGTAGGTGGCGGTCGGCAGATTAGGGGTTAAAAAAATTTAATTGAGTGTCGGCGATGTGGGGGGACCTCGGTTTAGGGGTACATAGGTAGTTTATGGGTGTTAGTGTACTTTAGAGCACAGTAGTTAAGAGCTTTATGAACCGGCGTTAGTCCAAAAAGCTCTTAACTACTGACTTTTTTCCTGCGGCTGGAGTTTTGTCGTTAGATGTCTAACGCTCACTTCAGACACGACTCTAAATACCGGAGTTAGAAAGATCCCATTGAAAAGATAGGATACGCAATTGACGTAAGGGTATCTGCGGTATGGAAAAGTCGCGGCTGAAAAGTGAGCGTTAGACCCTATTTTGAGTGACTCCAAATACCGGAGTTAGCCTAAAACCAGCGTTAGGAGCCTCTAACGCTGGTTTTCATGGCTAACGCCAAACTCCAAATCTAGGCCTAAATACTTTATCAAGCAATCATAACTTATATTTGTGAAGTAATCGCAATGCCTTACACTTAGAATGGTATCAATCAATTTATCCAGGAAAAAAAATAATTTATTAGTCTGATTGAGAATTTTCAATATGCTGAAAATGTAACGAATAGCTGAACTGCCATTGGAAAAAAAGTATCTTCATGTTACTTACAATCAGCACCAATGCTATTGTGTGATAGCTATTTATTTCAGTTATTCTGAATTGTTCTAGCCACAAATGGGATATCTAACATACAAATTATTTTCAAATATTATGATTAATATATACACTATCTACCAATTTGAAAATAAAAAAAATAAACAATATTCAATATAACAACAATAACGATGTTATCTTATTTAAATTGGTATATTCGATCAAAATAATATTTATTTTATGCCTGACATAAATAAATTTCAGGTCATATTATAGGAGATTTCATCGATGTAATGATGAACAATACGAACGATCTATGAAATGTTGTAACATGGATTGCTAAAAATATTAAAATATATGAATTATTGAGCTTACAAATTGTTAATATAGTAGTGTATATATAATTCATTTCTAAATACTTCCAATCGTTATATAATTCGATTTTTAAAATTCGGCTCCCGGTTCTCACAAGAGCAGCTGCTCACTTGTGTAAATAGCATAGTACTGAATGAATTCATTATGTCATTCTTTGAGTACTATATTTTCAAAGACATTGACGCATGCACGTTGGACACCGGCTGTTCAAAGAATCGCATGCGCATTGAAGGATCCATCGACGATTTGCGCATGCACAATGCGTTAGTTGCTTGTGAACGCGCATTACAGCTACATATAAAGCGGATGGGACCACTCTATACGTCAACACACAGAAATATAGGAAGTGGAAGATGGGCGGAGCATGATAGATAACGGTAGGAATTATAAAAGTAAAATTAAAATGATAATAAAAAAAAAATTAATAAAAAAATATAGTGATCTGGATATGTTAATGACATACAATACTTAGATGTGTTGTAAAGCCTAAAAAATTACTTTCATTTTGACATTCCTGCTTTTTAAATAAAGATAGCAAGAGAACGAAGAAAAATTGATAATAAGAGTAAATTAGAAAGTTGCTTAAAATTTCCCATGAAAGAAAACAATTGAGTTTAGTATCCCTTTAATACTATTGCAAATTATTCTAGAAAGCTTAGACATTTGTTGGCACATATGATGACCTACTATAACTGAAGTATACCTTAACCTTTAGCCAATGACAATTGACTTGATTGATATTATTTGCAAACAAAACGCTTCTGACCCCAGGGTAATCACAGTAAGACAATTCCGATGAATTGTTTTAGACCGGATATAATTACATAGCTAGCACTATTGCAATGTGTTTGAGCTCATATAGCTAATGAATTTGTGTGTCATTGTATTTATTGACCAGGGCTGGATTGTCTAAGACTTCCTATATCTCATCTATTGTTTGTTTTCTTCTGAACAACATTTAAACACAAAAGCTCGGACTTCCTTAAACAGACTCATATCTGTTACTTGAAAGGAAGTGTCAAGATATCCTCCTTCCAGCAACAACACGAGCGTATATATCTATCTGTCAACTATGACTTGGTTCACTGGAAATAAATGAAGCATAGAGCTCCATTTTCAATTAGATATTTAAAAGTTAGAAGTAATCAAATTACAGGTTGCAAATGTTCTTCATTGCCTTTTAGTATAGAAGATCTTAAAGGGATACAGTTTTAAAAAATGTTTCCTCTTTGCTTTTATTTTCAAATTTGCTTTGTTCTCATGATATTCTTTGCTGAAGAGATACCTAGGTAGGTGTCTGGAGTGCTACATGGCAGGAAATAGTGACCCCTTGTTTTTGAATTTTTCTTTTTTTATGTAAATTACTCACAGCCTCAGTTTTACTAAACCCTTTAATGTACTTGAAAGTTGCTATCATATCACCTCTTTCCCGTCTCTCCTCTAAGCTATACATATTTAGGTCATTGAGCCTATCCTGGTAAGTTTTATTTTTTAGACCATGTACCGTTTTGGTAGCCCTCCTTTGCACAGATTAAAGCTTGTTTCTATCCTGCTAAATATATGGCCTCCAGAACAGCATACAACACTCAAGATGAGGCCTAACTAATGATCTGTAAAGTGGCATAAGAACCTTACTCTGTTTCACTATGTCTGTCTATTCTAAAGCAGTGTTATTAGCTAGATAGAGAGGAGGGGGCGACGCATTCCGATGAGAGGCACTACTGTGTTTGTTTTGAGAAACACTTATTTTGCTACAAAATAATATGATTGACATAACATTATACACACTTGCTAAGCTGTACTTTAAATAGTAAATTGCTTAGTGGGGAAGGGAGAACTTTTGGGTAACATATGCGAGAGAGGTACGGGACATTAGCACCTGTGAAATTTGCTCTGCGTTGCCCACTGAGAGGACACTGTATGTAACTGTGATGTTCCTGTCTACCCTTGTACGCTGATATTAGTGCCTTATTCAAAACTCACTGTGCATTGTTTTACAGTCCATGGGTACATTCCTTAAAAAGCCTATGGTGTGTTTATTTTTTTCCCACTGTGCATAATTAAACAGTTTGAGGGGAATTACCCAGGATGATACTCTAGACATGACCCACAGTTCCCACGGCTCCTGGAGTGGCTCATGGGGACTGGGGGAGGAAGGGGCTCCCAGAGTAGCTCATGGGGACAGGGGGAGGAAGGGGCTCCCGGAGTGGCTCATGGGGACTGGGGGAGGAAGGGGCTCTCGGAGTTGTATACGGTCAGTGGGAAAGATCTAAATATACTGCTTTTGTGAAATTCACAGTGTGTTATTGCATTGTCTTTTTATTATGCACTTGTTAATTATGCAATTCTACTTTTAGTGGTCCTTTAACTATTTTTGCATGAGTGTGCGTCTTTGTTTGTGTATGTGTTTCTATGGGTGTCTGTGTGTGTGAGTGTTTCTGTGTTATTACCTTTACAACATTTTTAAGTTTGACTACACTCAAAAATAAAGTGTGCATACATTTTAGTCACTTGGTCATAAATTGCACAGTTCTTTGGTATCCCATTTGCCATATCCTATACAATTTACTTACTCTCAGTCCATTATTTCTTAATGATTAAATAATTATAGCAAGGACTTTATCTGTTTTACCCTCAGATAGTTAATCTCTAGGTAAAATTTCCTACGGATATTTACTTGCCTTTGTTATATATTGTGTTAAGTTATTGATTGTACATTTTTCATTGTTCTGTCTCACTCAACAGCAAGGAATACTTTCTGCTGACCAAACTTTGGTCTCTTCTCTTTCCTTTACGGTCTGAGAACTTACACAGAGTGCACTCATTGCACCATCCCAGTTGTTGTCTCCAGCAGTAAAAGCGTGTGGCTCTCGGCTTCAGGGTTGATGACATCAACATAACGTAGGGGGAGGAGGATAATCAGCCCGGCTCCAAACAGTAACTGATTAGCAATGCAGGACCAAACTGGTCTTAGGAAGATAAGTAAAAAAAGGAAGCAGTCCCGCTAAAGTAAAAATGAACTTTTATTCATCTGTAGATAAAAACATAGGAAGTATCTAAAGAATGTAAAGGAAGGCGTAGCACCAAATGGCTTACGCGTTTCGGCAATAAGCCGTAGTCATAGCCTGAGGTGCTACACCTTACACATAAGATTTCTATAGAATAACTTATCAGCCAAGTCTTAATGTTTTTAAAACAAATTAACGTCCTTTTTTCTGCAATTATTTAACAAAAGCCAAACTCCACCCACCATTTGCCTTATTTGGAAGAGCCAATCTGGGCTTTAGTCCACAGACAACAAGGCTAGCCCCAGCTATAATGTTAGCATAGAGTGCATTGTTTGGCAGTTTTTATATGATAAAGCCAATTAGGGAGAGATATGTAGCAGAGGTAGTCTTGAGTAGTCAGTAGTAGTGCAGTTTACACTTCTGGCAATTGGACATTGCTCAATTTTCAGAGCAAAATTACATAAAAAGGGGAAAAATAAATAATAAAAATGTATTCCAAAGTTGTTTCATTATCCTTTTATACAGAAAGTGTTTACATGCATGAGTGTTAGAGGTAAATCACTGTTGTGGGAAGTCTGTGGGAAGAAGAACCTGTATCCAGTAGATGCTTGGAGAAAAGACCAGCAATCATACATCTTGTAAGCTATGTATAAAGAGCACAGTGATTTAATTGTACAAGGGTAGTACTGTAGTCTTAAAGAAGATATAATAGATCACTTGACCTATGATCTATATGTTGTAAATCGCCTTCTCCAGGTTTTGTTGCAGGAAGAAGTTCATTTGAAACTCCTTGGAGCTGATCATGATGGCTCTAGAGAGGGTAACCAAGCTGATAGTTCCTTGGTTCCAGATGCTACACTTTTCCTGGGCATGGCTTTCAAGGTGGAGTAAAACGTTTCCACTGGCTAGCAGCCAAGCTACTTCATCAGAGGTTACCATGTTGAGGGAAATTCAAAGGATAACAATGACTTTACCCTTGTTCAGTTTCTTTTGTATCAGCTTACAAGGATCAGAAGCTGCCCCAGTAGCTCCAAACAAGAATAAGCTTGTTTAAGTGAAATATTTCAGCTTAAGTACGTTACTTTTTTATTTTGTACTCATTGCTCTAATACATATTATTACTTTAAACAATGTGAATACAAAAGCAATTAAGTCTAAATTTGATGCTTACATAGAAAAATAATTTTTTTTCGATTGTTAACTGCGCTAGAAGTAAGCTTTTTGCGCCCGTCGGGCTGAGCTTGTATTATGAGTTTAAAAAAAATTTTTACGCTTGTGCGCTAACCTTGTTCGCGTAAAAAGCCAAACTTAGGATATTGCGTGTGCAATATAGAGCAAAAAAGTCTGAAAAAAAGCACCCTACTCGTGAGCAAACACGATCACATATTCTCATGTACACTAACCCAACATGAAAATCTGAAAATATGAATATTTCACATTTCAATGTTCTTCACATAGAAGAATATGTTTTATTTATTAAAAAAAATATTTCTACATACTGTATATCTGATGGTATTTTGCACAAATATATATTTATACCTATGTATATGGAAGATTATATATAGGCAGTGGAGGCTCCTCCATTTGAGCACTCCCGCACGTGAACACCCAAATAAAAGGGGGGAAAAAGAAAGAAAATAATTTATTTGGATGAATAAATATAATTTCTCCTATTGGAAAAATTATATTTATTCAGCCAAAATTTTTCTAGTCTAGACTGTCAAGTTTTATTTAAAAAAAACCCACCTTTTATATACATCTATGCTCTATTATACTTCTCTACCGCACGTGCGGTAGAGAAGTATAGCCTGTCATACAAATTTGCATATTTTTCCTCTATGCTTGCAGTGCAGCCCATAACTGAGCCTATACCTCTCTTAATCGCACACTATTTAGTGTGCTAATTGGGCTATTTGTATGGGCGGCCAGCAGAGGGAGCACTTTTTTTTATTAAGTTTTCTTTTTTTTTTTGCTGGCTCAGTCGCGCCAAAAATTTCAGTGCGCAGGCAGCCAGTTGGATCTCATCTGGAGTCTGGTTTGGCCGGGACTCCCGGGAGAAATGGGCATCTAAATTGTAAGTGTATCTTCTACTTTTAGCCCTGCTGTGGGCTAGCACTGCACCGGACCGGCCAGGGAGGCATTGAAGTCAGAGAGCAATGTATATCCTCCCCCAGTACACGCCTCTGGAATATGTTTGTGTGTGGTGTCGTGGGTGTCTAAGTTACAGAGTTAGCAAGATGTTGAAACGTATTTGTCTTGGGCTGCAGACACTCTCATTTTATTATTACTTAAAGTAATAAAATGAGTCTGCAGCCCAAGACAAATACGTTTCAACATCTTGCTAACTCTGTAACTTAATAATAATAATTTTTATTGTGGTTTAGACCCTGTAATTATTGTATGATGTATCTTAGGCACTTATATTTATGATTTTTTGTTGACCATGGCATTTAACACAGCATGCAGTGTACCGTATGTTCTGCACGTTTTAGGTTGCTATGGCAACCTTGGGTGATCTGTACTGCTCATGTGTAACACTCTTACTGCTTAGAATTTTGTCTTATTTACTGCAGTGTTTTGGTTTCTATTAGGTATTCATGTACATATTATATCACCTGGTTTGTACATATTTGGGATTTCCACGCTAACTTTATTGTTATATAGGTTGCTATGGCAACCATGTTGCGGTCTGTGCAATCCCTGTGAATAATGATTGGTGCCTACATTATATGTTATAAGACTCTTTATACTGTGCTGTATAACACTGATTAAAGTGATTTTTGCTAAGTCAATTGGAGTGCGCTTGTCCTATATTTATATATATATATATATATATATATATATATATATATATATATATATATGAGCAATCTGAGGGGCGGGGCTTTATTTCAAGGGGTGTGGTCAGGGGAGGGGCTACGTGCACCTCCATCTTCATAATTCACCAGCCGCCACTGTATATAGGTTTAGATATACACAGATATATATAGGAATATCTATTTACAAATACATAGAACATATTCCTCTATGGGAAGAACATTGGTATGTGAAATATTTACAGTAAATACACACTATAACACTTTATTAAAAATAACTATTGGATAAATATGTTTTTACATGTTATATTATACTTAACTGCAAAGAGCTTCAATGCACTTATATATATACTAGTCCTAAAGCCCATTCATACTGGCCATTTTTTGCAGTACAGTGGTCCCACCCCTTGCTCTCTCTCTCCCCCTCTCTTTTGTGCTCTCTCCCCCTCTCATTTGCGCTCTCTCCCCCTCTCTTTTGCGCTCTCTCTTGCTCCTCCTCTCTTTTGCTCTCTCTCTCTCCCCCTCTCTTTTGCTCTCTCTCTCTCCCCCCTCTCTTTTGATTTCTCTCTCCCCCCTCTCTTTTGCTCTCTCTCCCCCTCTCTTTTGTGCACTCTTCCCCTCTCTTTTGCGCTCTCTCTCGCTCCACCTCTCTTTTGCTCTTTCTCCCCCTCTCTTTTGCTCCCTCTCTCCCCCTCTCTTTTGCTTTCTCTCCCCCCTCTCTTTTGCTCTCTCTCCCCCTCTCTTTTGCGCTCTCTCTCTCCCCCTCTCTTTTGCGCTCTCTCTCTCTTTTGTGCTCTCTCTCCCCCCTCTTTTGCGCGCTCTCTCTCCCCCTCTCTTTTGCGCTCTCTCTCCCCCTCTCTTTTGCGCTCTCTCTCTCCCCCTCTCTTTTGCACTCTGTCCCCCCTCTCTTTTGCACTCTCTCTCCCCCTCTCTCTTTTGTGCTCTCTCTCCCCCCTCTCTTTTGCGCTCTCTCTCCCCCCCTCTCTTTTGCACTCTCTCTCCTCGCTCTCTTTTGCTCTGTCTCTCTCTCCTTTTTCTTGCTCTCTCTCTTTATCCCTCTCTTTTTCTCTGTCTCTCTCCCCTCTCTTTTGCTCTCTCTCTCTCCATCCCTCTCTTTTTCTCTCTCTCCCCCTTCTCTATTGCTCTCTCTCCCCCTCTCTTTTGCTCTCTCTCCCCCCTCTCTTTTTCTCTCTCTTCCCTTCCCTTATTTTGCTCTTTTCCCCTCTATTTTGCTCTCTCTCCCCCCTCTCATCTGCTCTTTCACCTCTCTTCTGCTCTTCCCCCTCTCTTTAGCTCTTTCCTATCTCTTTTTCTCCCCCCCTCTCTTTCGCGCCGAACGCACCCGGCCACGCCCGTGCTGTCTCTACTGCGCATGACAGCTTCGGACAAACACACTTGGCCTTTTATATTATAGGATGTCTATAAATGAATACATATGTATTTATGTGTTTAAATTTGTATATATGTCTGTAAATACATATATACACATATAAATACATATGTACTCACACACACACACACATATATATATATATATATGTATATATATATACAAATACATATTTAGACATGTACAGTTGTATTCATAATTATTCAACCCCCATTTCAAATCAGGTTTATTGTCAGAATTTACAGACTTTAAACTGTTTGCAGTGAACAAATAAAACAAAATTAGCTCAACACAACGAATGCTTCAAATGGTTTCCCCAAATTCAACTGAAAACAAAACTTTTAATGAATTCTGCAGTCTCAAAATTATTCAACCCCCTTTATGGCAAGCATCTTTAGTACTTAGTAGAGCACCTTTTTGCTTTTATGACCTGCTGCAAACGAAATGCATAGCCAGACACCAGCTTCTGGCAGTGTTGCTGAGGAATCTTAGCCCATTCCTCATGAGCAATGACCTCCAGTTCAGTAATATTCTTGGCTTTTCAAGCTGCAACCGCCTTCTTCAAATCTCATGATAGCATGATTAATCATCATGAAACGTTGCTTGTCTTTTTGTCAAATAAAGACTTTTTAACATCTGGTGCTGTGGACACAGTATTTGTTGACTTCAAATCCCACCAGAGATTTTCTATGGGGTTCAAGTCAGGTGACTGTGATGGTCACTGTAAAATCTTCCAGGACTTCTTCTGCAACCAAGCTTGGTGGAATTTGAGGTGTGCTTGGGATTATTGTCCTGTTAGAAGGTCCAATGAGGCCCAAGCTTTAGCTTCCTCACAGATGGCATGGTGTTTTCTCCTAGGATTTCCTGATACTTCAATTAATCCATCTTGCCTTCCACACGCTGCATCTTTCCAGTACCAGAGGATGCAAAGTGGTCCGATAGCATCACCGAGCCACCACCATGCTTAACTACAAACATATATGTTCTATAGACACATTCTTGTTAAAATAAACATTATAACTATAAATGCACACTGTATTATCATACACCATAATGCAAGACTGCGTATGTCTTCCTAGAGGTTTTGTGTTACTTTATTTTTTTATTATTTTATTATTTTCAAATCTTGTTCTTTCAAGACACTTGAAGCAGGATTCTAAACCTATGCTTCTGATGCCTTTACTGTTGTGTAGGCGTTATGTATTTCAAGCCTATTCACCAACAGAGCATTTGTTTCTAAATGCAGGAACTGAAGACAATAGGAAAGGGAATTAGTAGAAATTGTTATTTCCTGGAAATCATTTAACAAGAGAGGCTTTAAGAATGGGTTTCCTTGCCCTTGTCTGAGTCCTATTTAGTTAATGCAGGAAATAGACCAGCTGTGTTTATTAACTTATTAAGGAAAGGACATGTTCACTAGACAACAGAAAACCCCCTTCTTCTATTTTACTACTGTAAGTGGTTATCACTTGTCACATGACATTTCATGTACCCAACTAGAAAACCTTACAGGAGCAAAAAATACTAAAATCCCCAAAATATATTTACATCAGTCTAGAAACAATAAAATACATGTTTATAGTTGTATCACCCAAACCATTTTTTAACTCTAAAGCAAGTATCTAGTGAGACAAGTAATTGATTTTTTAGCATCATGTAATATATTTTATAGTCTATGCTCTATTATTAATAACACGTTCAGAACAGTGAGAACTTATATTGGCAATACATAAATAAAAACAGAAGTCGCAGCTACTGTCTTCTATGAAATAATTATTTTACAATCATGACAAGGCTTTAATAATTACAATCATGACAAGGCTTTAAAGGGACATTCATATTAAAATTAAACTTTCATGATTCAGATAGAGCAGGCAATTTTAAACAACTTTCCAATTTATAAAATTTTCTAGCGCAGTTTTGGCTTTTGCTCGAGCGCAAAATATAATTTTCAACTTGTAATATGAGCAAGTTATGTTTGCGATATCCATTAAAAGTAACCCGCTTTAACATGGACTCGTATTATCAAGTCAAGCAATATCGCCCATTGCGTCCTGTGCTATCATTAGTGCGCCGCTTGCAATCTGGCCCATTGCAGTTACAAGATTTTTCTGCAGTCTTCGAATAAACTTACATTTTGGGTGAATTTGAATCTATTTGGAATCCATTATCACCTTGTTTGCGGCAATTGTTGTTCAGCTGCCAAACACCTTTCACTACCTGCATTATTTTTAAGAGTCAATCCAGACTTGTTACTGGTCATTTCTTTACAGAAATCTCCATCTTTTTGCAATTCTTATCTCTGCTGAAACTAATTACGGAAAGATGTGGTGCAGGGTTAAACTAGTGAAGCCTGCCATGTGCTCTGCCAGTTCTCAGAAATGTTAAATTCTTAAAGGGCCACATAGTGCAGAATTATATAACATCAGTTTAGCGCCATCTTTCTACCTTAAAAGATTTCAGTGAAAAATTGCTATGAAAGTTACTTTTACAGTACGCCGCTCCTGGCTCTACTGAGCGGATCTGTTTGTTTTCCCTAAGCGCATCGGGCATGCTGTCTATTCACAGCCGGCCCGATCGCGCCATTAAACTCAATGTAACTCGCTTGCAATCTGGCCCATTGCAGTTACAAGATTTTTCTGCAGTCTTCAAATAAACTTACATTTTGGGTGAATTTGAATCTATTTGGAATCCATTATCACCTTGTTTGCGGCAATTGATGTTCAGTTGCCAAACACCTTTCACTACCTGCATCCAGTCAATCCAGACTTGTTACTGGTCATTTCTTTACAGAAATCTCCATCTTTTTGCAATTCTTATCTCTGCTGAAACTAATTAGGGAAAGATATGGTGCAGGGTTAAACTAGTGAAGCCTGCCATGTGCTCTGCCAGTTCTCAGAAATGTTAAATTCTTAAAGGGCCACATAGTGCAGAATTATATAACATCAGTTTAGCGCCATCTTTCTACCTTAAAAGATTTCAGTGAAAAATTGCTACGAAAGTTACTTTTACAGTACGCCGCTCCTGGCTCTACTGAGCGGATCTGTTTGTTTTCCCTAAGCGCATCGGGCATGCTGTCTATTCACAGCTGGCCCGATCGCGCCATTAAACTCAATGTAACTCGCTCCTGCTCTGGTCTGGTAGCAGGAGCGAGCTATATTGAGTTTAATGGAGCGATCGGGCTGGTTGTGAATAGACAGCGTGCCCGATGGCTTAGGGAAAGCAAACAGACCCGCTCAGTAGAGCAAGGAGCGGCGTACTGTAAAAGTAACTTTTGTAGCAATTTTTCACTGAAATCTTTTAAGGTAGAAAGATGGCTCTAAGCTGATGTTATATAATTCTGCACTATGTGCAGAATTATATAACATTATTTTGTGGGTTTACTGGCCCTTTAATTTTCAGAGTTAAATTACAGGAAAAATTAAGCAAAATCATCACGTCTCTGTGAATATATATATATATATATATATATATATATATACACCTGGCTCCTATATGTGTATTTGTTATGTACACACACACTCCAAAGGGCTTCCCTCTTTGGAATTTTGAAATGTTGGGACGTATGTCATAATAAAAAAAATCTAAAAAAGAATTGTATTAATGGTTAGTTTATTGCTATATTAAGGGCCAGATTACAAGTTGAGCATAATTAATGCTCCTGTTCAATCGCTAACTGTGCTAGAAGTAAGCTTTTTGTGCTCCTCGGGTTGTGCTCATACTATGAGTTGAAAGTAAACTGTTTTGCTCCTACGTTAACCCAATGAGCGCAAAAAGCAGAACGTTTATGTATTCCCCCTTTGAAGTCTATGGAGCAAAAAAGTAGGAAAACCTAAAACCCCACTCTCGTGCAAAACGGATAGCATATTCTCATGTGGGCTCACTCAACATGAAAATATGAATATTTCACATTTCAGTGTTCTGCACATAGAATAATATTTTCTGTATGTATTCAAAAATAAATATTTCTAAATATACCTGATAGTATTTTGGTACAATATACAGTCATGGCATAAAAATATTGGCACCCCTGCATTTCTGTCAGATAATGCACAACTTCGCCCAGAAAATTGCTGCAATTACAAATGTTTAGGCATTCTCATGTTTATTTCTTTTGTTTGAATTTGTAAGACACAAAACAAGTGGAGAAAAAAAAGCCAAATCTGACACATTCCATGCAAAACTCCAGAAATGGACTGGACAAAATTATTGGCACCCTTTATTTATTGAGATCTGGACTCATTGCTTGTCAGTTCAGTACTCTTGAGCACTTTGACTTAAACCATTTTTGGATGCTTTTTGACGTATTAACTATTTAATAACTACCTAGCTAAAATAAATACAAATTTACCTGTAAAATAAAACCTAACCTAAGTTACACTAACACTTAACACTACACTACAATTAAATAAATTAACTAAATTAAAAACAATTAAATAAATTAAATTAAATTAGCTAAATCACAACCCCCCCACTAAATTATAGAAAATAAAAAACAAATTACAGATCTTTAAACTAATAACACCTAATCTAATAGCCCTATCAAAATAAATAAAGCCCCCCCAAAATAAAAAAAAACCTAGCCTAAACTAAACTATCAATAGCCCTTAAAAGGGCCTTTTGTGGGGCATTGCCCCAAAGTAATCAGCTCTTTTACCTTTAAAAAAAATACAAACAACCCCCCAACAGTAAAACCCACCACCCACACAACCAAACCCCAAATAAAATACTAACTAAAAAAAATCTAAGCTCCCCATTGCCCTGAAAAGGGCATTTGAATGGGTATTGTCCTTAAAAGGGCATTTAGCTCTATTGCAGCCCAAAGCCCTAACCTAAAAAATAAACCCACCCAATACACCCTTATAAAACCTAACACTAACTCCCTGAAGATCGACTTACTGTTCTGAAGACCGGACATCCATCCTCAAGGAAGTGGCAGAAGTCTTCATCCAACGGGGCCGAAGTCCTCAACGAAGCCGGGAGAAGTCTTCATCCAAGCCGGGCGAAGTGGTCCTCCAGACGGGCAGATGTCTTCATCCAGACGGCATCTTCTATCTTCATCCATCCGACGCGGAGCGGGTCCATCTTCAAGACATCCGACGCGGAGCATCCTCTTCATCCAGGGTCTTCTTACTGAATGAAGGTTCCTTTAAATGACGTCATCCAAGATGGCGTCCCTTAGATTCTGATTGGCTGATAGAATTCTATCAGCCAATCAGAATCAAGGTAGTAAAAAATCCTATTGGCTGATGCAATCAGCCAATAGGATTGAGCTCGCATTCTATTGGCTGTTCATCATCAGAACATTTGTTAATTAAAATTCTCTTCCTAAATACAATAAAATTAAAGAGAAAAACAGCTGAACAGCAGTTTAAACTTAAATAAAGTTAAAGTAGTAGCTCGTGCTACTGCTACAAGCCAGCAGCAACACACTTTTTTATTTGGGTCTAGATTAGCAAAGAACAAAAGTAAAGCTTAAATAATACTTGGCTGTCACAGGAATCAATCAGCTGACAATGATATTACTGAATACTGTAAATTTGAAGCCTTTACTGCCTCTGAGCAACTGCATGAGTATTTTTTTGTTACATGCATTCCTTAATATATTGACTTGTTAAAGGGACTGCTTGTTTATTGTGCGTCAAATGAATTAGAAAAAAATAATAGTAAAATTGTGTTAATTTTAACATTTGTCCAAAAGCAAATAAACATCTAGTTATTATATACCCTGCTCTATTTCTCTGAAAACAAATTCACGTGTATGTATTATAGAACTTTCTCTGTATGTCCGAAAGCAAAGTCTAGTTATTATATACCCTAATGCAAATAGGAAAGTCTGTTAATAATAACATTGCTGTAATTTTGGGAGATTTTAACTACCCTGATATAAACTGGTCCAATGAAACTAGTAATGCAGCTAAGGGAGATAGATTTTTAAATGTTCTCAGGGATAACTTCTTGTCAAAATTAATAGAGGAGCCAACTAGGAATAAAGCTATATTGAATTTAGTGCTATCAAACTATACAGATATGATATAGGGCTAGATTACAAACTGAGCTCTAATTTATCATGTGCCCGCAAACTGGCAAATTCGCCAGTTTGCGGGCGCACAATAAATAACCAGCCATTACAAGTCCATTTTCTATCCTACTAAGTCTTGTGGGTCACATTTGGAAATGTTTCATAAAAAAGTTGAACTAGACCTTATATCTCTCTCTGATCTATCTCTCACTTTAACATATTCAAATCTAACTGAAAGAGAACAACATGCAATACAATCTTTATCTGGGAAGGATCACTTGGTGATCAGGCAGGCAGATAAAAGATGCTGTATAGTCATGAATAAAGTAGATTATGAGGCTGAAACACTAAGACAGCTTCATGATGAAGAGGCTCACATTAAATTATCTCAGGATCCTACAAAAATATAGGAATTGCAACAGTTGTTAGATGAAGCTTTGTAAAAGAGTGTTATTGATCAGCCCACTTTTGAGTATTTATTGGTGAGATTTCCTGTAGTGCCTGTTTTCCATTTGTTCTTTAAGGTTGAAGAACTATTAACTCCTAAACTTAACAACCCCCTAACATTAAATTAAAATTACAATATCCCTATTTTAAAATAAATAAAAACTTACATGTGAAATGAAAAAAACCTAAGTTTAAACTTAAATTAACCTAACATAACTATTATACTAAAATTAAAATAACTACCAATTAAATAAACTAAATTACACATTAAAAATAACCTACCACTACTAAAAAATGTTAATTCTAAAATTACAAAAAATAACAAATACTAAATTATGAAAAATAACAAACGAAATTATCCATAATAAAACAATTACACCTAATTTAATAGCCCCATAAAAATAAAAAAGCCTCCCTAAAATAAAAAAACCTAGCCTACAATAAACTACCAATAGCCCTTAAAAGGGCCTTTTGTATGGCATTGCCCTAAATAAATCAGCTCTTTTACCTGTAAAAAAATACAAAGACCCTCCAACAGTAAAACCCACCACCCAACCAACTTCCCAAAATTTAAAACCTAACTCTAACAAAAACCTAAGCTACCCATTGCCCTGAAAAGGACATTTGTATGGGCATTTCCCATAAAAGGGCATTTAGCTCTTTTAAAAAACAAACCCTAATCTAAAAAAAACACCCCAAAAAAGTGAAAAAAAACTAATAGTAACCCCCGACGATCCACTTACAGTTTCTGAAGTCCGGACATCCAAGTGGCGAGAAATCTTCATCCAGGCGGCGAGGTTTTCATCCATCCCGACGGCGTCTTCTATCTTCATCCAGGCGGCATCTTCTATCTTCATCCCGGCGGAGTCTTCTATCTTCTCCCTGGCGGCGTGGAGCGGGTCCATCCTTGAAGACATCTGGCGCGGACCTCTTCATACAGTCACCGCCGTACACTGAATCTTCAATGCAAGGTAGCCTTTTCAAAATGGCGTCCCTTGCATTCCTATTGGCTGATTTGATTTTTGAAATTAAAATCAGCCAATAGGATGAGAGCTACTGAAATCCTATTTCCTGTTAAAATCAGCCAATAGGATGAGAGCTACTGAAATTCTATTGGCTATTCAAATCAGCCAATTTTTAAACGTAACTTTTTTTTCCCCATAGACATCAATGGGGTTGCGTTACGGAGATCGCCATTCCGTGCTTCAGGTGTTAATTATATTTTCTAATACCTTCTCCCCATTGATGTCTATGGGGAAATGGGGAAAGCATGCACAAGCACATATTCTCAGCCTTTGGATTTTGTGCGGTATGGAGCTTATTGCCACCATATCCCATGCACAAGGCGGCGCTATGGAGGGTGAAATAACGCAACTTTTGTTGCGTTCGTTTTGCACCCTATATAGCATAAAACTTGTAATCTAGGTGAGTGATAGGGAGAAGGCTGAGAGTACTAAACTAGTTCTTTTCTTCAGTATACACATGAGAGGAACCAATGGGAGAAACTTTGAAACAAACTAGAACATACAAGCCCATACCATTAGTGGGGTTATCTCTAGAGGATATCAGGGGGAAAAAACTGGATAATATTAAGGTAAATAAAACTCCAGGCCCAGATGTAATAAACCCAATTTTACGGAATTTAGCACTGTTATAGACAAACCTCTACTCTTAATTTTTCAAGACTCATTATCCTCAGGCATAGTACCCCAGGACTGGCATAATAAAGCTGATGTAGTGCCATTCTTTAAAAGGGGAAGCAGGGCTGATCCAGGAAGCTATAGACCAGTTATTCTGACATCAATCGTGGAGAAGATACTTAAAGGGATTATATTGATAAGTATATTCGTGTAAACAAGATTATCAGTTGAAATCAGCATGGTTTTATGAGAAATAGATCATGTCAAACTAATCTAATTAGATTCTACGAGGAAGAAAGTAAAATATAGATAAAGGGGAATCAGTTGATGTGACATACTTGAATTTTGCAAAGGTGTTCAATACAGTGCCACATGAGAGATTAATGTACAAAATTAAGGGATTGGGTATATCTAAAAATGTTAACTCATGGATAAATAACTGGATGAAAGACAGGGAGCAATGAAAAATAGTAAACAGATCATACTTAGATTGGACACAGGTAATCAGTGGAGTACCCCAGGGATCAGTAGTGGGCCCTGTTCTTTTTAATATCTTTATTAATCACTTGGAGCAAGGATTAAATAGCAAATTCTCTATCTTTGCAGATTATACAAATTTGTGTAAGGTCATTAGGTCAGGGCAGGATGAACTTGCTTTACAAGGGGATCTACAAAAATTAGAAGAATGGGCAGGTAAATTGAAAATTAGATTTAATAATGGAAAATGCAAGGTTCTACATTTTGGAAGTAAAAATAAGCAGGCAATCTATTATTTAAATGGGACTTAGCCAAACAGAGGAGGAAAGGGATTTGTGAGTAGTAATAGATAATAAGCTAAAGATAGGTTCACAAGGCAGGGCAGTAGCTTCTATGGCTAATAAGATACTAGCATGTATTAAAAGAGCCATTGATGCAAGGGAGGAAAACATAATTCTGTCACTATATAAATCTCTGGTAGGACCTCACCTTGAGTGTGGGGTACAGTTCTGTGGGCCAATTTAAAAAAAGACATTGCAGACATAGAAAAAAGCTAATAAAGGGAATGGAGAATATTAGCTATGAGGAGAGGTTAGCCTTACTCTGTCTGTTTTCTCTAGAAGTGACATTACTTTATATAAATATATTCAAAGCCCATATACAGAGATGACAGAAACTCTGTTTATTCCAAGAAAATTGTTTGTGACAAGAGGTCACAATTTAAGGCTGGAGGAAAGGAGATTTAATCTCCTGCAACATAAACATTTTTTTTCCGTATAAGAGCAATAAAATTGTGGAACTTATTACCTGAGGAGGTAGTAAATGCCAATACCTTAAATACATTTATACATCTATTATCTTAAATGTGTCACCTTTTTTAAGGGGATTAATTTAAGCTAATCTGGAGCTTTTTTTGTAAGTATATTAAGATTTGTATAGGTTGAACTCGATGGACTTCTGTCTTTTTTTAACCTCTTCTACTATTTTACTATCTTATCAATCTTACAATTTCATTATATAATAAAGACCTCCTAACTCTAGGGTGCAGCTTTTGACATGTACTTAGCCCCCAGACTTTATTTTGGTCGTTTTACAAACGTCATGAAAATTATATCAATGCGAGTGAAAAATGTATGGGGATTAGAGCTGCCAGCTGCCCAGAATTTGCCTTTTCTCATTACCAGTGTTCAACACAGAAAAAAGTGCAATGAGGGAGAGGGAGTATTTAAACACAGAATGGTAGAAATAGGGAGTAACAATTAAGGTTCCCACTAGTACCCAAAGTATCCATAATACTTAGTTTTGAGGTCATACTTTTGCACACACTCTGGGCTAGATTACAAGTGGAGCGCTACATTATTGCGCTCCTGTAAAAGGATAAATGTGCTGTGCCCTTTTGCGGGAGTGCAATAATTAGCCAGCCATTACAAGTGTCTGGTTATTGCTACTGTAGGCTCATATATATACATATATCTTTATAATTGATTGCTGGCATCACTGCATGACTAACACCCTTCGCTAGTGCTGAAGTTCTGATGTAGCAGCATTAGACTGAGGCTCCCAAAGAAGCCTATGGAAGGGCGCTTTTGTGAGCGCATTGCTTCCTAGCAATGTGAACTCGAGGTCGGCTTTGCATTGTGGCTAATTTGTAATACCAGCGCACACTATAGTGCACTGGTATTATAGAGTGGATTGCTAATATTGCTTTCATGTAATCTAGCCCTCTGTGTTTTCAAAAAAATAATAACGTTAATGCAGCAATAAAAAAGCACGTTTTTATATTTTTTTATATTAAAGTTAAGTGTTGGTCCCAACTCTATCAGTATATCCCGGTTCACCCCCATAAGCTTTATAAATTAAAAGCATTTTCAGTACATATTAATTATTATTTGAACCTGTTATTAAAGCAGAACTTAACTTTAAATACTATTATTTTCTACATTTTATATAAAACATACAAATGCATGCTGTATTCCACATGGCCACTAGATGGTAGTATGGGACTTTATCTAAAATTGTGACATTTTACATCAAAATACATTTATTTGCTAAATGTAGTGTACCTTAATCTCAAGGAATGATTGCATGATCCTCTGCAGAATGTAGAGTGCTACTTTCTTGATTGCAGACAGTCTGTATGTTGGGAAAAAATATGTTTTTAAAAAAATGCATGCTGTTTTTTATGTGCAATGAGAGCTAACTTTGCTTTTCTATTTATTTTTTACTTGATAGTAAAATGAAGACTTATGAATGTCATACAAAGATCCACACTAAGTAGAACGTAATTCTGCATGAATACAAAGTGAAAATTAGAGCAATATATATCATTATTAGTAGTATCTGGAAAATATTTTAATAACAGCTTTTATTAACTAAGTATCATATTTTTGTTTCGCTTGTGCCCATTGAGCAGTGATTATCCTTCTTGGCTACTACTAATTTACCCAGATCAATTACATGACTTCGCCACCACCATTTTGATAATACAACACACAGTAGTGGTTTAACCACCTCGTTGGCAGTAAAACAGAAGTTTAACCTCTTTGTGCCAATAACACATATAGCAGCAATATGACCAATTTGTGTCACTAACAAACACATAGCAGAAATAAACCTTTTTGTCTGTTATACAGATGTCCTTACACTAGTGACACAGATAAGAAAGATTTAAAGGGATATGGAACCCACATTTGTTTGTCATCATTGATGCAGAGCAAACAATTTTAAAATAACTTTCCAATTTATTTCTAGGATCTAATTTGCTTCGTCTTGGTTACTCCTCCAATAAAGGATACCAAGAGAATGAAGAAAAATTGAAAGCAGAAGTATATTGGAAAGTTGTTTAAAATTATATAATCTATATAAATTGTTTGGGTTTCATGATCATTTAAACCCTTATTTAACTCATGTTCCCAGTAACTCATATAGCAATGGTTAAACATGTCTGGGCCAGTAACCTAGAGCATCAGTAATGCATGTGCCAATTGTTTAACCCCTATGTACCAATAACAAATAAAACTTTGATTTAAACATTTTTTTCCAGTAACACAAACAATGTTATGATCCTTTTCTGACAAAATTGCACATGAAGCAATTATTTAAAATCTTTGTTCTAGTAACAGAGCAGTGATTTAACCTTCTTGTGCCAGTAATAAACAATGTAATTACTTTTTACCAGTAACACATAGGACAAATGTTTATCATTCATTGCACCAGGACATTAAGAGCAGAGGTTTAATAGTTTATTTTACCAGCACAAAAACAGTTATTACACTTCTGCTGTATGTATAACAGGCAGAACATGGGTAAACAACTGCTTTAGGAGTCACAAGAACAGCAGGGTTAAACATTTGCTCTATGTGCTACTAGAACCATGAAAGTTTAACTACTTTGGGCGCGATCCGATATAGATCGTAGTTTGCGGCGCAAGCGAGGTAACCTGCGTCGCCCGCAGTTTCAGCTCGCAACTCGAGCTATCCAATATTCAGCGCCGTCAGATGCTAAACTGGCGTAAGTCTGAAAAACCGACGAGAAGGCAAAATGTGCGCAAATACACCTTTTAGTCATCGCAAGTACTTGCGCCTGTATTTTGTTCACGTAAAGTCTCAATAAAGTGTAGTTTTATGCAAATTAGCCTACGACTCGTAAAAAATAACGCCAGTTCTAAGAGATGCGCCACGTAATGACGATATTCAAAATTCATACTTAAACACCTGCGCAGCCGCCATTTCTTTAGTGTGTTTGGTTGGTTCTTGGAGCTACAGCACACTACAGTGAGTAGAGAAATTAGTGGTAAGAGTAGTGAGAAAGGAGCATTTCATTAAGTTAGTTAGGTCGGATTGTTGGATTGTTAAGCCTGTACATTTACTTACACTTTTTTTTCATATTGCACACATTTTGCATACACACATATACAAAATACACAACACTTTTTTTTGATAACACCTTACACATTTTATTTATCTTTTACAGTTTGAAAGGCTGAGTGTCTGGTTGTGATTGTGTGTGATTGAAGTGGGAGTGAGTGTGAGTGTGTGAGTGTGTGTAGTGTGAGGATGTCAGGGAGAGCTAGGGCTGGGGGGAGGAGGGAAGGGGAGTTGCAGGGAGAGGATTATGGACAGGAGGAGCAGCAGGGTCCCCGTCAGGGAGTGAGCGGAGTGGGGAGAGGGAGAGCCAGAAGGGAGGATGGGAGTGGGGTTGCCCCAAGGCCAGGCACACTTAGAAGAGGGATAGAGGGTGCACATGGGGATAGAAGGGGGGAGGAGGGAGAGGATAGGGAGGAACCCACACCAGGGACATCCCAGGGAGGGAGCCAGGCGGCCCAGGACGAGGAGCATATGAGGTGTCCTAATTTCAGTTTTGTAGAAAACCTCGCTCTAGTCCAGGCTGTCCTGGAGAACCATAATGCCCTCTTTGGACAAGAGAAGGGCAAAGGAGTTGCCCATAGGCGTAAAGATGCTTGGCAGAAGGTGGTGGAGGCCGTCAATGGTGTGTCCCAACAGAGGAGGAATGTGGATGGCCTAAAGAAGAGGTGGAATGATTGTAAGAGGAGAGTCAAGGAGAAGATGGGCCAGGAAGCAATGTCCCAGAGGGCAACAGGAGGTGGGCCTCACTATGAGGTGGAATACAATGAGTGGCAGGAGCTCATTCGTAGGTCCCTGAGCTTCACAGCAGTCCGTGGACTTCCAGGGGCTCGTGACTCAGGGGCTGCAACATCAGCACAGCATGCTGGTGAGTAACATCCCACACACCAGTATTATATGTATTTGAGTTATAACATCCTATATTGTCACACATTCATGTACACAATGAGGAGCATGGTATTTTGCTTACTAACAACAAAATATACAATGAGATTTAACATTAAAGGGACATGAAACACAAATACGTTTATTTCATTATTCAGATAGAGAATACAGTTTTAAACAACATCCCAATTTACTTCTATTATCTATTTTTCATCATTATTTTCTGAATCTTAGTTTATTAAATATCAATGCACATGGGTGAGGCAATCACACGAGGCATTGGTGTGCAGCCACCAATCAGCAGCTTATGAGCCTATCTAGAAATGCATTTCAGCTAAGAATATCAAGATAATGAAGCATATTAGCTAATGGAAGTAAATTACACGTTTGTTTAAAATTCCATGCTTGGCTAGCTGAATCATGAAAGAATAAATATGGGTTGCATGTCCATTTAATGCTACTTAACACATTGAAAATCATGATATGAGGTGGAATAGTGAAATACTAACATGTCTCAGAGTAACACAGGCCACAAGCCACATGTAGACTTTTCAGTAAATGGACACCATAGTCATCACAACCACTTGCAGGGGCAGGAATAATAAATGCTTTTAAGAGGTTAACTATTTGTGAACAAGCTGCTGCTATGTATATTGTTAGGCATGCATTTGTTAGGCCTTCAGAGAGTTACGTTGGTTTCTAAGTCAGTGCAAGGGTTCCTGCGCCTTCAATTTGTGGCGAGCTGAGAATGGAGTAGATTTTGTGAAATCTGCACGCGTAAGTCCTTACGCTGTATATTGGATAGCAAATTGCGCGTGTTTTGTATGTCAGTCTATGGTCCAAAAAACCACGGTCGACGCCAGAAATCTACGCGCGTAACTTCTAGCTTACTCCGTATATAGGATACCAAACCCGCGCAATTCTTGGCGTCGCCGAATTTTGCGGGCGACGATTTTTATCGGATGGACCCCTTTATATGTAAGTGGAGCCAAGGGTTAAAGGCACAGTACACTCAGTGATGTGCAGTCACTGGAGGCAGGTGAGGCAGTGCTTCACCTCTCATATGGGCAAAAATAAATATATATTTTTTTATTGGCTTTAAAAAAATTAAAAAAATTGCTGTTTTTTTTCCCCAGCATTTTTTTTTTCACAGCTACATGTTGTGCAATTGAGAGGCACAAGCAGGTCTGCCCACCATTACACAACATGCTATGCCATCTACTGGATGAAAGTGTTTAAGATCATTGCATGGCCCATTATCTGCTTATTTGAGGCACTCCCATTTGGGCTGACCCAATCCAGTGAGAGGCATTAGTAAGTGGAATTTAGGGTTGGGGCTGGATGTTAAATCATATAAAACAAAACAAAAACGGAAAAAAACCAACTTTCATTTATTTTGTTGCTGTCCTGTGAAGCTGACAGCTTTGCTAAAGTGAAAAAGAGAGTTCTGTTCTTCCCCTCTAAGTGCAGTGGAATGTTCCACTGTCACTTCCTGAATCCTTACAGAGCAGGAAAGGGAGAGAGGCAGAGAGAGCAGTGTTTCAACCACTTTTTATTGTAGTAAGTACTGCAGCCGTAGATTTTACTGAAATGGATTCTGTTAGTGAAAATGATAATTTAATGAATGTGGTTTAGTGTTTTTGTTAAATTGTGTTCAGATACAGCTCATTAACAGGGGGGACAGTAAGTGAGCATAACCCAATACTTACAGGAAGTCAAAGGGTCAATTCAAATTTAAATCCATAATTTAAAACCCAGAGTTTGAAGTTAAGTGTGCAGTGTCCACATTATTTAAATTAAAGTTTTTGACATTGAATATTGCAAAGCCTCTCTTTTTCATGGTTATTTGATTTAATTAGGTACAAACTCCATATATGTTATGTCTGTTCAGTCAGAGGATGCAGTATCTATCTTTTTATTTTTCTCTGTGTCTCCATTTATTTAAAGACTGCTGTTAACTTGTAATTCACAAATCAATTGAAAGTTGTTGCATTGTGTTTTTAATATGTGCTGCTTTTATACAAGTTTATATTAATAAAAAGGAGATAATGATTAATTTAAAAAATATATGTAATTATTGCAGTTGTTAAATCTTTTTAGAAATAATGCCACTGTAAAGTAACTGGTTAAACACATAGTCAAAGGGAGACATTTAAAATTAAACTTTCATGATTGAGGTAGAGCATGCTATTTTAATAGACTTTTCTAGTTATTTATATTTTGAGAATTAGCATCAACTGTTACTGGCCCTATGTCAGCAAATCAAATTAGTTTTTGAAAGGGACATGAAAGTCATAATTACATTTCCATCATTCAGATAGAAATTGCACAAAAAAAACAAAAAAACTTTCTATTTTACTTTTATTATTATGTACTTCATTCTTTTGGTATCCTTTGGTGTCCTTTGTTGAAGAGCATACCTAAGTGGGATGTGCACGTGCATATGAACACCATATTGCAGCAGCTGTGTTGGCAGTATTGATAACTTTGTGTAAAACTTGTATGGTAAATTATTTCTATTTTTACAATACAGTAGTGAGTAGAGAAGATATTGTGTATCGTTCTAATTGCTTAGTAACTGGCACTGTGCCACAGAATTGTGTGAGTGTGTATGTGAGCAGAGTGTGTGTGGGTGTCAGTGAGCAGATTATGTGTGCTTTATTCTCCAGGTAATCAATACATTTCCAATGAGCTGGTGCTTTAATGAAGTGTTTCTCAACAATGGTCCTCAAGTACCCCCAACAGGCCAGGTTTTCATTATAGCCAAATCAGTGCACAGGTGAAGTAATCAGCTGATCAGTAACTCAGTGGTTACTAACTTGCTCTCACCCATCACCTGATTATGTCACCTGTGAACTGGTTCAGCTATCATTTAAACCTGCCCTGTTGGGGGTACTTGCGGCCCTCTGTACATGTGTTTCTCCGGCGTATCATATCTAGTGCCTCACCAGCCTCTGACCTCACTGCACATCACTGAGTACACTGTAAAATTGTTTTTATATTAATGTATTTTAAATTACTTGTTATACCAGCTGCAGATTATGAATGTATGAGAAATTGCATTTTCAGTTGTTTTTTTTGTGTATATGAAGTCGCTGGTTTTGTGCTTTTAAACCACAGCCTATTACAATGGGTTGAGCTTCAGGTAATATCAGATCTCATTATGTTATCAGTTTGTGTACACACACTTGCTTCCTTATCTTATATTTGTCTGGAAAACTAAAGCTCAATACCTAGAGACAACAATGAAAAATTATAATTTTATTACTTAACTATCCTGCACCCCACTGGGAGTGTCATTTCTTCTGCTGGCTGTGTTTACTTAGGCTATTCAATAGCTGAGACTCCAGTATCAAAACTTTCAGTATAGGTTAGGAAACCACAAGCTAAATCAGCTATTTCAAAGGCCAAAATAAGGGTAAATGAGCTACTTGTAAACAATTTAATATACCCCAGCAGGTAAAATGGATCATTGGGAACAGATTAAATGGGATAATTTTTTTAGGTGCACTGTCCCTTTAACGTTTTGAGCAATGGTTTTGGCTCTTTCCTAAGCTTTTTCTGCAGTATACAAATACAATGATAATAATAATAATAATAATAATAAAATACATAGTGAAATGTAACTGTTCCCTCCATCCCATTCTCACTATCCTCTAAAGTATTTTTCAACACCACTCCTCAGGGTATACTAGCAGGCAAAATATTCATTATATCTGAACTAGAACACAAGTAAAATAAAATCTGATGCATGAGAGCAGGGTAGTGACCATGGTACTGATTAAATTAATATTTCACCTTTGCTCTAGTTTAGACGTAAAGAAAATCTAACGCCTAGATTTAGAGTTCTGCGTTAGCCATCAAAAGCAGCGTTAAGGGGTCCTAATGCTGCTTTTGGCGGCCCGCTTGTATTTAGAGTCAGCCAGGAAAGGGTCTAACGCTCACTTTCAAGCCGCAACTTTTCCATACCGCAGATCCCCTTACGCCAATTGCGTATCCTATCTTTTCAATGGGATCTTCCTAACGCTGGTATTTAGAGTCTTGGCTGAAGTGAGCGGTACACCCTCTACCGACAAAACTCCAGCCGCAGAAAAAAGTCAGTACTTAAGAGCTTTCTGGGCTAACGCCGGTTTATAAAGCTCTTAACTACTGTGCTCTAAAGTATACTAACACCCATAAACTACCTATGTACCTCTAAACCGAGGTCCCCCCACATTGCCGTCACTATAATAAATATTTTTAACCCGTAATCTGCCGACCGCACACCGCCGCCACCTACATTATACCTATGAATCCCTAATCTGCTGCCCCTAACACTGCCGACACCTACATAATATTTATTAACCCCAAATATGCCCCCCCCCAACGTCGCCGCTACCTACCTACACTTATTAACCCCTAATCTGCCGACCGGACCTCGCTGCTACTCTAATAAATGTATTAACCCCTAAACCACCGCACTCCCGGCTCGCAAACCCTATAATAAATAGTATTAACCCCTAATCTGCCCTCCCTAACATCGCCGCCACCTAACTTCAAGTATTAACCCCTAATCTGCCGACCGGACCTCGCAGTCGCAGCTACTATAATAAATGTATTAACCCCTAAAGCTAAGTCTAACCCTAACACCCCCCTAAGTTAAATATAATTTTAATCTAACAAAATAAATTAAATATTATTAACTAAAGTATTCCTATTTAAAACTAAATACTTACCTGTAAAATAAACCCTAATATAGCTACAATATAACAAATAATTGTATTGTATCTATTTTAGGATTTATATTTATTTTACAGGCAACTTTGTATTTATTTTAACTAGGTACAATAGCTTATTAACTATTTAATAGCTACCTAGTTAAAATAATTACCAAATTACCTGTAAAATAAATCCTAACCTAAGTTACAATTAAATCTAACACTACACTATCAATAAATAAATTAAATAAATTAACTACAAGTACCTACAATTACCTACAATTAAATAAACTAAACTAAATTACAAAAAAATAAAAAAAGATTACAAGAATTTTAAGCTAATTACACCTACTCTAAGCCCCCTAATAAAATAACAAAGCCCCCAAAATAAAAAAAATTCCCTACCCTAATCTAAATTAAAAAAGTTAACAGCTCTATCACCAGCCCTTAAAAGGGCTTTTTGCGGGGCATGCCCCAAAGAAATTAGCTCTTTTGCCTGTAAAAAAAAACCCAATACCACCCCCCAACATTACAACCCACCACCCACATACCCCTAATCTAACCCAAACCCCCCTTAAATAAACCTAACACTAAGCCCCTGAAGATCATCCTACCTTGTCTTCACCTCACCGGGTATCACACCGATCCGTCCAGAAGAGCTCCTCCGATGTCCTGATCCAAGCCCAAGCGGGGGGCTGAAGAGGTCCATGATCCGGCTGAAGTCTTCATCCAAGCGGGGCAGAAGAGGTCTTCCATCCGATTGAAGTCTTCATCCAAGCGGCATCCATCCGGAGCGAAGCGGCAGCATCCTGAAGACCTCCACCGCGGAACATCCATCCTGGCCGACGACTGAACGAGGAATGACGGTTCCTTTAAATGACGTCATCCAAGATGGCGTCCCTCGAATTCCGATTGGCTGATAGGATTCTATCAGCCAATCGGAAGAGGACATCCGGACCCGCAGACATCTTCATCCAAGCGGCATCTTCTATCTTCATCCATCCGGAGTGGAGCGGAGCCATCTTCTTCCAGCCGACAACAGCCAATAGAATGCGAGCTCAATCTGATTGGATTTTTCCTACCTTAATTCCGATTGGCTGATAGAATCCTATCAGCCAATCGGAATTCGAGGGACGCCATTTTGGATGACCTCATTTAAAGGAACCTTCATTCGGCGAGTAGGCGTCGGGGAAGAAGGATGGATCCGTGTCGGCTGGAAGAAGATGGCTCCACCCCGCTCTGGATGGATGAAGATAGAAGATGCCGCTTGGATGAAGATGTCTGCCGGTCCGGATGTCCTCTTCTGCCCGGATAGGATGAAGATTTCTGCCGCTCCGGATGTCCTCTTTTGGTCCATCGGTGCCCGGCTGGGTGAACACGACTCAATGTAGGGAGATCTTCAGGGGGGTAGTGTTAGGTTTATTTAAGGGGGGTTTGGGTTAGAGTAGGGGTATGTGGTTGGTGGGTTGTAATGTTGGGGGGTGGTATTGTGTTTTTTTTTACAGGCAAAAGAGCTGATATCTTTGGGGCATGCCCCGCAAAAAGCCCTTTTAAGGGCTGGTAATAGAGCTGTTAAATTTTTTAATTTAGATTAGGGTAGGGAAATTTCTTTATTTTGGGGGGCTTTGTTATTTTATTAGGGGGCTTAGAGTAGGTGTAATTAGCTTAAAATTCTTGTAATCTTTTTTTATTTTTTGTAATTTAGTGTTTGTTTTTTTGTAATTTAGTTTAGTTTATTTAATTGTAGGTACTTGTAGGTACTTGTAGTTAATTTATTTAATTTATTTATTGATAGTGTAGTGTTAGGTTTAATTGTAACTTAGGTTAGGATTTATTTTACAGGTAATTTGGTAATTATTTTAACTAGGTAGCTATTAAATAGTAAATAACTATTTAATAGCTATTGTACTTAGTTAAAATAAATACAAAGTTGCCTGTAAAATAAATATAAATCCTAAAATAGCTACAATATAATTATGTGTTATATTGTAGCTATATTAGGGTTTATTTTACAGGTAAGTATTTAGTTTTAAATAGGAATACTTTAGTTAATAATATTTAATTTATTTTGTTAGATTAAAATTATATTTAACTTAGGGGGGTGTTAGGGTTAGACTTAGCTTTAGGGGTTAATACATTTATTATAGTAGCGGCGAGGTCCGGTCGGCAGATTAGGGGTTAATACTTGAAGTTAGGTGGCGGCGATGTTAGGGAGGGCAGATTAGGGGTTAATACTGTTTATTATAGGGTTTGTGAGGCGGGAGTGTGGCGGTTTAGGGGTTAATACATTTATTATAGTGGCAGCGAGGTCCGGGCGGAAGATTAGGGGTTAATAAGTGTAGGTAGGTAGCGGCAACGTTGGGGGGGCAGATTAGGGTTTAATAAATATTATGTAGGTGTCGGCGATGTTAGGGGCAGCAGATTAGGGGTACATAGGTATAATGTAGGTTGCGGCGGAGTACGGAGCAGCAGATTAGGGGTTAATAATATAATGCAGGTGTCGGCGATGTCGGGGGCGGCAGATTAGGGGTTAATAAGTGTAAGGTTAGGGGTGTTTAGACTCAGGGTACATTTTAGGGTGTTAGGTGCAGACTTAGAAACTGTTTCCCCATAGGAAACAATGGGGCTGCGTTGGGAGCTTAACATTGCTTTTTTGCAGGTGTTAGTTTTTTTTCTGCCCAAACTGCCCCATTGTTTCCTATGGGGGAATCGTGCACGAGCAAGTTTTTCCTGCTAGCCGCTACCATAAGCAACGCTGGTATTGAGGGTTGAAGTGGTGGTAAATTATGCTCTACGCTCCCTTTTTGGAGCCTAACGCAGCCCTTCAGAGAACTCTAAATACCAGCGTTGTCTTAAGGGTGCGCTGGAAAAAAAGCAGCGTTAGCTACGCGGGTCTTTACCGACAAAACTCTAAATCAAGGCGATAGTCTTTGGTGTGCCTTGAAGACTGGAATTGAAAAACACTACTCTAAACCTCCTTTGCTTTTTTTTTTTTTTTTTATAAATATGGTGGCAACTTTTTTAAGATGACCAAGACATGACACTGTGTTTTCAATGATTGCGGCCATCTTGGAATGTTAATTGGAAAGGTAATTATTTGCAAACAAGACAGCAAATGATGCCTATCAAAGAGAAGTGATATTGCCTATTTGCTTGTATGAAGTGTTAGTTCTTTATGGGGGTGACCATCTTGGAAAGATCATCATCACATACAGTATATAAAGGAATCGGCCATCTCAATGTTTTTTTGACTGGAAACATTACAATTAAAAAAATATCAAACTTACATTTAAATTCAACTTTAAAGAAGCCAACACTGATTTTTTTTATTAGTAAAGATCATGAAGGACATTTATATACGCAAGCTTGCATACAACGAATAGCTATAAAAACTCTCCCATTACACTATCCCCCATGCATTAAGTACATTACAAGCTATACCAATGTGGGGATTTTTTATATAAGAAATAACTTCTCAAATCTATCTATTGTGTACTTATAGAGTGCAAACTATTCACCCGTGAGGGTCTCAAGGTGCTAAGGGAAAGCAGATAGAAGGAGGGGGGAGGGGATGGGCATTCAGTCGAAGAGCCAGGTTTTGAGTTCCTTTCTGAACTTTGTAAGGGAGGTGGATTGTCTGAGGTGCAGCGGGAGGGTGTTCCATGTTTTGCTGACATGTGGATCTTCAGCCCGCTGTGGATTTGCTGATGCGGGGGATGACTGTGAGTGCTTGGTCGGCAGATCGGAGTTTTCTGGCGGGGGTGTAGAAATTTACGTGGTGGTTGATTAATTCGGGTCCGATGCTGTGTAGGGCCTTGAACGCATGGGTAAGGAGCTTGAAGGTGATTCTCTTGTTGATGGGGAGCCATTGAAGGTTCCTTAGGTGTTCTGTGATGTGGCATTGGAGAGGGATGTCGAGGATGAGTCTGGCTGAGGTGTTCTGGATATGTTGGAGTCTCTTTTGGAGTTTGATGGTGGAGCCGGCGTAGAGTGCATTGCCAAAGTCCAACCGGCTTCTGACAAGGGTGTGGGTGACTGTTTTCTTGGTTTCAGTAGGGATCCACTTGAAGATTTTTCGTAGCAGGTGGAGAATGTGGAAGCATATTGAGGTGATGGCATTGATTTGTCGGTCCATAGAGAGTGAGGAGTCTAGGATGAAGCCTAGATTTCGTGCATGGTCGGTTGGGGTTGGAGGGTGACCGAGTGCTGTGGGCCACCAGGAGTTGTCCCATATGGATTTATTGGGTCTGAGGAGGAGGACTTTGGTTTTTTCTGTGTTCAGTTTGAGCCGGTTGTCATTGATCCTGGCGGCGTCAGTCATTTTGAAAGAAGGCAAAGTAGTGTAGAGTACATAAAAGAAAATAACATAGACAATTATAATTGACAATTAAGAAAGCAAAATGAAGGACTATGCAACCAACAGAGATTGTGCACACAGGGGATTTGTAATAGAATGTCCTTGAATTTCTCAGATACCTGATTAAAAATATGGAAAATCACTACATATTAACCAGAATTTGATAATTTCAAAAGTGATATGTGTTAGTCCTGGTAATAAATAATCAAAGGGGTACAAGAGTCTTTGGAACTTGAAGGACATTCTAGTGCTAATTCCTTTATCCATAATCTAAAACAATCTGTTTATGTATATTGTCCCCATGATTTTTTCTTTATTTTGTCCCCGGGTAAAGAAATACAAGACAGATTATACTTTATTGCTTAACATGTCAAAGGAAAGATAGAATCATTAGAAGAACACAATCATTAATCTATGTCCAGCAGTGTTCTTGCAATCTGCAATATGTGGGTATGAGATCCTATCAAATGCATATACGCACGAAGGAACATATAATTTTATAAATGCGAAGAACTAAATGATGGTAAAAAATATAAGTTGAAAACCCTACAGTGGAAATCATTGCTTGGCAATAGTGGTTTTAGAAAGTTTCATTGTTAATATAGGATGGTAATTTAAATTAAACATTTTTAGGAGCGAATATAAATGTATATATTTTTTTAAACATAATAAAACAATATGTATTAAATTACTATATTAATTATTAAGCATATCCATCTTTAAATATCCCCAGTTCTTCATATTTCATAAGAGTAGTAATACTTGATATATTAATAAGTACTTTTTTATTTTTTATAGGCTGAGTTTATTTATATTCACAACAAGATGAAATGGAATGTATTACCAATAATTACTCCAGTATAAAATCAAATCTGGGAAAATTACAACAAATGGTTTACTATTTAATGGATATTTATAGATAAAAATGAAATTATATCAATTGTTATTATTACCATATATCATCATTTATGCAGTCATGATCAAACACTAACAATTAAATATAATTTATATATTTTTGGTAACTCTGATAAATCAGCTGTGTATGCTCAGCTCAATGCTCTACTGCAGTGCTTTCCAAACTGTGTGTCGGGACACACTAGTGTGTCGGCAGCAGTGTGTAGGTGTGTCCCTGCTTCAGCACAATTTTTTTAAAATTTTAATTTAATTTTTTTGTTTTTTTGTTTCTGACTTTCCTCCTGCCTGCTACGCATATCACATGGTTGACACGTGATTGATACCTAGGGGGTCACAGATCATCTTAACCTATTGGCGTAGCTCAGTGGGAACTGAAACTATTCCCATTGGCGACTTTGGCGGCACATTGGCTACTGACTGCACGTGTAGTCTCCTTAATTGGCTCGTGACTGCACGTGTAGTCAGTGAGTGGCACAGCAGTGTGTTAGCAGCGCGGGCAGTAGTCAGTCGGACTCACAGAGCTCTGAGGGCTGCAGCTTAACTGCTGAGCTGAAGTCAGAAGTCAGGGGGGGGGGTTTGCAGCTAGCTCCCAGTAGTGCATTGCTGTTCCTGCTCTTGATATATGGATAGGAAGGGGAAGCTTAAAAATGCGAGTGTCTAATATTCCACCAAATATTCAGAAACTGTGTTCATCCCATCAACCTCATACATCCCATTTAAATAGTAAGTAGCTATTGGTGTTATTAAACTTTTTTTTTAATTCTTGCACATACATACTGTTACTTGTAAATACATTTCGTTATTATATCATTTATGTATGTGTCCGTATCTCTTAAAACAAGATAGTTTAACCTCCTGTTTGCTGGTACAACTGAATTACTGTGTCGCAAAATGATGTAGGTCTAAAAAGTGTGTCAACCACATGAAAAGTTTGGAAAGCTCTGCTCTACTGGTATGGTCAACAGTTTAAAGGAAAATAGCCATGTTCAAGAAGGTAGTATAAGCTGAAACGTTTTGCAGTTGCTATCTGTTAAAGCCAATTATGGAAAGATATGTAAGAGGTTTATGCTTGAGAAGTCTGCAGAGGGGTTTTTCAGCTTTGAGAATTCGGAGCTAAATTACATTAGGGAGCAACATAAATAATGAAAAGTATATACTGGAAAATTGTTTTACTATGCAGAGCTAAAACTTTTATATACATTGTTTAAGGTCTTTACTGTGCATTAAATGAAGATAATACAAGGGGGATGAGGATGTCTACATTCTATTTAATGTAATTTGAATTGAATATAACAATCTGAGTAAAAATGTCACAAGAGGGGGCGGAGCCATCATCTGACCGAGATGGCCACACATTAAGTGAGCTCTGGAGTCAAAGCCAAGAAAATCCACATTCCAAACAATACTGACACACTGGACACAGCTGGACGATCGGAGAGGGTCTCGGAGCACACTCTGGTAAATCGAGCACATAAGACTCGGCAGTACTTACAGTACGGCCATTATGTGATGTTCTTGCAGCACTCAAACAACGCCTTGTGGTTGTACCGGCCTACGAGTTTCCCGGGACCTAAACAGACAACAAGACAAGCAAGGTTATAATGAAGAGCTGAGTATATCAGGGCAGCACATGAAACTGTGAGATAAGGCCTCAAAGAAAATTTACAAGTGTGAGTAATATGCACATGGCCACACATAAAAGCACACCTTAAATATGTTGAACAACATTTAATAGCACTTTGTAAAATCACATATAGCCTCATAGTGATATATCTACATACTGGCATGGCAAGTAACATGTGGAACTAAATTGAGTCACATATGGACAGAAATCCAAATCTCCACTTGAGACCTTACGTCTTATAAAATTACAAGGCAGAGAATCATTATAAGAAACATATTATAAAAAGAGTTGACACCTTTATAAGGGCATAACTGATGAGCACTACTGCATAACCTTATAACTGCGGCAATTAACACTATTGATGTGGTTCTGAACAAACTAAGGCAAACTCTATTACAGCAATTATAATAAACAGATTGATTATATCTTGCTTATATAAGCAGCTTAACTACTTTTGAGCCAGAACTTTCTACAATGTCGCCAAAAAAAGGCGCTCAGAAGGAAAAGCTTCTTAAAGCAACGCCGTCATCAGGTATCTCTGTTAACTCTTTCTTCAAAAACACAAGCCAGCAACAAAACATGACAACTGCTAAAACACCCTCTAAGACTAGATCACCTCAAACATTATCAGAATCAGAGGAGCCAGATACACTGATCACTATTCCTAAAGATGTTCTATCTTCACTGCCTTCAAAACAGGACTTTTCCACTTTAATAACACAGGTTAAACAATGTATTAAAGAAGAAATATCTGATCTCAAAAAAGAAATTGCTGAGATAAGCTATAGATCTGAACAACTGGAAGAAGATGGTGCAGTAGATAGAAATTATTTTGCAAAATTACAGCAACATGTTTATACACATGGCAAAGAGTTTCAGCAATTAGAGGACAAACTTGAAGACCTAGAAAATAGGCATAGAAGAAGTAATATCAAAATTCCAGGAAGACCTAAACTAGTAGAATCTGCAGACCTCAAACCTCTATTTGCCTCCTTGAGAGGAACAGCAGCAACTGAAAATGTGGAACTATATAGGGCTCATACAGCACTTCATCCAAGGCCCACAGAGGGGGCCGTCTAGAGATGTTATAGTTAAATTGACAAGCTATTGAATTAAAGAGGAAATGATGAAGGCTGACAGGCACAAAGCGAACCTTCAATATGAAGGAGCAACTCTCCAACTGTTTGCTGATCTTTCTGCTCACACCCTTTTTCGTAGGAAAAGAAATGCAGCCCCTGACCAGGCATCTCAGCAGTCTCAACATCCAATACATATGGAGTTTTCCGTTCCAGTTAAAGGGACACTGAACCCAAATTTTTTCTTTTGCGATTCAGATAGAGCATGCAATTTTAAGCAATTTTCTAATTTACTCCTATTATCAATTTTTCTTCGTTCTCTTGCTATATTTATTTGAAAAAGAATGCATCTAAGCTTTTTTATTCAGAACTCTGGACAGCACTTTTTTATTGGTAGATGAATTTATTTACCAATCAGCAAGAACAACGCAGGTTGTTCACAAAATATGGGCCGGCATCTTAACTTACATTCTTGTTAGACACATTGGATTATATTTCTAGAAAACCAGATATGAATCAATACTATACAAGTTTAAACTGTTACAATATTCTTTACACCACAAACCAAATTAGCCTTATTCACAATTGAATTGCATTACCTTACCACAATGAAATACCAGAATCTTCATGTCTGATCTAAGATTTGAAATACACAAAATATAGATGACCATCTCTTTGGAAAAAATTGTCTGACTTAATGACCAAATGTTTCAGAGTAGAAAAAGGGGTCAATGACAATCTGATAGGGATTTTAGCTTCAAACCTCAGCAGGAAATCTTTGAAAGCAATCCTTTGTTCTCAGATGTGGAATACATAGAGTGTACCCAGTGATAACATGAGCATGCTTTTTGAGAGATTTCATATTTATTTTATCATATATATAAATACATGTATATACAGTATATCTATCTATCTATCTATCTATCTATATATACACTGTGTGCAGAATTATTAGGCAAATGAGTATTTTGACCACATCATCCTCTTTATGCATGTTGTCTTACTCCAAGCTGTATAGGCTCGAAAGCCTACTACCAATTAAGCATATTAGGTGATGTGCATCTCTGTAATGAGAAGGGGTGTGGTCTAATGACATCAACACCCTATATCAGGTGTGCATAATTATTAGGCAACTTCCTTTCCTTTGGCAAAATGGGTCAAAAGAAGGACTTGACAGGCTCAGAAAAGTCAAAAATAGTGAAATATCTTGCAGAGGGATGCAGCACTCTTAAAATTGCAAAGCTTCTGAAGCGTGATCATCGAACAATCAAGCATTTCATTCAAAATAGTCAACAGGGTCGCAAGAAGCGTGTGGAAAAACCAAGGCACAAAATAACTGCCCATGAACTGAGAAAAGTCAAGCGTGCAGCTTCCAAGATGCCACTTGCCACCAGTTTGGCCATATTTCAGAGCTGCAACATCACTGGAGTGTCCAAAAGCACAAGTTGTGCAATGCTCAGAGACATGGCCAAGGTAAGAAAGGCTGAAAGACGACCACCACTGAACAAGACACACAAGCTGAAACGTCAAGACTGGGCCAAGAAATATCTCAAGACTGATTTTTCTAAGGTTTTATGGACTGATGAAATGAGAGTGAGTCTTGATGGGCCAGATAGATGGGCCCGTGGCTGGATTGGTAAAGGGCAGAGAGCTCCAGTCCGACTCAGACGCCAGCAAGGTGGGGGTGGAGTACTGGTTTGGGCTGGTATCATCAAAGATGAGCTTGTGGGGCCTTTTCGGGTTGAGGATGGAGTCAAGCTCAACTCCCAGTCCTACTGCCAGTTTCTGTAAGACACCTTCTTCAAGCAGTGGTACAGGAAGAAGTCTGCATCCTTCAAGAAAAACATGATTTTCATGCAGGACAATGCTCCATCACACGCATCCAAGTACTCCACAGCGTGGCTGGCAAGAAAGGGTATAAAAGAAGAAAATCTAATGACATGGCCTCCTTGTTCACCTGATCTGAACCCCATTGAGAACCTGTGGTCCATCATCAAATGTGAGATTTACAAGGAGGGAAAACAGTACACCTCTCTGAACAGTGTCTGGGAGGCTGTGGTTGCTGCTGTACGCAATGTTGATGGTGAACAGATCAAAACACTGACAGAATCCATGGATGGCAGGCTTTTGAGTGTCCTTGCAAAGAAAGGTGGCTATATTGGTCACTGATTTGTTTTTGTTTTGTTTTTTGAATGTCAGAAATGTATATTTGTGAATGTTGAGATGTTATATTGGTTTCACTGGTAAAAATAAATAATTGAAATGGGTATATATTTGTTTTTTGTTAAGTTGCCTAATAATTATGCACAGTAATAGTCACCTGCACACACATATATCCCCCTAAAATAGCTATAACTAAAAACAAACTAAAAACTACTTCCAAAACTATTCAGCTTTGATATTAATGAGTTTTTTGGGTTCATTGAGAACATGGTTGTTGTTCAATAATAAAATTAATCCTCAAAAATACAACTTGCCTAATAATTCTGCACTCCCTGTATATATATATATATATATATATATATATATATATATATATATATATATATATATATATAAAAATAAATATATATATATATATATATATATATATATACATATATATACATATGTATGAGCCACTGACATCTACAGATACCTTGACATTATTAGTACAAAGTACAAATGAATATTTGATGGATGCAGTGTCGAGTAGGTCATCTAATTGAGAGGGCACCATAGTCCCAATTCTGGTTGAGAAAGAACGGTTCTAATCATGTATGGGTTGCTTTGCGCTTACAATACAATGATGTATAGCGATAAGGAGTTGTCATTTGGGGTGATTGGACATACTGATGTGAGTTTGACAAAGTGTTAGTATAAATGAAGGTGGCATATATTTATATACATGGGAATTTAATTTGTTTTTTGTTTTAGGAGTTTACTATTTTTTTTATTGAGGTGGATTGTGACCTTAATAGGGGTCACTGTTACCAACAGGGGTGTTATTTGAATATGCAAGGAGGGATGTTCAGCTAAGCATTTGTCGGCATTACATATGTGGAGATATTCACAGGGCAATATTATTGGTATTGCCAATGTTGGTGCTGGACTGGTGTACTCATGAATTTTACCCTGTGAGGGATATTACATTTCTGATTGAAGGATTGACCCGGGGTGCTATGAGCTGGGCCGGATGTAGGACCTTGTATCGATAGGAGCTAGACTTTACATACATGTAAATGGGATGCTCTGTGTACATCTCTTTGTATACAACCACCTGGGATGTTACCAGTGGGATTGAACTATGTTGATTGGTGCAACACGGTGGAGGTACACACCCGCCTGGGAAATTTCAATGGCGATTGGTTTGCTAAGTAATTTAATTCTGCCTACTACGACACTAGTAAACAAACAAGTAGTGAAGCATGGTGGAGGTATACACCCACCTGAGACAGGACCAAGGTAATTAGACCATTAAGGAATTGGGTACTCCCTTACGATGACGATGATTAACACGTGAGTAGGGATGCACGGTGTGTGTTGGGGTTATGTAACATATGACTGGAGGATGATTGCTTTACACTGGCCTTGCTGTGCATTATTTTGCTGTTGATAATTAACGCTGTTGAGAATCTATACTAGGAATCGCCACGCTCTGGATGTACGTTCGAGTGGCACGCCCACTGGGGGAGTGGTCAATATGGTTTTGATGCAAGTGGTTAGCTTGGCACAGTCTTATTGCGATCGGAAGGGATTATGCAGTGTTTTGATTTTGAGTGGTGTTTTATATACACTGCTAGATGCTAATAATACATGTATGTGACTATGATTGCCATAAACACTATTTTACAACTATTGGGATTGGATTATGATCCCCCAATGGAATAAAGGAGAGTGACCCAGTAGGTGTATTGACCACAAGGCTTAAGCTTAGCGATTGGATAGTACCGAGGGGTGTAATGTTCCCCTGAGATAGTAATTGGCTGAGCTTGTTTGTGTGAACCCTTAATGAAGGAATCATGTAACTAAAGATCAGGCTGTTTTCTCTCTAACTTTGCTTAAAACAGATCCCCTGTAGGCCTTGGGATATGTGAACACATACAAACACATATATTTCACATTGTCCACAATATAACATGTTTTGAATTATTAGCACATACTTTGTGTATATGTCTATTTGCAATAGCACGTTATTAACACTTTAATTGATTCTTTTGCACACGGACAGTCAGGATTGGCTGAGCTGAGGGGGAGTGTTTTACAGGCCTTTAAAAGTTTGTTATTCACAAGTGTTGTTTGTCAGAAGAAGGGACTGTGTTTTGTCTCGAAACGTCCCTATTAAATATTCACTAAACACAGACGGCTGAAGACCAGTGAGTGCTGATTTACTGACGATATATATATATATATATATATATATATATATATACACATATATATATATATATATATATATATATATATATATATATACAGACATATAGGCAAATAAAACAGGCAATTTGATTGGCGAGATATAAGGAAGTTATTATTTTATAAAATTAACATATATCCAAAGAATTAGGGTTTCATTAAAATGCTAAATTGTTTTCAATTGGTTAAAAGGTGTTGTGCAGCTAGAATTTATCTATGTATTAATCTGTTTCCTATTATTTATACGTGATAATGGAATATGAATCTGTAACATTATACATTAGTATTTTTTCTATAAAATTTTATGCAAAACATACATTCACAAAAATCAAAACTAGATTCAAATTTACATTTAATAACATACATCCTTGCAATATGTTACAACATATGGGCATAACATAGGCAGATCGTGGGTGTAACGTGTAATAAAATGAGTTTGCTTCGTGGGTATATTGGAATGTTCCAAATATGAAAAGAGTACACTCTTGGGGGCCGATTTATCAAGGCGTCAATCTCAACGCATTCGCGATGGGCTATACGCTCGCCATACATCGCTGGCAAAAATCTACATTCAACGGCCTTATTTATCAACAAGTCTGTCAAAAACATGTGCGTCAAGTCCCGCACGATTAGCATCGCACTGTTGATAAATAAGAGTCATTAATTTCGCAGATATCCTTATTCATCAAATGATCTACCCTGAATGTCCATCAAATGAAAACAGTTTTCTCTGGTTTTTCTAACTTTATTCATACCATTTCATTACTGTCCATGAACAAGCACATTTCTCTAAAGATAATCTTTTATTTTTCATATGTTAATGTCAAAGAAATAGCTAGATTTATACCTGAACAAACAATAATATCTCATAGAAAATTATTTTTCTATTTATTTTTTATACAAAAAATCTGATATATGATATTTGTATTACCAGGAATCCTAATATGCTTATCTCATGTTTTTTAAAATGATTATTAATGCTAGAATTTGTACATATATCTTTGCACATACTTGTATATATATAAATATATATATATATATACAGTCGTATGCAAAAGTTTAGGCACCCCTGACAATTTCCATGATTTTTATTTATAAATAATTGGGTGTTTGGATTAGCAATTTCATTTTGATCTATCAAATAACTGAAGCACACAGTAATATTTCAGTAGTGAAATGAGGTTTATTGGATTAACAGAAAATGTGCAATATGCATCAAAACGAAATTAGACAGGTGCATACATTTGGGCACCCTTGTCATTTTGTTGATTTGAATATCTGTAACTACCTAGCACTGATTAATTGGAACACACAGTTAGTTTGGTGAGCCCATTAAGCCTTGAACTTCATAGACAGGTGCATCTAATCATGAGAAAAGGTATTTAAGGTGGCCAATTGCAAATTGTTGTTCTCTTTGACTCTCCTCTGAAGAGTGGCAACATGGGGGCCTCAAAAAAACTCTTAAATGACCTGAAAACAAAGATTGTTCAACATTATGGTTTAGGGGAAGGCTACAAAAAGCTATCGCAGCGATTTAAGCTGTCAGTGTCCACTGTGAGGAACATAGTGAGGAAATGGAAGACCACAGGCACAGTTCTTGTTAAGGCCAGAAGTGGCAGGCCAAGTAAAATATCAGAGAGGCAAAGGCAAAGGATGGTGAGAACGGTCAAAAACAACCCACAGACCACCTCCAAAGACCTACAACATCATCTTGCTGCAGATGGTGTCACTGTGCATCATTCAACAATTCAGTTCACTTTGCCCAAGGAGAAGCTGTATGGGAGAGTGATGCGGAAGAAGCCTTTTCTGCACACACGCACATTTGGAAAAGCCAGCTTCATTTTGGAAGAAGGTGCTGTGGACTGATGAAACAAAGATTGAGTTATTTGGTCATAACAAGGGGCGTTATGCATGGCGGCAAAAGAACACAGTGTTCCAAGACAAACACTTGCTATCCACAGTAAAATTTGGTGGATGTTCCATCATGCTGTGGGGCTGTGTGGCCAGTGCCAGTACTGGGAATCTTTTTAAAGTTGAGGGTCGCATGGATTCCACTCAATATCAGCAGATACTTGAGAATAATGTTGAGGAATCAGTCACAAAGTTGAAGTTACGCTGGAGCTGGATATTTCAACAAGACAACGACCCAAAACAATGCTCAAAATCTACTCTGGCATTTATGCAGAGGAACAAGTACAATGTTCTGGAATGGCCATCCCAGTCCTCAGACCTGAATATCATTGAAAATCTGTGGGGTGATTTGAAGCGGGCTGTCCATGCTCGGCAACCATCAAATCTAACTGAACTGGAGATGTTTTGCAAGGAGGAATGGTCCAAAATACCTTCATCCAGAATCCAGACACTCATTACAGGCTATAGGAAGTGTCTAGAGGCTGTTATTTCTTCTAAAGAAGGCTCTACTAAATATTGATGCAATATTTCTGTTGGGGTGCCCAAATTTATGCACCTGTCTAATTTCGTTTTGATGCATATTGCACATTTTCTGTTAATCCAATAAACCTCATTTCACTACTGAAATATTACTGTGTTCTTCAGTTATTTTATAGATGAAAATGAAATTGCTGATCCAAACTCCCAATTTTTTTTAAATGAAAACCATGCAAATTGTCAGGGGTGACTAAACTTATGCATATGACTGTATATATGTTATGTCAGAAATCTTTTGCAAAAATATTTACATGCCCCTAAAACAATTTTTTTTTGTTCTAAACAATGTTGTCTTTCATATCTCTGTGTTTATTTATACCACTATATGTATATAGTGTAAATATATTATTATTCTGATCAAGAATAATTGTGAATATAACATGTAATCAGGGTATCATATGTATTTATTTGCAAACAATGAATATTTTAAGAGCTGGGCCAGTTTTCTTTCTGCACCTGTGTATCCCTTCCTGATTGAAGTCTAGTTTTAAACACCACTCCTACACAGGTGTTAAAAATAGGCTAGCATTTAAGATGACATTTCTTAATGAAAAAGAAATTCAAGAGAAGGAAGAAAATAGGATGACATTAAAGAGGTGACTGTAATTTCTGCTGTATCTGATTCATGACAGTTTAATGTTAGATAGACTATCCTTTTGTGCTATTAGTTTAAGATTATATTGAATCAAACATAATTCGATTATTAAAATCATTGTCAAAAAAATTACACTGTGTGGCCTAATGTCATCATCAATGTTTATCTTTAATACTAATTTCACATATACATACTTTCAAAGAATAATACACAATGTAACAAATGGCACTTACAAGTTCTGATGAGTGATCACTGACACAAGTAGAGCAATTTGATTTGTTAGTGATAGTAGAAAAATGTATCTTTAAATCCGATTGGCTGATTTCATTAATCAAGTGATTATGCATTTCCCAATAAAAAATAGTGGAACATTTGACTAGTTTGTGGGTTGTTTAGGAGTTTGAGTATTGCGTCAAATTTGGTGCGAAGTATTGCTTCAAATTTAGTGCGAAGTATTGCTTCAAATTTGGTGCAAAGTGGAGAGTGGGACTTGTATTACATGCATTAATCATGGTGCAAATAGATTTATCAAAAAAAGGAAGTTAGTTATCTTATGTAATGTATTTATTTGATTTGTATCCCTATATCTACTAGTCTGCTGCCAGACAGGCATTACCTGTCATTATAGGTGGTTTAGTCATTATAAACTTAAATGGCAGGCTAAAATGATGGAAAAACAAATAAGAATAAATAAGAATAAACCAAAGATTTCTAAAAATACTTTTATTATCTAAAATGCTTGATTCTCTTGCAGCATCGAACATAACCTTTCTGTGTTTACAGACACCCATCGATTTTTATAGCATTCATGGCCTTAAAGGTGGCGGTTTGAACAATAGGTACTCTGTGTCGGAATAGACGCGAGAGTACCTGTTGAATGTTTGATAAATTGGCAAGAGGTTCAAATAGAGTTGATAGTAGGTGGCGCAGGTTAAGGGGTTCTTTCTTTATAAATAGCATACTCACAACCCTTGAGGTAGTAGAATTTCACAGGTGCACTAGGAGTAAAAACTTCCATGATGTATATACACAAATATCAGGTGTATAATTGCAGTATACTCACAAGTATAAATTTCTGGTGTCTGCGATGTCAAGAAAAGATTAATAGGCTCTTCTCTTGTGCGATTGGTCAGACGAGGGAAGTGGGCGGCATTAGAGACTCGTTGTTATACTTGGAAAGTCCTTGGACTCTATTTCCTCCTTTTTTCCTTCTTTTAGGCTCCTTTTGGAATGCACAATCCAGATGTAGCTCCTCTCTTACTTCACAGCAAAGTAATCAAAATCCCAGACGAACAAAGGAGAGGGGGCTTCATGTGCATATAAGTTTTCAAATAAACAGGGCAGTATAATGGGCAAACAGGGTACTCACAATATGCAGCAGCACTTTGTTGTGCTGATAGCTGTGTTCTGGAGACTCTAAGTGCCCCAGCTCACTGCACAGTGGGGATCAGCTCCCTTCCAGAAGGTCAAGTAGGCAAGATTTAACACATGTAGACCAGAGGCGTGTGTTAAAACATCAAAATAATTTTTAATATAAAACTGTTTTAGGGATAAAACAATTGTTTTAAAATTTGAGGGTTGAAACATTGATTCAGAGCCACAATAAAATGCAACGCATTTCTCCGCTAGTACAGCGGTTTCCTCAGGCATAAGAAAATATACCATATACTCAAATAATACAAGCATCGATATGCGTTGGATTGAGCTCGTTGGGTCATATTTTATGTTGAAAATTTCAACATTTGACAATGTGGACGTTTGTTAACTACAGCGGATCAACTTTGCATCTAATTTGACGTGGAATTCCAGAATATTATCAGTTGAAGCATTGATAAATCGGCCCCTTGAACTTAAATACTTTAACAAGTCTTGCCACTTTTGCCTTTGCAAGAAACAATAAAACATAGGAAATACAAAATTATTTTTGTAACCAGATATATGTATTTTAAATTTAAACATTTTCACATTATAAAACAATAAACTTTTTTAGAAGGGAAAATATATTGTGTCTGTAAGGTCGTTTGGAATATATATCTACTCCCATGATGCACATCTTCGTTTTAACTATGGTAGCTATGAAATTATTTAAATAAGCGCAGCCTATACTTTAACATAGACACATCTTCGCATATCTTCGCTTATCTCAGCTGTGACAAAGGTAAGCCCATTTTATTGTAAAATTATGCAAGACGTGAATATTGTGAGACAAAACTGGCAAATTCTTGCCGGCAAAGGAGAGGTTTTGATTACTGACCCCTTAGTGTAAAGATGCCCCTGTCTTTTGCCAAAAGACACTCAACTTGTGCTCTCACTATATCAACGTGTCCTCTGTGTAGTTGTGTAACCATTACTGACCTTTAAATTGTATTTTAATTTAGTAAATAAACATTTGTTATTAAACAGAGCTCAAAGCACAGGGAAGGGGAGCAGCGCTAAAGATAGCAATTAGAGGATCTACTATGGGAAATATACAGTTAATGATAGGACCAGATATCTTAGTCTCAAATAATACCAATATTGGTAATAAAGATAAATACAAAAAACAAATAATTCTATGTAAGTTTTAAGAACCTTAGATATATATTCCAGTGACAGACAACTAATATGAAATATGATAAATAAGGTTTATTATATAACAATGATAAAAACAATATTACAAATCTGGATACTCAGTAAAAATATTATATTATTGGGACCAAGTGGTTAAAAATCTAAAAAACTAAAAAAAATCAAAACAAAAGAGGCAAGAGCAATAAGGTGCCGGGATATATGAAAGCAGAGTCCAAGTGTCGATTTTTATGTGTAAATTCCCAGAGTGGTTAGAAGAAAAGGGTGATAATCAGTAGTGATAATCAGTGGGGTTCTCCAAATTTTAAATATGTTTAAATGTGTCCTTTGAATAGCGGATACTCCAATCCAAAGTCTGTGAAATAGTGATTGTTTTAAGTTAACTTTTCACCATTTTGAAAAGCGATGTGTTGATCCCACAATGTCCTGTGTGTCAGCCTGTCAGCCTGAAAAGTTGCGTGATCACACAGACATCTGTTTCCTTATTTGTTGAACGGATATCCGTTTGTGAGTAGAGTGTTCCTTGTTATCTCCAGTTTCTACAGCCGTTTGTTGTGATCCTTGGTTCCTTACTCGTTTCCTCGAGATGAAGCTGTTGACGTTATCTGTCAAGTCAGCTTGTTTGTGTTTGGCTGAACCGGGAAATTCAAAAGTAGGCCAATCGGGGTACACCTATGTGTTTTAGCTTTAGGAGCCTTTGTCAAGAGTACCTGATTGGCTCTTAGGTTACCTCTTATATAAGGCTCATTTTTTAACCCTGTGCTGACCTTTTGGTGTATCTTGATTCAGTATATTGTCCAATTTTGTTTGTTCCACCTAATTAAAAGGTATTGATTCATTGTTGAGTTCTCCTTGCATAAAAGATGTGTAAAATTATATTCAACGATCTCCATAATAATATTTTTGTTATTGTGTAACTTTTGTGGATAATTGCCTTTGTCCATCTGTAGAATTATGTTTGAGTTTCCTCAATTTGAATTAGGAAATATATATATATATATATATATATATACCGTATATATATATATATATATATATATATATATATATATATATATATATATATATATATATATATTTACATACAAGTTTTTTGTGGTGCAGTGCTGGAGTTTTTGTTTCTAACTACTTGACCACTCTGCCAATGTTGAACACATGGTCCACAATAATTAAGTAGGTTAAAAAAATGTTTTTCTAGAAGATCTGTCGTTCTGTTAGTGAGATCTGTATTTACACTTAAAGGGACAGTCAAGTCCACAAAAATCTTTCATGATTTAAATAGGGCATGTAATTTTAAACAACTTCCCAATTTACTTTTTTCACCAATTTTGCTTTGTTCTCTATGTATTCTTAGCTGAAAGCTAAAACTTGGAGATTCATATGCTAATTTCTTAGACCTTGAAGACTGCCTCTAATCTGAATGCATTTGAGGGCATTAGTTCATGTGTTTCATATAGATAACATTGAGCTCATGCACGTAAAAGTGACCTAGGAGTGAATACTGATTGGCTAAAATGCAAGTCTGTCAAAAGAACTGAAATAAGGGAGCAGTCAGCAGAAGCTTAGATACAAGGTAATCACAGAGGTAAAACGTTTATTATCATAACTGTGTTGTTTATGCAGAACTGGGGAATGGGTAATAAAGGGATTATCTTTCTTTTTAAACAACAAAAATTCTGGTGCTGACTGTCCCTTTAAGAGTTTGGATTTGATACTTAAAGGGACACTGAACCCAAATTGTTTTCTTTCAGGATTCAGATAGCGCATGCAATTTTAAGTAACTTTCTAATTTACTCCTATTATCAATTTTTCTTCATTCTCTTGCTATCTTTATTTAAAAAAGAAGGAATCTAAGCTAAGGATCCAGCAAATATTTGATTCAGAACCATGGACAGCCCTTGTTTATTGGTGCTGTCCAATCAGCAAGGACAACTTAGGTTGTTCACCAAAAATGGGCCGGCATCTAAACTTACATTCTTGCTTTTCAAATAAACATACCAAGAGAATGAAGAAAATTTGATAATAGGAGTAAATTAGAAAGTTGCTTAAAATTCTGAATCACTAAAGAAAAATTTGGGTTCAGTCTCCCTTTAATAAAATATATCCATACACCACTTGGGGATCAAACTTATGGGATAAAAAGGTGTGATCAACAAAAAACTATTGCTCTAATCACTAGTCTGCCATCTTTCACATTGAGCACCTTGTTCACTGGTTGCTAAATGAAACATTCAAATATTGTATATTGTATACCTGATGCAGATAGATGTGCATACAATTCAGTAATTTAAGATACATTTACTAGGCACCAGGGTGAGATCTGCATTTACACTTAAGCGTTTAGATTCTGATACTTAAAAAAATATATGTCTATACACCTCTTGGGGATCAAACTTGTGGGCTAAAAAAGTGTGATCACCAAAAAACCTTTTATCTAACCACTAGGCTGACATCCTCCTAATTGAACAGTTTTGAACCTTGTTACTAAATGAAACATTAAAATATTGTATACCTGATACAGATAGACATGTAGAAAATCTAATGTTCATTGATTTACAATATATTTATTATGCCTCTGTGTTTATTAATCAATGTTTATATTCCTGTTTTTTATTTCTTTTTCATAATTGTTTTAATAAATGTAATTGAACCTGCTAATCCAATCTGGGATCTTCATATATAAAATATAAAGTTGCATATTGTTATCTTCATATCTGATCAATATTATAATTCTTCTCTGATCAATATTATTATATATATTATTAATTCATCTCTTATATTTCCCCATCTATTGTCTATCTTAAATGTTAATGTCTGGGTATGTATATGTATTCTCATTGTTTATTATACATAACATAGCACATTAAGATCCAGTTCTGCATAAATCATAAATCCAAACTCTTAAGTGTAAATACAGATCTCAGTAACAGAACACCAGAAACTCTAGAAGATCTAGAAGTTCTGGCAGGGTGGCAAAGTGATTACAAACAAGAACTCTAGCATTGCACCACATAAACTCATGAGATCAAGCCCCCGAAGAAGCTGTGATGTGTGTGTGTGTATATATATAATACAAATTGAGGAAGTATAAACAATCTATCACACAAAGGAGTGAAAACCCAACATAATTTTTCAGATGGGCAATGTCAGAGAGGTAAAGCAGACAGACTTTTTGTTAAATGAAATGCCATAAAGACAGGGGTTGGAACCCGGGGTGGAACAATTATCCACACAAGTTACACAATAGCAAAAATAATAACAAACAAAATTGTACACTATACTGAATCAAGATCCACCAACAAGCCAACACAGGGTTAAAAAACGAGCCGTATATAAGAGGTAACCTAAGAGCCAATCAGGTACTCTTGACAAAGGTTTCGAGAGCAGAAACGCGTAGAGGCGTACCCTGATTGGCCTACTTTTGAATTTCCTGGTTCAGCCAAACAGGCTGACTTCACAGCTTCATCTCAAGGAAACGAGTAAGAAACCTAGAATTACAACAAACGGGTGTAGTAACTGGAGATAACAAGGAACACCCTACTCACAAACGGAGATCCATTCAACAAGTAAAGAAACAGATGTCTGTGTGATCACACAGCTTTTCAGGCTGACATACAGGACATCGCAGAATTAACACACCGCTTTTCAGAATGGTGAAAAGGTAACTCAAAACAATCACTATTTCACAGATTTTGGATCAGAGTATCCGCTATTTAAAGGACACATTCAAACCTATTTAAACTTTGGAGAACCCCACTGATTATCACCACTGAATATTACCCTTTTCCTCAACCACTCTGGGAATTTACACAGAAAAAACAGCACTTGGACTCTGCTTCATATATGCCGGCACCGTGTTGCTCTTGCCTCTATTGTTTTAATTTTTTGAGTTTTTTAGATTTTTAACTACTTGGTCCCAATAATATTGTTCCAATATAATATTTTAAGATTTACTGAGTATCCGGATTTGTAATATTGTTTTTAACATTGTTACATAATAAACCGTATTTTTCATATTTCATATTAGTTGTCTCTCACTGGAATATATATCTAAGGTTCTTATAACTTGCCTAGAATTATTCGTTCTTTGTTTAACTATTTTCCGAAACTAAAAAGTTGCGCAAAACACATAAAAAATATGTGAGAAAGTACACTTAAACTCAAAATAACACCATCTAATAAATAATATTAAACATTTTTTGGACACTGTGTCCTTTTATTATTGAATCAGTTTGCGCTTTCACTGACACACTTGCTATTCACTTGCTATATTTTTAGTTTTTTGCTAACACATTGGATATAGCAGGTGTTGAAGTTGCTTTCTCTATATTTATTTTTACACTGTTGCCTTCTGTTTAGCTTTTATTTTCACAGGTACAACTTAGTTAAAATATCTAATAAAAAATACATATTTTAGGTATTGTTAGAGATAAAGCAATTACAAATTAAAGAGATAGTACTGTCAAAATGAAACTTTCTAGATTCGGATAGAGCAGCCATTTAAACTGCTTTCCAAATTACTTCTTTTTTATTTTAATATATTTTATTGAGTTTAGTCAACAATAATATAATAACAGGCAAACAAAAACATGTGGTGTATACATTTAGTAACAGATCAACTGTCATGTAAAGAATAAGACTTCATAGACTTCAATAGAGCGTGATAAGTGAAAAAATCACCCTTATTCAACATTCAAATGTTCTTCACATAGAAGAATATGTTTGACTTATTCTTAAATACATGTCTAACTATCTCTCTCTCTCTCTCTCTCTCTCTCTCTATATATATATATATATATATATATATATATATATACTGTATATGATGTTTTTTGGTAAAATATATATCTATAAATATATATGATTTCATATAGGTACAAATATATACAGATACTGTATATATCGGAATATCTATTCCCCTCTGTGAAGAACATTGGAATGTGAGCTATTTAAGTAAATACATAGTTAAACACTTTATTAAATATGAATATTGCATAAATATGATTTTCATGTTTTCAGCTACCTTACTGCAAAGGGCTCCAAATATATGTCTTTATATGTATTCATATGTATGTATGTATTTATATGTGTATATATATTTATTTATTTATAAAATATTTTACCAGGAAGGATAAATTGAGATTTCTCTCGTTTTCAAGTATGTCCTGGGTCCACAAAACATTGCATTGATACAATAGGGTACAATAAAATACAAAAACAATATTAATACATAATATATGCAAAATTTAACATAGAACAGGTAGGGAATATATAATAAACAGCAAATAGAAAAAAGTCCCACAAGCCTTCTAAGCGTATAAATCACAAGTTTATTTGAAAAACTGTAGGAGAACTTAAAAATTAAAATAAACGAAAATAACCCTAATCAATCCAGGACAGAAAAACACAAGTCCTACGCATTGCCTTAATCATGGACACTATAGTGTAGTATGGGAACAACTACTTAAATACACCTGAGTGCACAGGTGTGTCAAACCTGGATTGACCAATGAAAAGGGACATATTGAAAAATAATGGACAGGGACAGTGCTGACAGTCGGACTGGTAAATTTACACAAATGTGAAAAACAAACAGAAAATGTAAGAGATATATTGCATATAATCTGCAGCATATTATTAAGAGCTAAACGTGCTATTATAATTAATGTATAGCTAGATCATAATGTCAAGATATATTGCATATAAACAGCAGCATATTATTAAAAACTAACACCTAGATTTAGAGTTTTGCGGCTAAAGGGGTGTGTTAGCTACGCGTGTTTTTTTCCCCCCGCACCTTTTAAATAACGCTGGTATTTAGAGTTCTCTGAAGGGCTGCGTTAGGCTCCAAAAAGGGAGTGTAGAGCATAATTTTCCGCCACTTCAACTCTAAATACCAGCGTTGCTTACGGTAGCGGCCAGCTTGAAAAACGTGCTTGTGCACGATTCCCCCATAGGAAACAATGGGGCAGTTTGAGCTGAAAAAAACCTAACACCTGCAAAAAAGCAGCGTTCAGCTCCTAACGCAGCCCCATTGTTTCCTTGTGGGAACACTTCCTAAGTCTGCACCTAACACCCTAACATGAACCCCGAGTCTAAACACCCCTAACCTTACACTTATTAACCCCTAATCTGCTGCCCCCGCTATCGCTGACCCCTGCATTATATTATTAACCCCTAATCTGCCGACCGCACACCGCCGCAACCTACATTATCCCTATGAACCCCTAATCTGCTGTCCCTAACACCGCCGACCCCTATATTATATTTATTAACCCCTAATCTGCCCCCCCAACGTCGCCGCTACCTTACCTACACTTATTAACCCCTAATCTGCCGACCGGATCTCGCCGCCACTATAATAAATTTATTAACTCCTAAACCGCCGCACTCCCATCTCGCAACCCCTATAATAAATTTTATTAACCCCTAATCTGCCCTCCCTAACATCTTTGACACCTAACTTCAAGTATTAACCCCTAATCTGCCGACCGGACCTCACCGCTACTCTAATAAATGTATTAACCCCTAAAGCTGAGTCTAACCCTAACACCCCCCTAAGTTAAATATAATTTAAATCTAACGAAATAAATTAAATCTTATTAAATAAATGAATCCTATTTAAAGCTAAATACTTACCTGTAAAATAAATCCTAATATAGCTACAATATAACGAATAATTATATTGTAGCTATTTTAGCATTTATATTTATTTTACAGGCAACTTTGTATTTATTTTAACTAGGTACAATAGCTATTAAATAGTTATTTACTATTTAATAGCTACCTAGTTAAAATGATTACAAAATTACCTGTAAAATAAGTTACAATTAAACCTAACACTACACTATCTATAAATGAATTAACTAAACTACCTACAATTACCTACAATTAAATCAACTAAACTAAATTGCAAAAAAAACAAACACTAAATTACAAAAATAAAAAAAGATTACAAGAATTTTAAACTAATTACACCTACTTTAAGCCCCCTAAAAAAATAACAAAGCCCCCCAAAATAAAAAAATGCCCTACCCTATTCTAAAATAAAAAGTTAACAGCTCTATTACCTTATCAGCCCTTAAAAGGGCTTTTTGCGGGGCATGCCCCAAAGAAATCAGCTCTTTTGCCTGTAAAAAAAGCATACAATACCCCCCTCAACATTACAACCCACCACCCACATACCCCTAATCTAACCCACCCAAACCCCCCTTAAAAAACCTAACACTAAGCCCCTGAAGATCTCCCTACCTTGTATTCACCCAGCCAGGTATCACCGATCCGTCCAGAAGAGGGTCCGAAGTCTTCATCCTATCCGGCAAGAAGAGGTCCTCCAGAGGGTCCAAAGTCTTCATCCAGGCGGCATCTTCTATCTTCTTCCATCCGGAGCGGAGCGGGTCCATCTTGAAGCAGCCGGCGCGGATCCATCCTCTTCTTCCGACGTCCTAACACCGAATGAAGATTCCTTTAAATGACGTCATCCAAGATGGCGTCCCTCGAATTCTGATTGGCTGATAGGATTCTATCAGCCAATCGGAATTAAGGTACGAAAAATCTGATTGGCTGATTGAATCAGCCAATCAGATTCAAGTTCAATCCGATTGGCTGATCCAATCAACCAATCAGATTGAGCTCGCATTCTATTGGCTGATCGGAACAGCCAATAGAATGAGAGCTCAATCTGATTGGCTGATTGGATCAGCCAATCCGATTGAACTTGAATCTGATTGGCTAAATCAGGCGACACCAGAAGTTAATGATGTCGCCATCAATATTAAAACCTTTAGGTCTTCTGGTCTGCAATTTGAAGATCCAGAAGGCCTCCTTGTAGAATAATTTGGCTGTTCTATCACCCCCTCTTATAGATGGTCGAATGTGATCTATCACTTGCCATTTAAATATCGTGGCCACTTTATCATGATTGAAAATGGAGTGCCTAGCCAGGTCGGAACATTCAGTGCCATTTTTAATATTGTTTAAATGTTCCCTGATCCTGCTTCTGACCTCTCTGGACTTGTACCCCACATATTGTTTATTGCATTGTATTCAATCCACCATATAAATGACATAAGTCGAGTGGCAGTTGGTATATGAGTTAAGGTCATAAACCCTCTGAGTAACTGTTGACTGAAAGTTGTGTGTAGTTTGGGTATGACCACAAGATATACAGTTACTGTAATGACATCTGTAGTGCCCCTTAACTTCCAACCAACTACTTCTAGGTATGGTGGATTGACGCAGTAGGCTGGGGGACAAGGTATTACCAAGTATACATCCCCTCCTTGAAAGAAAATTACAGCCTTCTGATGCAATATCTCTGAAGCTGTCTTCAGCCGCAAGAATGGGAAGGTGCTTTTTCACTATATTGCATATAGCACTAAACTGTGCACTGAAGGAGGTCACAAAAAGTGGCTAAGAAGCATCAAATTTGTTCCCATTGCTTTTTTGCAAACTATGATAAATGAGTAATTGCTTTCTATCTAAACGATTGACCTCCAATAGTGCCCGGCTCACTGTTTTCTTGTGATAACCCTTATCTAGGAGGTTATTCATCAAAATTTGGCTCTCTTTCTCAAAATCCTCTTCATCCGTGCAGTTGCGCTTAACATGGATGAACTGGCCCTTAGCTACTCCGAAGCCCATATGCATCGGATGATTGTTTCTGCCATGTAAAATGGCATTTGAAGCAATGGGCTTACGGTATAGGGTGGTTTTGATAACCCTTACATCCATATCACCTATTAAGAGGAGATCCAAATAGGGTATACGGGTGTGGTCGCAGGCATATGTAAACTGAAGATTTACATTATTGGTATTGAGGTAATCCATAAATTGTATCAATCTATCGTGACCCCCCGTCCAAATGAACAGGAGGTCATCGATATATCTTTTGTACATTTTAATATCAGCCTTGAATGGGTTTTCATCTGCAAAGACGTGACATGCCTCCCACCAACTCATGAATAGGTTGGCATAGGCGGGGGCAAAGTTAGCCCCCATAGCCGCGCCACGTCTCTCCAGATAAAACTTACCGTTGAACTGGAAAAAATTATGGGATAACAGAAACTCGAGTGTCTGCATCAAAAACAGTTTGAGACTCTCTCCATAATTACTAAAATTATCCAGCATGTATGTTACGGCCTCAAGACCACTGGTGTGTGGGATGGCTGAATACAGCCCCACTACATCCACCGTTAACCATTGTGATCTTTTGTCCCAAGTCATTTGCTGCAGGCAATTTAGTAAGTGCTTAGTGTCTCTGATATATGAGGGGAGATTGAACACTATGGGTTGGAGCAAAGATTCCACCCAAGTGGATATATTCTCAAAAATGGAACCAATTCTTGCCACAATTGGCCTCCCCTTCACCTCCTCCAAGGATTTATGTACCTTGGGGAGGTGATGGAAAATTGGAATGATAGGGTTTGAGACATACAGAAAATCTGCAGTGTTCTGATCCAAAATACCATTCTCTATACCATCATCAATAAGTGACACCAATTCCCTCCTAAATTCATCAGTGGGATTACTTCTCAACACCTGGTATACATCTGTATCCCCCAGCTGTCTATTAGCTTCTAATATGTAAGATGTCTTGTCCTGCACCACAACACACCCACCCTTATCCGCCTGTTTAATGATAATGTCATCCCTACCTTTGAGGGACTCAAGAGCCAAATTCTGGGCACTGGTGAGATTAGGGCGGGGGTGTTTACAGTCGACAGAGAGTTTGATGAGGTCCTCCACCACCCTGTGGTGGAAAGCCTCTAAGAAGGGGCCTCTCTCTCTAGTGGGGTAAAAGATGGACTTGGGTTTAAAACCCCCATGTGTAATTTTTAAAAAAGATTCATCAATTGATGCTTCTTGAGCTAGGGTGTGGAGTTGTAAATAATCACAGGCTTCACTGAAATCAACCATGTCATATATCTTGGGAAGATCTATATTGGGATTCGGGACATAGGTGTCAGTTAATATATAATAAACCATGACAGGTGCATTCTGTTTTGAGATATGTAGAGAGGGATCTCTTAAAGGATATTAGGTTTGGGGAAGGTTTTAAAGTGTGTGGGAGGTCGTTCCATAATTGTGGTGCTCTGTAGGAAAAGGAGGATCGAGCTGCTTTCTTTTTATATGGAGGCAGACTAAATAATGTGCTGGTACTGGATTGGAGGTTATAGGAGGTGGGAACAGCCGGGGAGAGCATTCTGCTCAGGTAGGGTGGGAGCTTTCCAGAAAAACTCTTAAACACAAGGCTGGAAAGATGGAGGGTGCGTCTGGATTCCAGCGACAGCCAGTTTAGTTCTTTTAGCATGTAACAATGGTGGGTCCTGTAGTTACATTGTAGCAAAAAGTGGTAGAATGAGTTACACAGTGTATTAAGTTTATTTAGGTGAGTTTGCGGTGCAAGTGCATATACTACATCCCCATAATCCATGATTGGCATTAGCATTTGCTGTACAATCTTTTCCTTTACTGTAGGGCTGAGGCAGGATTTGTTTCTGTACATGGCACCTAGTTTTGGATAGAGTTTAGATGCAAGTTTTTCTATGTGGAGGCCAAAATATAGATTGGGGTCTAACAACATACCCAAGTATTTGAAAGAGTAGACTGCGATCAGTGTGCAATTTGATTTTGTTTTGATTCGTAGATTGGAATTTTGTAGTTTGTATAATTTAGGTACCCTTCCAAAGATCATTGTAATAATTTTGTCAGTGTTTAGGAAGAGTTTGTTTTTTTGAGATCCACTTTTCTTCCACTGTGAACTGGTCTTGGAGCACTGCCTCAAGCTGCGGCAGATCGGATTTGTTTGCATAGATTACCGTGTCATCTGCGTACATGTATACAGTTGAAGACAGAAAATAGGATATATAGGAGCGCCACTGGCTAAGATATACCACAAGAGTCAAAATATTAAAATCGAATATTTGTACAAGTATTTAATAAAATCTGCGTAGATAAAAAATAACAAAAATTGACAAAAATTTACAAAAATTAACATAAATTAACAAATAATGAGATCAGAATATTAGACCGAACTGATGAACTCACTGGAGTACAAATTCTAGGGATAATAACCCTTTGATTCCTACTGCATGGATATAATCCAAAAATGAATTGGTACAGCTCATATGTTTAAAAATAAGATCGTGAAACGTATGTGTCAATATAACCATGAAAATAAAAATGAAAATATAAATTCAAATATAAAAAATGAAAGGAAATATAATTGTGAAGATAAAAATCCAGTAAAGGATTAGTTTCTTAGTGAAAGACCCATGTTATGAGTCTAAAAATAAATTTCCTTTATCAAATTTGAATGGATAGTGATAAAAAATATATATATATAAGAACAAATCAAATCCTTGTGATATATAATACTCCTGTGTATAATGTGCAATAATATAATACAATCAAAAATGAGTGAGTTAATGCAATACAATCAAAATTAAGTGGGTTTAACCATTTGTAAACCTAAAGCTCAACTAAGCTGGTACCAGCTATAATACAATTAGCTTTGGGACACACCGGTCCGTTCTGATAATAAAACTTTCCAATAATTGATATATATCTGGTTATAAAATCATATTGTGTGACAATTTATAAAACAATCAAATAATAAACAATTAAAACATTTATGTCATCATTATAACCGATTGAATGAAAGAAGAATAATAATATAAAAAATATAAAAAACAGATGAAAAAATGTCCAAAATCTATCAAATTCTGATGAAATGTAAGTAGTAATTCCTTCCTTAAAAGTCTAATTTGAGTAAAGTCCTTGAGTATATTGAAGTCCAAAGTCCTAATCCTTAGATAGAGGTATATATATAAAAACCTAAAAGAAAAAGAAAAAACCTAAAAGAAAAACCTAAAAGAAACCTAAAAGAAAAACCTAAAAGAATGTATACAGTTGAAGATTTGCAGACATTTGGCAGATCATTTATACATAATGTGAATAGTAGGGGGCCGAGAATGGAACCTTGGGGAACACCACACGTGACTGGGAGAGGGAGGGAGTCGCTGTCTGAAATGGAGACATACTGTGATTGATTCTATACATATGATCTAAACCAGGTTTTAGTTTGAGCAGCAGTATGTCATGGTCTACTGTGTCAAAGGCTTTTGGAAAATCAAGGAAAATAGCTCCAGTTAGGTCTCCTTGTTCCATGCCAGTTTGGATATTGTTGCAAACTTTTAGGAGGGCAGTTGTAGTGGAGTGATTCGGGCAAAAACCTGATTGAACAGGGGTCAGATAGTTAGATTGATGGTAATACTCACATAGATGCGTATGGACACATGTTTCTAAGATTTTTGATAATACTGGGAGCAATGATATTGGGCGATCATTAGTAACCAAGGTTAACTCACCACTTTTATGGATAGGCACTACTCTTGCAGTCTTCCAAAGTTTGGGTATGTATCCAGACACTAAGGATTCGTTAATTAGGGTTGTGACAGGTTTAGCAATTGCCGGCGCACTGAGCTTCAATAGCATTGCTTGGATTTGAGCAGGTCCAGACTGGTTTTTCATTTTTAGATTATTAAGCTGTTTCTTAATGACATTGGTGGTTACAGGTCTAAAATTGAACTTCTCTATATTGGGTCTTTGTAGATTTAGTGGGGCCTGATCCACATTTGTAGTTTCAGGATGTGTGTCATTTACTAGTTTGTCAATCAGGGTGGTGGAGCATCTGACAAAATAATTGTTAAAGGCATTTGCTACTTCTAAGGGAAAAACATATACATATCAATAAATGTGTACACACATATAAATATATATATACTTTTGCCAACAGACCAGCACTCCAGATTCAACAATTTAATATTCAGTAACCGGGGTGCAGCAGAAAAAATGTACAGGAAAAATAAGAGTGCACTCACCAGGATTTTCCACGTTATTTTATTCCAATGTTGACATTGGAATAAAATAACGTGGAAAATCTTGGTGAGTGCACTCTTATTTTTCCTAAACATATATATAAATATATATATATATATATACATATATATATATATATATATATATATATATATAAATTTAGACATGTATATGTATGTATCTCTATGTTAAAGCCCTTTGACTGCCTTTTTTTTTATCAACTGAGACCTCATATCTTTGATCTCTTATAGCTTTTTTATGCAATTTGTTGAAAATATTTTTTATCAGTGTTGTTATAAGTGTAACTGTACTTTTAAACATAGTTTTGATGTGTTTTGTGCAACATTTTGGACTTGCATAACAATTATCCAGAGCTCTGAGGTAATACAATCCTGGTGCATGTTAAAATCAATTGCAAACATGTTTACTTTAAACTTGTGATATGCGCGCTACTTCTGGATAACGCAAAGAGTTGCAATAAACCCCTTATCGCTCGCCCAACAGTTAGCTCACCACTTTTAATCATGCTCAATATTAGACAACTCTTTTGGGTTAGACCATTATGGTTACACCAGTAAATGGAGAGGTGTCAATAATTATCCTATAATATAAAAGGCCAAGTGTGTTTATCTGAAGCTGTCATGCGCAGTAGAGACAGCGCAAGGACAAACACACCTGGCCTTAGAGTCTACCTGATCTGCTGTCCAGTGTGACAATGGTGGGTGGACGTGGGCGTGACCGGAAGGGAGTGCGAGGGAGAGAGATCAAAAGAGAGGGGGGGGAGATTAAAAGAGAGGGGTGAGAGAGCAAAAGAAAGGGGAAGAGCAAAAGAGAGGGGAGAGAGAGCAAAAGAGAGGAAAAAGAGCAAAAGAGAGGGGAGAGAGAGCCAAAGAGAGTGGGGAGAGAGAGAGCAAAAGAGAGGGGGAAAGAGAGAGAGTAAAAGAGAGGAGGAGAAAAAAAAAGAGAGGGAGAGAGAGAGAGAGAGCAAAAGAGAGGGGGTAGAGAGAGAGCAAAAGATTGGGCAAAGAGAGCAAAAGAGGGGAGAGAGAGCAAAAGAGAGGGGAGAGAGAGCAAAAGAGAGGGGGAGAGAGAAAAAGAGAGGGGGAAAGAGAGAGAGCAAAAGAGAGGGGGAAAGAGAGAGCAAAAGAGAGGGGGAGAAAAAATGAGGGGGGGAGAGAGAGAGAGCAAAAGAGAGGGGGAGAGAGAGCGCAAAAGAGAGGGGGAGAGAGAGCAAAAGAGAGGGGAGAGAAAGAGAGCGCAAAAGAGAGGGGGGAGAAAGAAAGCACAAAAGAGGGGGAAAGAGAGAGCACAAAAGAGAGGGGGAGAGAGAGAGCGCAAAAGAGAGGGGGAGAGAGAGAGCGCAAAAGAGAGGGGGAGAGAGAGAGCGCAAAGAGAGAGGGAAGAGAGCACAAAAGAGAGGGGGAAAGACAGAGTGCAAAAGAGAGGGGGAGAGACAAAACAGAGGGGGGAGAGAGAGAGAGCAAAAGAGAGGGGGAAAGAGAGCAAAAAAGAGGGGGGAGAGAGAGAGTAAAAGAGAGGGGGGAGAGAGAGCAAAAGAGAGGAGGGATAGAGCAAAAGAGAGGGGGAGAGAAACAGCAAAAGAGAGGGGGAGATAGAGTGCAAAAGAGAGGGGGATAGAGAGAGAGCAAAAGAGGGGGAGAGAGAGAGAGAGCAAAAGAGGGGAGAGAGAGCAAAAGAGAGGGAGAGAGAGGACACAAAAGAGAGTGGTAGAGAGAGAGTGCAAAAGAGAGGGGGGAGAGAGAGATTGCAAAGAGAGGGGGAGAGAGAGCGCAAAAGAGAGGGGGAGAGAGAGCGAGTGCAAAAGAGAGGGGGAGAGAGAGAGCAAAAAAGAGAGGGGGAGGGAGAGAGTGCATAAGAGAGGGGGAGAGATAGAGGGAGAGAGAGAGGGGGAGAGAGAGCAAAAGAGGAGAGAAGAGAGAAAGAGCAAAAGAGAGGGAGAGAGAGAGCAAAAGAGAAGAGGGGAAAGAGAGATGGGAGAGAGAGAGCAAAAGAGAGGGGGGATGAGAGAGCAAAAGAGAGGGGGAGAGAGAGCAAAAGAGAGGGGGAGAGAGAGCAAAAGAGAGGGGAGAGAGCAAATGAGAGGGGGAGAGAGAGAGAGTGCAAAAGAGAGGGGGAGAGAGAGAGAGCAAAAGAGGGGGGAGAGAGAGCGCAAAAGAGAGGGGGGGAGAGAGCGCAAAAGAGAGGGGAAGAGAGAGCGCAAAAGAGAGGGGGGAGAGAGCAAATTAGAGTGGGGAGAGAGCGCAAAAGAGAGGGGGGAGAGAGAGAGAGCAAAAGAGAGGAGGGAGAGTAAGCAAAAGAGAAGGGGGAGAGAGGGCGCAAAAGAGAGGAGAAAGAGCAAAAGAGAGGGGAGAGAGAGCAAAAGAGAGGGAGGAGAGAGAGAGCAAAAGAGAGGGAGGAGAGAGAGAGCAAAAGAGAGGGGGGAGAGAGAGAGCAAAATAGAGGGGGGAGAGAGAGCAAAAGAGAGGTGGAGCAAGAGAGAGAGGGAGAGAGCGCAAAAGAGAGAGGGAGAGTGCAAAAGAGAGGGGGAGAGAGAGCAAAAGAGAGGGGGAGAGAGAGAGAGCAAAAGAGAGGAGGGGAGAGAGAGCAAGGGGTAGGACCACTGTACTGTAAAAAATGGCCCGTGTGAACGGGCTTTAGGACTAGTTTATTATATTGAAATAATGAGCTTAATGTAGGGATGGAGAGAGAGAGCAAAAGAGAGCAAAAGAGAGGGGGGAGAGAAAGCAAAAGTAAGGGAGGAGAGAGGACAAAAGAGAGGGGGGAGAGAGAGCAATGGGTGGGACCACTGTATTGCAATAAAGAGAGGGAGGAGAGAGAGAGCAAAATAGAGGGGGGAGAAAGAGAGCAAAAGAGAGGGGGGAGAGAGAGCAAAAGAGAGGGTGGAGAGAGAGCAAAAGAGAGAGGGGAGGGAGAGCAAAAGAGAGGTGGAGTGAGAGAGAGCGCAAAAGAGAGAGGAAGAGAGCTCAAAAGAGAGGGGGGAGAGAGAGCAAAAGAGGGGGGGGAGAGAGAGCAAGGGGTGGGACCATTGTACTGCAAAAAATGGCCTGTGTGAACGGGCTTTAGGACTAGTTTATTATATTGTAATAATGAGCTTAATGTATTCCTAAGGGTTTAATGAGGGAGTGTACCAGGTTATTGCATGACCTCAAGAGACATTGTTCTAATAAAACTCTATGTTTAAGAAGAAATATCATTTATCTAATTTTAACTAAAAGTTGGAACATATGTGAAACTGTCTTTTTCCAATCAGCAATAGATGGACAAGTCAATAATTTCCATTCGAGGGGGAAAAGGCGTTTGAAGCTATTTAGCATTATTTTGAATAAGACTAGCTTATATTTACATTTTATCTTTGGGGAGAAATTTAGGAGGATAATTAGTGAAAAAAGTTTATGGAACAACCTAAAGAGGATTGATTCCATGAGGTTCATTATCTGGGTTGTTTTTAAATTACTTCTATTGCTGAATTTACTTTGTTCTCTTTGTATTTATTTTTGAAGAGTAAACCTAGGCAGTCTCAGATATATGCACAGGTCTATAGCACTCTATTGCAGTGGTGTTTGCTACAATGTATTACATTGCCCAAACATTGCTGCAAACACTGGTCTCATAGGGTCCGATGATCTAAAGTTCTCTGCTCGGGCAAAATTATCTAAGAAGTCTTGTCAGTACTGAAAGAGAAATTTTTGCTTGAGAGGTGTTTATCTCGCTATGCTGGGTTATGGATGTTAAGTAGAGAAACATATATTGCAACATAGCGATTTGTCTGCGTGCCAGCGAGATTTTTATCATCAGGACCTTAGGGTGCTAAAAACATGTTTCACCCAGTTTTACTCTTTAAAGGAAACAAAGAGAAATGAGAAAATCTGATTTTTTAAAAAAAAGTAAATAAGCTATGAAAGTGTCATTCTAAAAATTCATGATTATTGATGTTTCACACATTCATATACAGGCGTACCTCAGAGATACTACAAGTTTGGTTCCAGACCATCTAAATCAAGTGAATATAGCAATAAAGTGAGTCACACTAATTTGTTTGTTTCCCAGTGCATATAGAAATTATATTTATACAATACTGTAGTCTATTAAGTGTGCAATAGTATTATGTAAAAAAAAACCAAATGTACATACCTTAATTAATAAAATAGTTTATTGTTAAAAAAATGCTAACCATCATCTGATCCTTCAGTGCGTCATTATCTTTTTGCTGGTGGTGTTGTATTAGTATAGGTGTGTATATATGTCTATTCATGTGTATTTATGTGTTTATATGTGTTTTTATATGTTGGTAAGATGGTGCTGTTAGACATGTTTGACATAGGGTTGCCACAGACCTTCAACTTGTAAAAAGAGCAATATCTGTGGAGCACAATAAAGCGAAACGCAATAAAAAAAGGCATGCCTGTGCATAACTATTGTCAGTATTTTATATATCACTATGAATTCCAAAGATAATTTCTGTGCTCGGCTGACCTTTTCTGGTCCTAAGCCACAATCATACAATAGAAAGTGTAGTCATTTACCTGCTCTTATGCAGGGTAGAAAAATATCAACAATTTTTTTTTATCATATGCTGTTTTAGAATCCAAAAAGCCTGGGAAAATTCCTAATATGTTTTAACATAACAAATTTAGCCAATCGGGATGTAGGAAATAAAGATAATTCTGGAATATACTATTGTTGGTCAAATAAACATATTCAAACACAAATAATTTACAGCTAGATTACGAGTTTTGCGTTATGACTCAAAAAGCATCGTTATGCTTCATAACGATGATATTTCCCTAACGCCGCTATTACAAGTCTTGCAGATATAGGTGTACCGCACACCTTTTTGGCCGTCACGCAACATCAGTACCGCACTTTTAAAAAAGTCCTTTTTCAATGGCACTTCCATAGCGATGCTATGACGAGTTTTGCGGTGAGGCTAAAAAGTGAGCGGTACACCCAATACTGACAAGATTCGTACCGCCATCTAAAGTCAGTAGTTATAAGTTTTACGTTACAAAGCTGTAGCATAAAACTCATAACTTAACTGTCAAAAAGTACAATAACAACCATAAACTACCTATTAACCCCTAAATCGAGGCCCTCCCGCATAGCAAACACTAAAATAAAATTATTAACCCCTAATCTGCCGCTCCGGACATCGCTGCCACTTAAAACATGTATTAACCCCTATTCCGCCGATCCCCGACATCGTCGCCACTATAATAAACCTATTAACCCCTAAAATGCCACCCTTCCGCATTGCAAACACTATTTAAATATTATTAACCCCTAATCTGCCGTCTGCCACACCACCGTTATAATAAACCTAATAACCACTAAACCACAAGCCCCCCACAACAAAATATACTAAATTATACTATTAACCCCATAACCTCTGGCCTCCCACATCACTACCTAAATATATTAACCCCTAAACCTAACCCTAACCCTAACCCTAACCCTAAGCATAACCCTAACCCTAATGTAACCCTAAACCTAACACCCCCTAACTTAAAAATAATTAAAATAAATCTAAATAAAACTTACAATGTTTACCTAAATAATTCCTATTTAAAACTATTACAAACTTACCTGTAAAATAAAACCTAAGCTAGCTACAATATAGCTAATAGTTACATTGTAGCTATCTTAGGTTTTATTTTTATTTCACAGGTAAGTTTGTATTTATTTTAACTAGGTAGTTATTAACTATTTACTAACTACCTAGTTAAAATACATACAAAGTTACCACAAAGTTACCTGTAAAGTAAAACCTAACCTGCCTTACACTAAAACCTAAGATTACAATAAAATAAAATAAATTAAAATATTAAAATACAATTATCTAAATTACAAAAAAATAAACACTAAATTACACAAAATAAAAAATGAAAATATCAAAAATTAAAACGAATTACTCCTAATATAATAGCCCTGTCAAAATAAAAAAGCCCCCCAAAATAAAAAAACCCTAGCCTATAGTAAACTGCCAATGTCCCTTAAAAGGGCCTTTTGCAGGGCATTGCCCCAAAGAAATCAGCGCTTTTACCTGTAAACAAAAATACAAACAACCCCTCAACAGTAAAACCCACCACTCAACCAAGCAAAACCCCAAATAAAAACCTATCTAAATAAACCTAAGCTAACCATTGCCCTGAAAAGGGCATTTGGATGGGCATTGCCCTTAAAAGGGCATTTAGCTCTTTACATTGCCCAAACCCTAAGCTAGAAATAGAACCCACCCAATAAAGCCTTAAAAAATCCTAACACTAACCCCCGACGATCCACTTACAGTTTTCGAAGAGCGGACATCCATCCTCATCCAGGCGGCAGAAGTCCTCATCGAAGCCGACAGAAGTCTTTATAGAAGCAGGTAGAAGTCCTCCTCGAAGCCAGCAGAAGTCTTTATCCAGACGGCATCTTCTATCTTCATCCATCCGGCGTGGAGTGGGTCCATCTTCAAGACATCTAGCACGGAGCATCCTCTTCTTCTGATCGTCGCTGGAAAATTAAGTTTCCCTTTAAGTGACATCATCCAAGATGGCGTCCCTTACATTCCGATTGGCTGATAGAATTCTATCAGCCAATAGAAATTAAAAGGGAAAAAATCCTATTGGCTGATCCAATCAGCCAATAGGATTGAGCTTTTATCCTATTGTCTGATCCAATCAGCCAATAGGATTGAGCTCACATTCTATTGGCTGATTGGAATAGCCAATAGAATGCAAGCTCAATCCTATTGGCTGATGCCCATCCAAGTGCCCTTTTCAGGGCAATGGTTACCTTAGGTTTATTTAGATAGGTTTTTATTTGGGGGGTTTGGTTGGGTGGGTGGTGCGTTTTACTGTTGGAGGGTTGTTTGTATTTTTTTTTTTACAGGTAAAAGAGCTGATTTTCTTTGGGGCTTTTTTATTTTGATAGGGCTATTAGATTAGGAGTAATTCATTTTTATTTTTGATATTTTCATTTTTTATTTTGTGTAATTTAGTGGGGTTTTTTTGTAATTTAGATAATTGTATTTTAATATTTTAATTTATTTTATTGTAATGTATGTTAGGTTTTAGTGTAAGGCAGGTTAGGTTTTACTTTACAGGTAAGTTTGTATTTATTTTAACTAGGAAGTTAGTGAATAGTTAATAACTATTTATTAACCAGTCTACGTTAAAATAAATACAAACTTACCTGTGAAATAAAAATAAAACCTAAGCTAGCTACAATATAACTATTAGTTATTTTGTAGCTAGCTTAGGTTTTATTTTATAGGTAAGTATGTATTTAGTTTTAAATAGGAATTATTTAGGTAATAATTGTAATTTGTATTTAGATTTATCTTAATTATATTTAAGTTAGGGGGTGTTAGGGTTGTGCTTAGGGTTACGTTAGGGTTATGCTTAGGGTTACATTAGGGCTAGGGTTAGGTTTAGGGGTTAATATATTTATTTAGTGTTAGTGATGTTAGAGGTTAGAGGTTTAGGGGTTAATAACTTTAGTATTGTGGCGGCGACATTGGGTCGGCAGATTAGGGGTTAATAACAGTAATGTAGGTGGCGGCGATGTTAATGGCAGCAGATTAGGGGTTAATAAGAGTATTTAGGTGGTGACGATGTTAGAGGCAGCAGATTAGGGGTTAATAACTGTAATGTAGGTGGCGGCGAAGTTAAGGGCGGCAGATTAGGGGTTAATAAGTGTATTTAGGTGGCGGCGATGTTAAGGGCAGCAGATTAGGGGTTAATAACATTATGTAGGTGGCAACGATGTTAGGGGCAGCAGATTAGGGGTGTTTAGACGTGGTTTATATGTTAGGTTTACACGTAACTTTTTCTTTCCCCATAGACATCAATGGGGCTGCGTTACAGAGCTTTTGTTTCTGCGATTGCAAGTGTTAGGCTTCTTTTTTGCCGGCTCTCCCCATTGATGTCTATAGGGAAATCGTGCACGAGCACATCAAAGCAGCGCTTGTATTTGTGTGAGGTATGGAGCTCAACGCCTCCATATCGCCTGCGCAAGCCTGCTTTTTCAAAACCTGTAATAGCAGCGCTATAGGGAGGTTAAATACCCCCGCTTTTGTGGCGGTCGTTAATTTCCTTATAGCGCTCAAAAATCGTAATCTAGCTGTTTGAGATTGAAATTTAAAGTATAGTGGGACAAAATAAGCCAAATAGAAATATTTTACTTTTGACTTTAAATAAAGATAACATAGAATATATGTTATATAAAGTATATTCTACCAAATTTGCAGAATTTTTATCTAAATATTTAGGAGCCATAAAACTAATTCACATAAAGCTCATTTTAAAATGCATATATATTTTTTAAATTTTATCAAACCTAAGTTATTATTAACTACATTTAGAATCCATCTCTAAGCATCACATTTCCTCATATGTAGGCTTTTTATTAAAATCCTATTTTATGACTTTTTTTAAATTTTTCATTATATCCTGGATAGAAAACAAAAATGATGCACATATTATAATTTATTTCATAGTGAATTTATATAACTTTTGTTCAGCTGTGAAAGTTAAACATTTGTTTTATTTGTTTTAAAATAGATTAAATAAATAGGTAGTTTGACAAACTATTATCTTGTTTTTATTTGTTTACAGGATATAACATAAGGAACAGAAGGAATACAAAGACATGTTTGTACATTTATTGTGATTGATAGGTAAAATTTGTGAACATGATAAACTGTACATTTTAGAATGTTTACTTACAAACATAAATAGTTTGTTTTGCTACATTATTTGCATCATGGCTATCATTGCTATTACTATTTATATTGTTACCATGATAAAACAATTATACAGTATACTTTTTACATACTATTAAAGCCCAGGACAATAAAACGTATTGAATTGCAGCAGCCATTTAAAAATAAAATAGTTTATTTTTTTAAGATCAATGTGCAAAAGTTTGAAATTTAAAATACAATCATAATCTTAATAACATTTTCTCTCCATAGTGCTTAATAACCCCACAAATATAAAGCATGTAAACTGATATTTAAATGCTGGTGTCAAACAGACACCAACTCATACTAGCAATTAATCCCTAACAATATAACTCACCTACGGCAGATGTAAACCATGACCACTCAAGTTAAATTCCACAAGTTGACATAAAGGATTTAAATCCAGACCACAAATTAACCTCTACTGCTAGCAAATATATTATAGCAACCTTCGCATCCATTAAAACTATTCACCTATTGTGACCCTCATTGCAATTAATCCTCATACCTATAACCTCCCTGCCCAGATTAATATTATCTATTGGATCTCCATCTCTAATTAACTACCACCCATTTGACACCCCTCCAAAGTTATCCCCATTATAATTACTCCCATGCATGAGACCACCAAAAGGACTTTAGAGAAAGCAAACACCCTAGTGACTTCCACCAAAAGGCTGTCCACCCATTCACAACAGATCCCCAAGGTCTTTGCCTTAGTTATGGGTCCAGTAATACTAGGGTTACCATATTGCTGCTTTAAAAACATAATTTATGTAAGAACTTACCTGATAAATTCATTTCTTTCATATTAGCAAGAGTCCATGAGCTAGTGACGTATGGGATATACATTCCTACCAGGAGGGGCAAAGTTTTCCAAACCTCAAAATGCCTATAAATACACCCCTCACCACACCCACAAATCAGTTTGACGCATAGCCAAGAAGTGGGATGATAAGACAAAAGTGCGAAAGCATAAAAAATAAGGAATTGGAAAAATTGTGCTTTATACAAAAAAATCATAACCACCACAAAAAGGGTGGGCCTCATGGACTCTTGCTAATATGAAAGAAATGAATTTATCAGGTAAGTTCTTACATAAATTATGTTTTCTTTCATGTAATTAGCAAGAGTCCATGAGCTAGTGACGTATGGGATAATGAATACCCAAGATGTGGATCTTCCACGCAAGAGTCACTAGAGAGGGAGGGATAAAATAAAGACAGCCAATTCCGCTGAAAATAATCCACACCCAAAATAAAGTTTAAATCTTATAATGAAAAAAAAAACCCCCTGAAATTATAAGCAGAAGAATCAAACTGAAACAGCTGCCTGAAGAACTTTTCTACCAAAAACTGCTTCAGAAGAAGAAAACACATCAAAATGGTAGAATTTAGTAAAAGTATGCAAAGAAGACCAAGTTGCTGCTTTGCAAATCTGATCAACCGAAGCTTCATTCCTAAACGCCCAGGAAGTAGAAACTGACCTAGTAGAATGAGCTGTAATCCTTTGAGGTGGAGTTTTACCCGACTCGACATAAGCATGATGAATTAAAGATTTCAACCAGAATCCTCTATTTCTAATGCAATTAAGACTTCTTTAAGTAAAGAACGAATAAATTCCATTTTGAACAAATATGAAGATTTATCAGCATCAACCTCTGAAACAGAAACCTCTGAACCAGAGGAATCATTATCAGAATCAGAATGATGATGTTCATTTAAAAATTCATCTGAAAAATGAGAAGTTTTAAAAGACCTTTTACGTTTACTAGAAGGAGGAATAACAGACAAAGCCTTCTTAATGGATTTAGAAACAAAATCTCTTATGTTAACAGGAACACTCTGAGTATTAGATGTTGATGGAACAACAACAGGTAATGTAACATTACTAAAGGAAATATTATCTGCATTAACAAGTTTGTCATGGCATTTATTACAAACAACAGCTGGAGGAACAGATACCATAAGTTTACAGCAAATACACTTAACTTTGGTAGATCCAGCATCAGGCAGCGATTTTCCAGAAGTATCTTCTGATTCAGGGTCAATCTGGGACATCTTGCAATATGTAATAGAAAAAACAACATATAAAGCAAAATTGATCAAATTCCTTAAATGACAGTTTCAGGAATGGGAAAAAATGCCAGTGAACAAGCTTCTAGCAACCAGAAGCAATAAACAATGAGACTTAAATAATGTGGAGACAATAATGACGCCCATATTTTTTAGAGCCAAAAAAGACGCCCACATTATTTGGCGCCTAAATGCTTTTGGCGCCAAAAATGACGCCACATCCGGTAACGTCGACACTTTTGGCGCAAAAAAACGTCAAAAATGACGCAACTTCCGGTGACAAGTATGACGCCGGAAATAACAAAGACATTTTTTGCGCCAAAAAAGTCTGCGCCAAGAATGACGCAATAAAATGAAGCATTTTCAGCCCCCGCGAGCCTAACAGCCCACAGGGGAAAAAAAAAAGTCAAATTTTAAGGTAAGAAAAAAATTGATTATTCAAATGCATTATCCCAAATAATGAAACTGACTGTCTGAAATAAGGAATATTGAACATCCTGAATCAAGGCAAATAAATGTTTAAACACAAATATTTAGAACTTTATATAAAAGTGCCCAACCATAGCTTAGAGTGTCACAAAAATAAGACTTACTTACCCCAGGACACTCATCTACATGTAGTAGAAAGCCAAACCAGTACTGAAACGAGAATCAGTAGAGGTAATGGTATATATAAGAGTATATCGTCGATCTGAAAAGGGAGGTAAGAGATGAATCTGTACGACCGATAACAGAGAACCTATGAAATAGACCCCGTAGAAGGAGATCATTGAATTCAAATAGGCAATACTCTCTTCACATCCCTCTAACACTCACTGCACGCTGAGAGGAAAACCGGGCTCCAGCCTGCTGCGAAGCGCATATCAACGAAGAATCTAGCACAAGCTTACTTCACCACCTCCACAGGAGGCAAAGTTTGTAAAACTGATTTGTGGGTGTGGTGAGGGGTGTATTTATAGGCATTTTGAGGTTTGGGAAACTTTGCCCCTCCTGGTAGGAATGTATATCCCATACGTCACTAGCTCATGGACTCTTGCTAATTACATGAAAGAAAAGGGATCACCCCAATTTACTTCCATTATCTATTTGTTTTCAATCTTTTTATATGCACACTTTCTGAGGCACTAGTTACTACTGAGCATGTGAAAGCGTTCACAGTGTATACATATATGAGTCTGTGATAGGCTGATGGCTGACACATGATACAATGGGCAAGGGAATTGAGAAATCTTTTAAATTGATTAGAAAAAAATCTACTTATAATTTTACATTCAGAGTAAGTGCTATTGCACTAGTTTGTGCTCTCCTCTGCCTCTGTTTGTTTAGATTTAAAGGGATAGTCAACCCAAAAATAGTTTTAACTTATATCTATAAAGTTGCCATATATCGTTTTTTACAAATATAGCCCAGTTTTTACAGATATTCTGTTTACAAGTAAAATCACTTACTTTTGCCGCTGCTGCCGTTTGAAAATGTCCGTCTGGCTCTGCCCCTTTTTCGTCATCCGTGACATGATGATCTTCTTGTGATCCCTGTATTTTTTCTAACTTACTCGTAACCGGCTTTAGCACATGTGCAATGCGCCTATTGTACTGTCGGGGAACTTTTTCACACAGGAACAAAAACGCTTGCTCATTATCTGAGCAGATCATAGTTGCAGCATACCAGTGTCCTGTGCTCCCCTCCGGCAGCAGTTCCCAGCAGTTATCAGTTCCCACATTGGATAAGTGTATGGTAAGTCTCTTCCACGTTGTTCTACTTATTTGGCAGCACTGTTTAAAGCAGTATAACACAGGTGTCCCCAAGATCCATGTTAGAGGATCGTCAAATTAACTGTAAACTTGGTAGGAAAGATTTTCTATAATAGAGCATTCCTCTTTGCTTCTATTTGCTGCTAGCCAGCCATTCCCCTTAACTGTTAGACATTTACACTTGCTGATAGCTATGCTTGTTTAACTAGAAACAAGTCCCTGGGACTGTGATTGAGCACATTACCATTTCATTAAACAAATAACCTATTTTTGCTCTTATTTTGCAAGATATCTGTTTATAAACCTATTGGTAGAATGGTCTGCTCCTATTTAGAGTTACTGGAGATACCGACAGATAAAGCTGTTATTCAGATTTTTATATTAATTTGTTTCCTATACTTGGATATACTAGGAAAATGGTAATGTGCTCAATCACAGTCCCAGGGACTTGTTTCTAGTTAAACAAGCATGGAGAACAGCAATCACTGGCGAACAGCAATCACTGGCGAACAGCAATCATCCCTATTGGATACGATCGGTATGATTGTCACCACCGATTGTCCACAAATGTGCAGGGGGCAGCATTGTACAAGCATTTATCGATGTCGGGCAGACATGATAATTTGATAATGTCCAATTTCCAATCAGTGCTCTAGCTACAACAGAAGGCACCCAAAGGGGAGAACAGTTCAAAACTTTAGCTCACAGAAAAATGTACTTTTGAAGTGGGTGTCCAGAGCACAGTGAATCTGAATTTCATATCTATAGTAAAAAGTAAGTTATAGCGCATCTTCATTACAACTGATGAATTAAACTGCATCTAAAATATCACTAACACTCTTGATCTGTTTTTATAAAGGGGAGAGTTTACCATAACATTAATACTTAAAATTACCTTATCTGGCAGCCAAGGGGCGTGTCTATCTCCAACCAATCCATATTCCTGACCCTATCCTTAAAGTGATTGTAAAGTTTAATGAATAAGTGCCCAGTAACTAAAAGTAATCTTAAAAACAGGGGCACTTTCATTCATTAAACTTTATAATGATGCTTATTTTTTAAAATACTTACCTTTTGCATTATGGTAAACATAATACCAATCCTCCGCTCACAGCTTCTGCTTTCTTTAGCAGATTGATGATGAATCCAGCTTCCTCCAATCGTTGTGTGCACCCTTTAGCGTCCAGCTCGGGAGGCATAAAACGATTGGAGGAAGCCAGATTGTCATTGATATGCTAATGAAAGCAGGAGCTGAGGGTGGAGGATGGGCGTTATGTTTACCATAACACAAAGGTAAGTATTTAAAAAAAAAAAAAATTAATGAATGAAAGTGTCCCTGTTTTTAAGGTTACTTATAGTTACCGTGCACTTATTCATTAAACTTTGCGGGGGGCGGAGCCAACCGCCAAAGCTTCAAGACGTTTCACCTCAGAGCTCCTGAAACTTACCTTTTAAATAGATATTTTATGGCACCAGAGGTATCAATACACCTGCACACTAGATATATATCATGTCCTAGGACTTGGATTGAGAAGCCCCGAACGAAGATAACACCTTTTTGTTACACAATCTGCTTTGTGGCCTACTAGCTGGCTGAGACCTCAGCTACATTTTCATTGTCCTACTCAGCACCGCTCACGAGCGCTCTCGTTTACGAAGCAGTGTCTCCTACACTTCCTTTGTCAGCTTTGGCATGGAACATCAAATTCTTTTAGCGTTACGCGCCTTGGGGCGCTCTATGGATTATTATTACCAGCTAGCCCTGGTCACAGAACTGAGAGCTGCAGCAGTCCCATGCCAAACTAAAACTCTGCAGAGACAAACTGAAGAGGAGACCGCTTGTCCTGAACCGCATTTTTCACAGTACTATACAGATCTCCCCCATAACCCGGAGACCTGGTTTGCGGTAAGCAAGGAGGATTTCGGGCAGTTGATAACAAGGCAGCCAGAAACATCTCAATGGGACGGCACCTTCCAACTCTCTCCAATCCTTGCGAAGTCAGAGCAACGGAATGCAACTTACCCTGGGGCCGCGCAGATACAGCAGCCTAGCTTGATCACTGAATGCAGCTCCTCACCAACAGCCTCTATCTGCTCAGGCGCCTCAGGAAGTCCTCTTACTGAAGCTGAAGCCCAGACAAGTGTGACCGCTTCATCAGGAGCTGAACGGAACCAGTCTCCTCTGAGATCTTCCATATCACAGAAGCCGGAGCAACGGAAGCCTATTCACGGAGAGGCACGGACGTAACCTAACCCTCACTCCAGACGTTCACGTCCACCTACACGGAGATCAAGGTATATTATTCACCCTTCTCGTAGCCGTGATGCATACTTTGTACATCTCCCATGTCTGCCGGGCAGCCCTCTCATCAGGCCTCTAGAGCAACCGTTATGGCACAGATCCTCTCCCTATGTCCAGACCGGACTAGAACAAATCTTCAGAAGGGGCATTGGTTAGAGAACACTTTCTGGACAATCTACCATGGGGCAAGATAGCTTCTTAATCTAATGTCGGCAGCAACCTGGGTAGATACAGAGGCAATTTCTCCTTCACTTTACAGCTGATATATGCTAATAACTCATGTTTGGTAAAGACTGGGAAATTCTCCTGTTGGGACTGGTTGATCTTTATTATACCCTCATATATGGTTAAGTTTCATTTTATCTTATAGCATTGTCTTTATGTTTATCATATGCTAACCTGTTGTTAGTTAATATTTATATACTTCTGGCGGAATTACCATAAACACTTTTTTATGCTGTGATTTAGTCATGGGCATTCGGATGCTTCATTTTCAGAGCCGGATTCCTTCTTGTGAAAGGACAACACACTAAGATCTGTACAAATCCAGCTCTTAGTGTGATGCACTTTCACAAGAATAAATGCAGCCCCCAAAAAGAGCCGAACGCCACGAGCGGCCACCATCTTCCAAATTCCGATGTTAGCGAATCATCCGAATTCCAATGCCTACTGTGATTTACTGTAATACAATAGAAAAGGCTTCTAAAGCAATGAGTCCAGTGCTCAAAATTGTCCAGTTGCACCTATATAGAAACTGCAGACATTTTACACCATTAGTGGAATCAAGTAAAGAAATAACAACAAAAGGATAATACTAACTGAATATGTTACAAACATTGCATAGAGGTTACTTGAAAAATCCTGTCTCATGTGCAACAGTATCAGTAAATACTGACAACTTTTTCACAAACTGTTGAGAATAAGTCATTTAAATACCAGCAGTAATAGCAACAGCTGTTTCTTTCTCTTGAAAAGCAATATTAGCCATCGTATTTAAAAAATTTTGTAAGTTGTTATGATCAAAACCTTTATATTTCTTTCAACATACATTGCTTAGAAAGAAACTCTATATAAACCCAGATCACATTTACCCCTAATTGCGAAGCAACATGAAACCAACATTATAGATGTTGTAGTCCAAAATGACATGGAAACCAGATCACAGCTCTTGATTGTGTAGGGTGAACTACAAGTGAGTAAGTGGTCCAATAATTTGCAAACAATAGCTTAAATAGGTCCCAGGTGGTCCTAGGTGAAGAAATGACTGACTTGCAGCAACTCATTTATAATTATAAGATCTTGAGCAAAATTTTAATCCCAGGATGCTGCCAACAGTGCTGTTTATCTGAAATATTTGTGATAAATAAAAGACATGTGCACAGATCTAGGTCCAATGTTGTGCAAAGAATGACACAGACAAAAAGAGTTACATTGACATTTTACTCTCCTAGAACTTTGCATAGGACCCAGGATATAACTGCATGGTAGAACTAGAATATGAAATGAGGAAAAGAAAACACTGGGTCTCACGGTAAGTCCAAGAAAGTTTATTGAGGAGCAGGCTTCAAAGAGGACACAGGGTAAGCTCCTAACTGACGCATTTCGTGCATGCGTACATGCGCTTCATCAGAGATAATTGTCTCTGCTGCTCTGGGTCAGTATAAAGGTATGTGGACCAATCAAAAAAGTGTGTGTGTTTGGTGTTTAACCATTGGTTTGTATAGTAATTAAATATATGTGCTATTGATTGGTAGGGTGAATTTGTGTAGTATAGATGTTTGAGATGGTTATATTCACGTGCTACACTGTGCCAGAGCAGATAGAGACATTTTAGAACAGATTAATTCTGTTAGCATTTTTCTGACATACAGTTTCCATTAGTAGTGGAAATATGTACAAATATGTTCATGTATACTTATGCATTCACATAGTATATATACTTAGCGTGTATAAATTGAAAAAGATTGTGGTAAAAAAGTAAAAAAAATAATAAAAACCACAAAATAATACAAACAGCAAAATATAATTACAAATTGGAAACTTTAAAAACATCAATAGTGTGACATGAAACTATTGTTCTTAGTGCATGACTTAGTAATGTCCAACAGTCAAAGAACCCCTAATAATCTATCTATACTTAAAGGGACATTAAACCCATTTTTTTTTCTTTCATGATTCAGGTAGAGAATACAATTTTAAACAACATTCCAATTTACTTCTATTATCTAATTTGCTTCATTCTTAAGATATCCATTGTTTAAAAATAGCAATGCACATGGGTAAGCCAATCACACAAGGCATTTGTATGCATCCACCAATCAGCAGCTTCTGAACCTATCTAGATATGCTTTCAGCAAAGGATATCAAGAGAATGAAGCAAATTAGATAATAGAAGTAAATTAGAAAGTTGTTTAAAATGGCATGCTCTTTCTAAATCATGAAAGAAAAAAATTGGGTTTAATGTCATTTTAAGTGTGATATTGCTAGCTCTTATTCGTAGATGTGGCTTACTATCTTTGTGAATTTTTCTCTTACATGATTATAATAACTAGTGGTTACTAGGCCACTCTAAGTTATGATTAATCCAGAGAGAAAAAGAGAGAGCACACCATAACAATGATTTATGTCATTGTTGAGAATCTAGGGGGGGGGGGGAACAATAGGGGGAAATAAAAGCAAAACACTGAATCCTAGACTTATAAGTCTTTATGCTAGATGCTATTATGAGTGTGTTGGGAAAGTAGAATTCAATTCTCATGTGCTCACTCTATAGTTCTATGCTAGGATACTGATTAGTGCTAGTTAATGCTAGTCTTTTTTTTAGATTGATTCATAGTCACGTTAAATTTAGATTATCAGGAACATCTTATTGATGACAATACAGATTGATAATTCTTTAATCAATAAATGAATATAGAAAAGAATTAAACAATGAAATAAAATGAGGTGGAATTTTAATGGAAGGGGATACAATCTCTGGTGGGAGTGCTAGAGGGGGATCTAAGTAATAACTATTTATTATTTGTAAGGTTATGGATCCTTCTCTAGAAACTCTTTTAATCATTGTGTTTTGTCAATAAGTGTTTAGATGTTCAGTTTATATTCCTTGTATCTGGTTGGTTGTTTGTTGCTGAAGGTAATTAATGATGGTTTGAGGATATATGTATTAGGTGTTTGTTTTGCGCTTCATCATCATTGTTTGGTCAGCATAAAGAGTCAGCTGAATAGGCTGGATGGGCTGGGATGGATTTTGTTAATTGTTATGATGTATCTGGTAAAGTGTGTTTCAATTGGATTTCTCATGTGAGAGCTAACTTATGTTGTAATTGTGTTTTTAATTCTGGCTAAATCCCTAGTCTATAAATAGGTTCACATCATATCTCTTGTTCATACCTTGTGGTGTTCTGGTCTGTAATGTGAAAATCCAATATACCTCTCTCCTGAGGAGTGTCTTGCTTCTATCTCCTCCTAGTGGGTCTTTTTCTATCTGTTCTATTGCCTTAAATGAGAAATTGACTAGTCTATGTTCATGTGTATGGAAATGTTTCGCCACTGGGGTTCTTGGTGTTTCTTCCTCTATTGAAATGATGTGTTCCCTAATGCGGTCTTTAAGTGAGCATGTTGTTATGCCTATATATTGTTGTAGGCAAGATTTACATGTGATGAGGTATATGATGTGAGTGGATGTACAGTCCATTCTTTGTGTTATTGGGTATGTCTTATTTGTTTGTGAAGAGTTAAAAGTGAAACTTTTTTCAGTGTATGAGCAGCTTTTACATGGGATGCGGCCACATTTATAATTGCCATTTGTAGGTGTGAGCCAGTTTATATTGGCTAGGATTTTTTAATCAAATTTCTGAGTGATCATGTCACATATAGTTGGCGCTTTTTTTGCCACAATGGGGTGACCTTTTTGCAGTTTGTGGGTGCAATACTTAAAGGGACAGTCTAGTCAAAATTAAACTTTCATTATTCAGATAGGGCATGCAATTTTAAACAACTTTCCGAATTTCCTTTTATTATCAACTTTGCTTTGCTTTCTTGATATTCTTTGTGGAAAGCTAAACCTAGGTAGGCTCATGTGCTAATTTCTAGACCATTGAACTGCCTCCTTTCTCCGTGCTTTTTGACGGTTTTCGACAGTTAGACACTGCTAGTTCATGTGTGTCATATAATTAACATTGTGTCTCACTCCTGTGGAGTTATATACGAGTGTACACCGATTGGCTAAACTACATGTCTGTCAAAAGAACTGAGATGAGGGGACAGTCTGCAGAGGCTTAAATACAAGTTAATCACAGAGGTAAAACGTGTATTAAAATAACAGTGTTGGTTATGCAAAACTGGGGAATGGGTAATAAAGGGATTATCTATCTTATTAACAACAATAACAGCACTTGAAATCCACTAAATTGTTATTATGAAAACTTATTTAGATTGAGTCTAAATTATTATAAATGTTAAATACATGGAAAAGAAGTGAAGTGTAGAAGTGTCTTATTTCTGGTAGGGTCATAAAATAGAGACTTGAAGAAGTGTCTTGTTTCACATAGGTAATAGAATACAGACTTGAAGAAGTGTCTTATTTCTGGTAGGTCATACAATAGATACTTGAAGAAGTTGAATACAGAAAAAATGGCACAATGTTTTGACTTTTATATATCTCCTTCTGGGTGGCCTTGATTTAGACTATTGTTTTGGGTCAAAACACAGAAAGTTGCATTAATTAAACTCTATAATTTACAAGTTAAAGCTATATTGGAATATGTATTTAAAAAAATGCAAATTAGTATAAATTAATATTTACTACTTTCTATAAAGAGTTAAAAAGTAAACTTTATTAAACATAATATTAAAGGGACACTGCACCCAAATTTTTTTCTTTCATGATTCAGATAGAGCATACAATTTTAAGCAGCTTTCTAATTTACTCCTATTATCAAATTTTCTTCATTCTCTTCGTATCTTTATTTGAAATGCAAGAATGTAAGTTTAGATGCCGGCCCATTTTTGGTGAACAACCTGGGTTATTATTGCTGATTGGTGGATAAATTCATCCACCAATAAAAAAGTTCTGTCCAGAGTTCTGAACCAAAAAAAAACATTAGATGCCTTCTTTTTCAAATAAAGATAGCAAGAGAACGAAGAAAAAGTGATAATAGTAGTAAATTAGAAAGTTGCTTAAAATTGCATGCTCTGTCTAAATCATGGGGGAAAAAATTGTGTTCAGTGTCTCTTTAAAAAAAAAATCTAGAGAAACTGAGTATCTGCTGCCCCCATGTATTAAAATTACTCTAATACACTGGTTTTCAAACCTGTCCTAAAGCCTCCTTAACAGGCCAGATTTGCAGGATTACCTTGGGTGAGAGCAGGTAGATAACCATGTTTACTTATCAGCTGATTATTTCACCTGTACTCCAGTTTAGATATCCTCAAAATATGGCCTGTTATGGAGGCCTAAGGTCAGGTTCTAAAACCAGTGATGTAATAGGTTCAAACTATTGCAGGGTAAATGCTGGGAGGTGAAATAAGTATCACTGAAAGAAGACAGTGACCTGTTACCCACTGATTATTTTTTATTAACAATAAATTACATATTATTTAAGGAAAAGTTTATCCCTCTCTTTTACCTTTTTTCCATTATTGTCAAAAAAGTTGAGAATTAGAATGGTATTTTTCAATGTTGAAAAAAAATGCTCCAAAAATTGTGTTAGCATAAGCGCCTCTAGCAAGCAAAAATCAAAACATTAATAACAAATTCACAAATAATGTGCAATTAAAAAGTAAAAATAGCCCCTTTTGACTTGAACTGTATACTATCAACTTTTTATAATTACTTTGCTTTGCCTGCCTTTTCTTCTCTAACACCCGAGATCTAATATCTTTGAGCCTTTATAACTTTTTTGTGCAATTTTCTTTTTACATTTTTATATTATTTTGTGTTATTATGAGTGTAACTATATGGTGTAATGTAATTTTGATGTGTTTTGTGCAATTTTTTAGGTTCGCAAAACAGTTAACCACAGCTCTGAAGTTGCGGTCATCATTCTAGGGTAAGTTGCGATTGCGCTCAAGCTATCGCGTTTACTTTCAACTCGTTATACCAGCTGTAAGCCAGACAAGTGCAAACCCCCACGATAAACCCCTAAACATTTGCACTCCACATGTAATCTGGCCGTAAATAAAAAAGACGGTCTACAAAAGAGCATATACTGTAGTTATCAACTAGATTCCATATATTTGTCCCATATAAACTTTATAGAAAAGTAACAGTCTAGTTGATGCCTTAGGAAGTAGTGATACTTTTCTAAGTAAATGATCAAAGTAACATAACTTTTCCATTCCTCAAAGGGACAACATTTAGGTATGAGCTGTGTACCATAATAAGGCCGATGATCTGGGATAAAGTTTAGTTAGTCTATGTAGAGTCAAGTACCAACAGCATAAGAGTTTCATGTTTGTTTCTTTAATGCTCATTGGTGAAGAGGAAATGCCCATTTGATAAAAATATTTTGGGTCATTCTTTTTCAGAGAGTTTAACTTTTAGCTCTTCCTCCCAAATATATACATACAAGTGTAAATTTCTGGAGTGATAAGATAAGAGTTGCTTATAAGCAATTGTGATAACCAAAATTTATCTAATAGAGAGATAATTAGAATATGAAAAATAAAGGTTTTGTTGCTCTTTTCTTAAAATAAGCAAGAGAAAATGATTTATTAAACTTACTTATTTAAGGTGAGACATTAATTTTGTAATTGATTGAGTAATATGAAACTTCACTAAGATAGGAATATATATATAAATCAGGAAAGATTATAAGTAACTGAGATTAAAGTTCAGAGCAAGTCAGATGTGTTTAAGTATAATGCAACAGTTAATGCTGATTAAAGCAGATCAAGCAAAGCAAAGGAATAGACTGCTTGGTAAGGTAGAGGTAGTTTCTTCACGCACTCACACTTTCACGCAATAAAATATATACACAGTCCAGACATACTAACTTGAATCCCAAACCGCAATATACTGAGTCAGATGTGAAACACAATATAGGTATTTGATATGTCCTATAACAAACAATGATGTTTAAGGATTAACCTTATGCGAGAATAAATTGTAGCGTGGAGAGCGGTACTTATCTTAACAGTTGCGGTGGTATGAAGTGTGGAGAGCGGTTATGCCTTTTAGTAAAAAAGGCTGAGAGGTAAGTTGCAGCTCTAGGTTCGGCGTCTCTTTGGTGTGAGCGCGACTTCGGCGTGGTGAAAGAAGTTCCGGTTGGCGGATGAATCCAGAAGATGATCCCGGTCAGAATAGAGGTAACTGTAGATACCCAGCGGGTATCGAAGGCGCAGTATAAGACCTGAAGGTTAAAGCAACAATAACAAAAAGTGGTAGTAGCTCCACAGAGGAGCAAGGAGATCTGATTAACAGCTTCAATTTTCAGGCCCTGATTGAGGGGTAAGCACTTCCTTAAATAGGAAGGAAGTGCTTATGCAGGTTCAGATTTAAAGGGATATCACATGCCCCCCTCCTCAGGGAATCACCCCTGGGGATTCTGCGTGAGGTTTAAGTGGATATTTCTTATGGAAGAACCTGACCAATCGGGGCGAATGGACTTCGGAATGGATGAGCCAAAAGTTTTCCTCAGGGCCGTAACCCTTCCATTTAATGAGATATTCCAATTTATTTCTGTGTATCCTAGAATCCAGTACGGATTCAACCTCAAATTCTTCTTGATGATCCACCATAACAGGAGGTGGCGGAATAGAAGAAGGATGGTCTTTGGTTGGGAATGGTTTCAACAATGAGATATGGAAAGGATGATGTATTTTGTAGTCTTTAGGCAATTTAAGTCTAACCACGTTGGAATTGATCACATGTTCTATTGGAAATGGACCCAAGAACTGATTCGCAAGTTTCTTGCTAGGAACTTTGAGTTTAAGATTCTTTGTTGATAGAAGTACTAAGTCCCCAACCTTATAATCAGGACCCTTTCGATGTTTTAAGTCGTAATATGTTTTTTTATATTGTTTGGCTTCATGAAGATGTCTTTTCAGGACAATTAACCTTTCATGGAGGTTAGATGTAAATTCAGTTGCTGTGGGAGAATTTACTGATTTGTTAGAAAGAGATATAGTGTTTGGGTGGTAACCATATGTTGCAAAAAAGGGGGAAGTTTTGATAGAGGTACTTATGGAATTGTTATATGTGAATTCGGCCATGGGAAGAAAAACTGTCCAATCATCTTGGAGATGTGATATGTAACAACGTAAGAATTGTTCTATGGTCTGATTAAGTCTCTCTGTGAGTCCATTAGTCTGGGGATGGAAAGCAGTGGTATAAAGGTGGTCAATCTTTAACAATTTACACAGAGATCTCCAGAAAGAAGAGGTAAATTGCGTTCCCCCTATCTGTAATTATGTTGGTAGGTAAACCATGTAGTCTGACTATGTGGTCGATAAATACCTTAGCCGTAGTCATAGCTGAGGGTAATCCCTTAAGTGGGATAAAATGAGCTAGTCTGGTTAAATGGTCAATTATTACCATAATAGTGTTATATTGTTGAGTAAGTGGAAGTTCAACAATAAAATCCATGGCTATGGTACTCCATGGTTTATCTGGGATAGGCAGAGGTGTAAGTAGACCAATTGGTCTCTTATGAACTAATTTATTTCGGGCACAATTCTCACATCTTGATACATAATCATAAATATATTTGTTCATGCCAGGCCACCAGAAATTACGTCGGGTTAGTTCAATGGTCTTTTTAATTCCAGGATGACCAGACATTGTATCATCATGGGTGTGTGTGAGTATTGAAGATCTCATGCTCTTGGGTATATACAATTGACTGTTATGATAGTACAGTCCAGATAGAGAGTCTTTAACACAAGTTTGGTGGGGTATTGAATCTTGTTTTAGAGCCTTATGAACCTCTTGTTCTATAGGTGTCAGGACGCCTATGATTTTTTCAGGAGGGATAGTAAAATTAGGTGGTTCATGAGTTAAGTTTTCGTTTATACGTGATAAAGCATCAGCCTTAGTATTTTGACTGCCTGGTTTGTAGGTAATTATAAAGTTAAAACGGTCTAAAAATAGAGACCATCTCGCTTGTCTGGCTGTCAAAGTCTTGTTTTTTTTTTAAATATTCAAGATTCTTATGGTCAGTAAAAATAATGAATGGAAGTTTAGATCCTTCTAGGAGGTGTCTCCATTGTTCAAGGGCATTCTTTATTGCTAACAATTCTTTGTCCCCCACACTATAATTACTTTCTGCACTAGTTAAGGTTCTTGAATAAAACGCAATGGGGTGAATTTCCCCATTCTCAACTTGTTGTTGGGAGAGTATTGCTCCTATGCCAGTATTAGAGGCATCTACTTCAAGTTGGAATTGGAGATCAAAGTTGGGTAGTGATAAGATTGGGGCTGTAGAAAATAACTCTTTAAGTTTTTCGAAGGTTTCTTGAGCTTTTTGAGACCATTTAAATCTTTGATTAACACTAGTCAGTTGTGTCAGTGGTCTAACTATTGAAGAAAAGTTTTTAATAAACTTTCGATAAAAATTAGCGAAACCTATAAAGTGTTGTAGCGCTTTTACAGTAGTGGGAGCAGGCCAATCTTTAATGGCGGACACTTTGTCAGGATCCATTTGTACATGGTTAGGAGTTATTATATAACCTAAAATTTTTTATCTTAGAGACATGGAATACACATTTTTCTAATTTAGCATATAATTTGTGCTCCTTGAGACGAGTGAGTACCCATCTTACATGCTTTTCGTGATCAGAGGGTGATTTGGAGTATATTAAAATATCATCTAAGTAAATTATAACACAGATGTCCATAAGGTCGTGGAATATTTCATTAATAAAATGCTGGAAGGTTGCAGGAGCATTGCTTAAGCCGAAGGGCATTACATTGTATTGAAAAAGCCCATAACGGGTTCTAAAGGCGGTTTTCCACTCATGACCTTCTTTTATACGGACAAGATTGTAAGCCCCCTTAAGATCAAGTTTTGAATAGATTGTAGCTTCGTTTAAACGTTCCAATAATTCGGGTATGAGGGGTAGAGGATACCTGTTTTTAACAGTAATTTCATTTAAAGCTCTATAATCAATAATAGGTCTTATTGTTCCGTCCTTATTACGTACTAAGAACATTCCAGCAGCAGATGGAGATGTTGAATGGGATATAAAACCTTTTCGAAGATTGTCGTCTAAATAGGAACGTAAGTAAGTAAGTTCCTCTTGTGAAAGTCGGTATATTTTTCCGTGAGGTATTTGAGAGCCAGGTATCAAATCAATTGGACAATCAAACTCCCTATGAGGGGGGAGGTTTTCTGCCTCTTTTAGATCAAACACCTCTGCCAGATCCTGATAAATTTCTGGTAGTTCGGGTTCAATAGCAGAGATTAACTGATATGGAAAACAAGTTTTTAAACAGAATGGTGATGCTAATGTTACCTGTGGAGTGGACCAGTCAATGCTGGGGTTATGTTTTTTTAACCATGTAAAGCCAAAAATAAGTGTATGCATGTGGATGGAAATTAAGTCAAAAGAAAGATATTCAGTATGTCCATCGTCAGTTGTCACTAGTAAAGGTATTGTTTGATGGGTAATGGGACCATGTTGTATGAGGGAGCCATCAATGAGTTTAACAGAGACTGGTTGTGCCTTGCAAACAATAGGAATTTTATTTAAATCAACAAAAGAAATATCGATATAATTTCCGGCTGCCCCAGAATCGATCAATGCATTAGACTGTACGTTTTTCCGATCCCACTGTAAAGAAAGGTTAAGAGTCAGTTGAGGGTTTTGAGTGAAGTATAAAATATTATGTTTTGAATGAATCTTACCCTTCTTCTGCTTTTGAAGAATTGGGCAATTATTAACGGAGTGTTCTTTTTGCCCACAATATAAGCAAAGATTCTCAGATCTGCGTCTGGCCTTTTCTTCAGGTGTTAAAGGTCCTTTTATGGCTCCAATCTCCATTGGGGTTTGATTAGAAGTACCCTTTTCCTGGTTGGGTGTGTAAAGATAGGGACGTCTAGGTGGTACGTCATAGGTAGCTCTCTCAGCCTTCCTTTCACGTAATCGCCGATCCAGGGTAGTACTTAATTTCATCAGTCCGCTCAGGGTTTCGGGCATCTCCAAACGGGACAACTCATCTTTTAACAATTCTGAAAGGCCCAGTCTGAACTGGTTCTTCAAACTATTTTCATTCCATTTGGAATCATCTATCCACATTTGGAATTCGGTAATATAGTCTTCTATATTCCTCTTACCCTGTTTTAGGGATCTCAATTTCGTTTCTGCCGTCATCTGGGAGTGAGAGTCCTCATATAGGGATGTCATGGCTAAAAAAAATTCTTCCAGGGAATCCAAAATTGGATGGTTATTCTCAAAGTATCTATTAGCCCATGAGCGAGGCTCCCCCTGGAGGAAGGAGATGGTGGTACAAACCTTGATTCTCTCAGAGTGATAAGTTTTAGGCCTTAGTGAAAAAAGTAAATTGCAAGCATTTTTAAAGTCTCTATATTCACTTCGTTTACCAGAAAAGGGTTGTGGATAGTTAATGTGAGGTTCAGGGACTTCTGAGCTCTTCGCTGGTAAACATTCTTTTACTAAAGTTTTAAGTGCTTTATTTTCTGATTGTACCTCAGTTAAGGCCCTGGCTAAATATTCCAATTTTTGATGAATATTGGTGAATTCATTTTTTATTTCACTAGGATCCATCCTATATATTACAGGTTATAACCTTATTGGCCTGAAAATTCTGTGATAACCAAAATTTATCTAATAGAGAGATAATTAGAATATGAAAAATAAAGGTTTTGTTGCTCTTTTCTTAAAATAAGCAAGAGAAAATGATTTATTAAACTTACTTATTTAAGGTGAGACATTAATTTTGTAATTGATTGAGTAATATGAAACTTCACTAAGATAGGAATATATATATAAATCAGGAAAGATTATAAGTAACTGAGATTAAAGTTCAGAGCAAGTCAGATGTGTTTAAGTATAATGCAACAGTTAATGCTGATTAAAGCAGATCAAGCAAAGCAAAGGAATAGACTGCTTGGTAAGGTAGAGGTAGTTTCTTCACGCACTCACACTTTCACGCAATAAAATATATACACAGTCCAGACATACTAACTTGAATCCCAAACCGCAATATACTGAGTCAGATGTGAAACACAATATAGGTATTTGATATGTCCTATAACAAACAATGATGTTTAAGGATTAACCTTATGCGAGAATAAATTGTAGCGTGGAGAGCGGTACTTATCTTAACAGTTGCGGTGGTATGAAGTGTGGAGAGCGGTTATGCCTTTTAGTAAAAAAGGCTGAGAGGTAAGTTGCAGCTCTAGGTTCGGCGTCTGTTTGGTGTGAGCGCGACTTCGGCATGGTGAAAGAAGTTCCGGTTGGCGGATGAATCCAGAAGATGATCCCGGTCAGAATAGAGGTAACTGTAGATACCCAGCGGGTATCGAAGGCGCAGTATAAGACCTGAAGGTTAAAGCAACAATAACAAAAAGTGGTAGTAGCTCCACAGAGGAGCAAGGAGATCTGATTAACAGCTTCAATTTTCAGGCCCTGATTGAGGGGTAAGCACTTCCTTAAATAGGAAGGAAGTGCTTATGCAGGTTCAGATTTAAAGGGATATCACAGCAATGGACAAGTTTCCTCTTATATTGTGTAGTGAATTATATAGCTTTTTAATTGGCTTCAGGGTGATTAGAAATAATATGGGAAAGTTGAAGATAGGTATACCAGGGATCAATGAATATTATTCCTTAGTCAACTGAGGCAAGTCTATAATACATAAGATTAGGGACCCACAGATCTCGATACCTTGGCCTATAAATTGTTTTCTTATCTACCGACTATGGGCTAGATTATGAAATCATTTCACCTTTCTAAGTGAAGAACATAGGTATTTCAAGTATTTTCAACACACTTTCGACTTTAGCGCACTTGCCCTAACCCAAATTCGGGTTAGCGCTTGAGCAAAAGAAAGATGGGGAAAAACTGTTAGCATATTTTAGTTATCTGACATCCAGATGCTTTTGTGCCTGGGTCTTACATTTGAGCAATTACTTTTTACTAAATATGTGTATTCAGAGGTTTTGGACTCCTCCAAATGCGGAAGAAGGCGGCTGCTTGTGGCATTCGGTTCTTTTTGGAGTCGCATTTATTCCTGTGATAGTACAACACACTAAGATTTGGATTTGCACACATCTAGCCCTCAGTGTTTAATGTCCTTTTTACAAACAGCACCAAATATGCATTATCATATATTTTATTACATTTGCTAAAAAATCCATTGATGATGATAAAAAAGCTTCTCATATTTTTTGGTTTTCTAAACAATCTGCAAAAATATTCTATCAAAATGATTTTTTTTTCTGTTTCCTTCTACAGCGCACCACACAGTAGGAGTCACTGCATCTAATCAACACATGGAAAGAACCAAACGATATCATTAAACTACATATCATATATCACTGCAGAATATAAATGACTTTAGGAATCTAGCATTATGCTTTATCTGAGGAAATGTATTACAGCATGATTTTTATGGAACTATATTTTCTTTTCTGCATGATTTCAAATGTACTGAATGTTCCTTTAGAGTAAGTAATGTGACCTGTAAAGAAAAATATTACTTCAGTTCTTCAGTCAGCAATAAACAAATACTGATCAGGACAGAAAAGTAACTTGTCCACTTAATGTTAAAAAGACACTAAGGTCAAAATTAAACTTTCGTGATTCAAACAGAGCATACAGCTTTAAGAGATTTTCCAATGTATTTCCATCATATTTTTGCAGTCTTTTATATGCACACTTTACGAGGAATCAGCTAATACTGAGCATGTGCACAAGTTTACAGAGAAAACATATACTAGTCTATGATTGGATGATGGCTGTCACATGATACAGGGGCCAGCAAATGGGGGAAAATACATTTGCAATAAAAAAAATAATCTACAGCTTATTTTAAATTCATAATAAGCGCTCTGTTTATTAAGTGTCGAGCGGACATGATTCGCTATGGCGGATCTTGTCCGCTGGACGTCGTTAAATACGGACAGTATACACAGTCAGCATTTATCATCACACAAACATTTCACCATAAATGCTTGTGCAATGCCACCCTCTGCTCACTGGTAGACAATTGTCCATTAGCAGGGGCTGTCAATCATCCCAATCGTTTCGTATGGGGATGATTTCAATCCTCAACTTTTTAGGTGGCAGAGAGGTTTGCATGCGTTTTTTTTTCTTACACCTGAGACCTCATTTTCTTTGAGCCCTTATAACCTTTTATTGGAATTTCTTTCAATAATTTTTATAAGATAGTGTTATTATGAGTGTAACTGTACATTTAAAAGTATTTTAATGTTTTTTTGTGCAACGTTTTAGTAAAGAGTAACAGTTAACCAGAAGTCTGAAGTTGCGGTATCCTGATGTGCATTAATTTAAATTGCACTTGAGCAAACGCGTTTACTTTCAACTTGTTATATGCGCTCTACTTCTGATGTGTGCAAAGAGCCATGATAAACCCCATTTTGCTTACGCAACAGTTAAAGAGACACTAAACACAAATTTTGTCTTTCGTGATTCATGCAATTTTAAGCAACTTTCTAATTTACTCCTATTATCAATTTTTCTTCGTTCTCTTGCTATCTTTATTTGAAAAATAAGGCATCTAAGCTAAGGAACCAGCCAATTGTTGGTTCAGAACCCTGGAGAGCACTTGTTTATTGCTGCTGTCCAATCAGCAAGGACAACCCAGGTTGTTCACAAAAAATGGGCCGGCATCTAAACTCACATTCTTGCTTTTCAAATAAAGATACCAAGAGAATGAAGAAAATTTGATAGTAGGAGTAAATTAGAAAGTTATACGATAAAAGAGGGGACAGGCGCAACCGCGATTCAAAGCATCCGTTTTATTAACACATATACATGACATACAATATTGCACTTACAAGATGTCAATAGGTTATTCGCCTTAAAATACTCCAACCCACTTGGCCGACAGTTTGTAGTCTTTGAAGGCTGTTTGTTTGATGCCTCCTCGAGCGGGTGCTCTGATTCAATGTATTTGCTCACTGTTTGCGCACTATGGGGCATATGTATCAAGCTCCGTATGGAGCTTGATGTCCCGTGTTTCTGGCGAGCCTGCAGGCTCGCCAGAAACAGCAGTTATGAAGCAGCGGTCACAAAGACTGTTGCTCCATAACCTGTCCACCTGCTCTAAGCAGGCGGACACACATCGCCGGAAATCAACCCGATCGAGTATGATCGGGTTGATTGACACCCCCTGCTGACGGCCCATTGGCCGCGAGTCTGCAGGGGGCAGCGTTGCACCAGCAGCTCTTGTGAGCTGCTGGTGCAATGCTGAATACGGCGAGCGTATTGCTCGCCGTATTCAGCGTTGTCTGTCGGACCTGATCCGCACTGTCGGATCAGGTCCGACAGACATTGATAACTAGAGGCCTATGTGCAGTCGCCTTAAGATACCGGTTGGGTCTTTCAGTCTTAGCTTCCAAAATAATCTTCAATACTCCTGAATGCATTTCGTCCGCAACACGGGTGGACTTTCTCAACAGAAACAGATCATCTGTTGAGAAGATCCACCTGTGCTGCGGACGAAACGCGTTCAGGAGTATTGAAGATTATTTTGGAAGCTAAGACTGAAAGACCCAACCTGTATCTTAAGGCGACCGCACATAGGCCTAGATTTGGAGTTCGGCGGTAGCCGTCAAAACCAGCGTTAGAGGCTCCTAACGCTGGTTTTGGCCGCCCGCTGGTATTTGGAGTCAGTGATTAAAGGGTCTAACGCTCACTTTTCAGCCGCGACTTTTCCATACCGCAGATCCCCTTACGTCAATTGCGTATCCTATCTTTTCAATGGGATCTTTCTAACTCCGGTATTTAGAGTCGTTTCTGAAGTGAGCGTTAGAGCTCTAACGACAAAACTCCAGCCGCCTGAAAATAGCAGTAGTTAAGAGCTTTCTGGCTAACGCCGGTTCATAAAGCTCTTAACTACTGTACCCTAAAGTACACTAACACCCATAAACTACCTATGTACCCCTAAACCGAGCTCCCCCCACATCGCCGCCACTCGATTAAAATTTTTAACCCCTAATCTGCCGACCGCCACCTACGTTATACTTATGTACCCCTAATCTGCTGCCCCTAACACCGCCGACCCCTGTATTACATTTATTAACCCCTAACCTGCCCCCCACAACGTCGCCGCCAGCTACTTAAAATAATTAACCCCTAATCTTCCGACCGCAAAGCGCCGCCACCTACTTTATCCCTATGTACCCCTAATCTGCTGCCCCTAACCCCGCCGACCCCTATATTACATTTATTAACCCCTAACCTGCCCCCCACAACGTCGCCGCCAGCTACTTAAAATAATTAACCCCTAATCTTCCGACCGCAAAGCGCCACCTACGTTATCCCTATGTACCCCTAATCTGCTACCCCTAACACCGCCGACCCCTATATTATATTTATTAAGCCCTAATCTGCCCCCCTCAACGTCGCCGACACCTGCCTACACTTATTAACCCCTAATCTGCTGAGCGGACCTGAGCGCTACTATAATAAAGTTATTAACCCCTAATCCGCCTCACTAACCCTATCATAAATAGTATTAACCCCTAATCTGCCCTCCCTAACATCGCCGACACCTACCTTCAATTATTAACCCCTAATCTGCCGAGCGGAGCTCACCGCTATTCTAATAAATGTATTAACCCCTAAAGCTAAGTCTAACCCTAACACTAACACCCCCCTAAGTTAAATATAATTTACATCTAACGAAATAAATTAACTCTTATTAAATAAATTATTCCTATTTAAAGCTAAATACTTACCTGTAAAATAAATCCTAATATAGCTACAATATAAATTATAATTATATTGTAGCTATTTTAGGATTAATATTTATTTTACAGGCAACTTTGTAATTATTTTAACCAGGTACAATAGCTATTAAATAGTTAAGAACTATTTAATAGTTACCTAGTTAAAATTATAACAAATTTACCTGTAAAATAAATCCTAACCTAAGATATAATTAAACCTAACACTACCCTATCAATAAATTAATTAAATAAACTACCTACAATTACCTACAATTAACCTAACACTACACTATCAATAAATTAATTAAACACAATTCCTACAAATAAATACAATTAAATAAACTAGCTAAAGTACAAAAAATAAAAAAGAACTAAGTTACAAAAAATAAAAAAATATTTACAAACATAAGAAAAATATTACAACAATTTTAAACTAATTACACCTACTCTAAGCCCCCTAATAAAATAACAAAGCCCCCCAAAATAACAAAATGCCCTACCCTATTCTAAATTAAAAAAGTAACAAGCTCTTTTACCTTACCAGCCCTGAACAGGGCCCTTTGCGGGGCATGCCCCAAGAAGTTCAGCTCTTTTGCCTGTAAAAGAATAAATACAATACCCCCCCCCAACATTACAACCCACCACCCACATACCCCTAATCTAACCCAAACCCCCCTTAAATAAACCTAACACTAAGCCCCTGAAGATCTTCCTACCTTGTCTTCACCATACCAGGTATCACCGATCCGTCCTGGCTCCAACATCTTCATCCAACCCAAGCGGGGGTTGGCGATCCATCATCCGGTGCTGAAGAGGTCCAGAAGAGGCTCCAAAGTCTTCCTCCTATCCGGCAAGAAGAGGACATCCGGACCGGCAAACATCTTCTCCAAGCGGCATCTTCGATCTTCTTCCATCCGGTGCGGAGCGGGTCCATCTTGAAGCAGCCAACGCGGATCCATCCTCTTCTTCCGGCGTCTCCCGACGAATGACGGTTCCTTTAAGGGACGTCATCCAAGATGGCGTCCCTCGAATTCCGATTGGCTGATAGGATTCTATCAGCCAATCGGAATTAAGGTAGGAATTTTCTGATTGGCTGATGGAATCAGCCAATCAGAATCAAGTTCAATCCGATTGGCTGATCCAATCAGCCAATCAGATTGAGCTCGCATTCTATTGGCTGATCGGAACAGCCAATAGAATGCGAGCTCAATCTGATTGGCTGATTGGATCAGCCAATCGGATTGAACTTGATTCTGATTGGCTGATTCCATCAGCCAATCAGAAAATTCCTACCTTAATTCCGATTGGCTGATAGAATCCTATCAGCCAATCGGAATTCGAGGGACGCCATCTTGGATGACGTCCCTTAAAGGAACAGTCATTCATCGTTCAGTCGTCGGTCCGGATGGATGTTCCGCGCTGGAGGTCTTCAGGATCCTGCCGCTTCGCTCCGGATGGAAGACCATAGAAGATGCCGCCTGGATGATGACTTCAATCGGATGGAAGATCCTCTTCTGCCCCGCTTGGATGAAGACTTTGACCGGATCATGGACCTCTTCAGCCCCCCGCTTGGGCTTGGATCAGGACATCGGAGGAGCTCTTCAGGACGGATCGGTGAACCTGGATGGTGAAGACAAGGTAGGAAGATATTCAGGGGCTTAGTGTTAGGTTTATTTAAGGGGGGTTTGGGTTAGATTAGGGGTATGTGGGTGGTGGGTTGTAATGTTGGGGGGGGGGTATTGTATTTATTCTTTTACAGGCAAAAGAGCTGAAATTCTTGGGGCATGCCCCGCAAAGGGCCCTGTTCAGGGCTGGTAAGGTAAAAGAGCTTGTAACTTTTTTAATTTAGAATAGGGTAGGGAATTTTTTATTTTGGGGGTCTTTGTTATTTTATTAGGGGGCTTAGAGTAGGTGTAATTAGTTTAAAATTGTTGTAATATTTTTCTTATGTTTGTAAATATTTTTTTATTTTTTGTACTTTAGCTAGTTTATTTAATTGTATTTATTTGTAGGAATTGTGTTTAATTAATTTATTGATAGTGTAGTGTTAGGTTAATTGTAGGTAATTGTAGGTAGTTTATTTAATTAATTTATTGATAGGGTAGTGTTAGGTTTAATTATATCTTAGGTTAGGATTTATTTTACAGGTAAATTAGTTATTATTTTAACTAGGTAACTATTAAATAGTTCTTAACTATTTAATAGCTATTGTACCTAGTTAAAATAAATACCAAGTTGCCTGTAAAATAAATATTAATCCTAAAATAGCTATAATATAATTATAATTTGTATTGTAGCTATATTAGGATTTATTTTACAGGTAAGTATTTAGCTTTAAATAGGAATAAGTTATTTAATAAGAGTTAATTTATTTCGTTAGATGTAAATTATATTTAAGTTAGGGGGGTGTTAGTGTTAGGGTTAGACTTAGCTTTAGGGGTTAATACATTTATTAGAATAGCGGTGAGGTCCGCTCGGCAGATTAGGGGTTAATAATTGAAGTTAGGTGTCGGCGATGTTAGGGAGGGCAGATTAGGGGTTAATACTATTTATGATAGGGTTAGTGAGGCGGATTAGGGGTTAATAACTTTATTATAGTAGTGCTCAGGTCCGCTCGGCAGATTAGGGGTTAATAAGTGTAGGCAGGTGTCGGCGACGTTGTGGGGGGCAGATTAGGGGTTACTAAATATAATATAGGGGTCGGCGGTGTTAGGGGCAGCAGATTAGGGGTACATAGGGATAACGTAGGTTGCGGCGGTTTACGGAGCGGCAGATTAGGGGTTAAAAAAATGCAGGGGTCAGCGATAGCGGGGGCGGCAGATTAGGGGTTAATAAGTGTAAGGTTAGGGGTGTTTAGACTCGGGGTACATGTTAGAGTGTTAGGTGCAGACGTAGGAAGTGTTTCCCCATAGGAAACAATGGGGCTGCGTTAGGAGCTGAACGCTGCTTTTTTGCAGGTGTTAGGTTTTTTTTAAGCTCAAACAGCCCCATTGTTTTCTATGGGAGAATCGTGCACGAGCACGTTTTTGAGGCTGGCCGCGTCCGTAAGCAACTCTGGTATCGAGAGTTGCATTTGCGGTACAAATGCTCTACGCTCCTTTTTTGGAGCCTAACGCAGCATTTGTTTGAACTCTCGATACCAGAGTTAAATTTATGGTGCGGCCGGAAAAAAGCCCGCGGAGCGTTAACAGCCCTTTTACCGCCAAACTCCAAATCTAGGCCATAGTGCACAAACAGTGAGCAAATACATAGAATCAGAGCACCCGCTCGAGGAGGCGTCATACAATCAGCCTTCAAAGACTACAAACTGTCGGCCAAGAGGGTTGGAGTATTTTAAGGCGAATAACCTATTGCCATCTGGTAATTGCAATATTGTATGTCATGTATGTGTGTTAAGAAAACGGATGCTTTGAGTCGCGGTTGCGCCTGTCCCCTCTTTTATCTTATAGTTGTTCTAACGGAGACTGAAATTCTATTGCAAGTTTCTGGGGAGGTAGCACCTATCAGACCAAGCACAGAGGAGATAATATACACACACTGGCCTAGATTTGGAGTTCGGCGGTAGCCGTCAAAACCAGCGTTAGAGGCTCCTAACGCTGGTTTTGGCCGCCCGCTGGTATTTGGAGTCAGTGATTAAAGGGTCTAACGCTCACTTTTCAGCCGCGACTTTTCCATACCGCAGATCCCCCTACGCCATTTGCGTATCCTATATTTTCAATGGGATCTTTCTAACTCCGGTATTTAGAGTCGTTTCTGAAGTGAGCGTTAGAGCTCTAACGACAAAACTCCAGCCGCCTGAAAATAGCAGGAGTTAAGAGCTTTCTGGCTAACGCCGGTTCATAAAGCTCTTAACTACTGTGCTCTAAAGTACACTAACACCCATAAACTACCTATGTACCCCTAAACCGAGCTCCCCCCACATCGCCGCCACTCGATTAAAATTTTTAACCCCTAATCTGCCGACCGCCACCTACGTTATACTTATGTACCCCTAATCTGCTGCCCCTAACCCCGCCGACCCCTGTATTACATTTATTAACCCCTAACCTGCCCCCCACAACATCGCCGCCAGCTACTTAAAATAATTAACCCCTAATCTTCCGACCGCAAAGCGCCGCCACCTACGTTATCCCTATGTACCCCTAATCTGCTACCCCTAACACCGCCGACCCCTATATTATATTTATTAACCCCTAATCTGCCCCCCTCAACGTCGCCGACACCTGCCCACACTTATTAACCCCTAATCTGCCGAGCGAACCTGAGCGCTACTATAATAAAGTTATTAACCCCTAACCCGCCTCACTAACCCTATAATAAATAGTATTAACCCCTAATCTGCCCTCCCTAACATCGCCGACACCTAACTTCAATTATTAACCCCTAATCTGACGACCGGAGCTCACCGCTATTCTAATAAATGTATTAACCCCTAAAGCTAAGTCTAACCCTAACACTAACACCCCCATAACTTAAATATAATTTACATCTAACGAAATAAATTAACTCTTATTAAATAACTTATTCCTATTTAAAGCTAAATACTTACCTGTAAAATAAACCCTAATATAGCTACAATATAAATTATAATTACATTATAGCTATTTTAGGATTAATATTTATTTTACAGGCAACTTTGTAATTATTTTAACCAGGTACAATAGCTATTAAATAGTTAAGAACTATTTAATAGTTACCTAGTTAAAATAATAACAAATTTACCTGTAAAATAAATCCTAACCTAAGATATAATTAAACCTAACACTACCCTATCAATAAAATAATTAAATAAACTACCTACAATTACCTACAATTAACCTAACACTACACTATCAATAAATTAATTAAACACAATTGCTACAAATAAATACAATTAAATAAACTAGCTAAAGTACAAAAAATAAAAAAGAACTAAGTTACAAAAAATAAAAAAATATTTACAAACATAAGAAAAATATTACAACAATTTTAAACTAATTACACCTACTCTAAGCCCCCTAATAAAATAACAAAGCCCCCCAAAATAAAAAATTCCCTACCCTATTCTAAATTAAAAAAGTTACAAGCTCTTTTACCTTACCAGCCCTGAACAGGGCCCTTTGCGGGGCATGCCCCAAGAATTTCAGCTCTTTTGCCTGTAAAAAAAACATACAATACCCCCCCCACAACATTACAACCCACCACCCACATACCCCTAATCTAACCCAAACCCCCCTTAAATAAACCTAACACTAAGCCCCTGAAGATCTTCCTACCTTGTCTTCACCATACCAGGTTCACCGATCCGTCCTGGCTCCAACATCTTCATCCAACCCAAGCGGGGGTTGGCGATCCATCATCCGGTGCTGAAGAGGTCCAGAAGAGGCTCCAAAGTCTTCCTCCTATCCGGCAAGAAGAGGACATCCGGACCGGCAAACATCTTCTCCAAGCGGCATCTTCGATCTTCTTCCATCCGGTGCGGAGCGGGTCCATCTTGAAGCAGGCGACGCGGATCCATCCTCTTCTTCCGTTGTCTCCCGACTAATGACGGTTCCTTTAAGGGACGTCATCCAAGATGGCGTCCCTCGAATTCCGATTGGCTGATAGGATTCTATCAGCCAATCGGAATTAAGGTAGGAATTTTCTGATTGGCTGATGGAATCAGCCAATCAGAATCAAGTTCAATCCGATTGGCTGATTGAGCTTGCATTCTATTGGCTGGTAAGGTAAAAGAGCTTTTAACTTTTTTAATTTAGAATAGGGTAGGGAATTTTTTATTTTGGGGGGCTTTGTTATTTTATTAGGGGGCTTAGAGTAGGTGTAATTAGTTTAAAATTGTTGTAATATTTTTCTTATGTTTGTAAATATTTTTTTATTTTTTGTAACTTAGTTCTTTTTTATTTTTGGTACTTTAGCTAGTTTATTTAATTGTATTTATTTGTAGGAATTGTGTTTAATTAATTTATTGATAGTGTAGTGTTAGGTTAATTGTAGGTAATTGTAGGTAGTTTATTTAATTAATTTATTGATAGGGTAGTGTTAGGTTTAATTATATCTTAGGTTAGGATTTATTTTACAGGTAAATTTGTTATTATTTTAACTAGGTAACTATTAAATAGTTCTTAACTATTTAATAGCTATTGTACCTGGTTAAAATAATTACAAAGTTGCCTGTAAAATAAATATTAATCCTAAAATAGCTACAATGTAATTATAATTTATATTGTAGCTATATTAGGATTTATTTTACAGGTAAGTATTTAGCTTTAAATAGGAATAAGTTATTTAATAAGAGTTAATTAATTTCGTTAGATGTAAATTATATTTAAGTTATGGGGGTGTTAGGGTTAGGGTTAGACTTAGCGTTAGGGGTTAATACATTTATTAGAATAGCGGTGAGCTCCGCTCGGAAGATTAGGGGTTAATAATTGAAGGTAGGTGTCGGCGATGTTAGGGAGGGCAGATTAGGGGTTAATACTATTTATGATAGGGTTAGTGAGGCGGATTAGGGGTTAATAACTTTATTATAGTAGCGCTCAGGTCCGCTCGGCAGATTAGGAGTTAATAAGTGTGGGCAGGTGTCGGCGACGTTGAGGGGGCAGATTAGGGGTTAATAAATATAATATAGGGGTCGGCGATGTTAGGGCAGCAGATTAGGGGTACATAGGGATAATGTAAGTTGCGGCGGTTTACGGAGCGGCAGATTAGGGGTTAAAAAAAATATGCAGGGGTCAGCGATAGCGGGGGCGGCAGATTAGAGGTTAATAAGTGTAAGGTTAGGGGTGTTTAGACTCAGGGTACATGTTAGAGTGTTAGGTGCAGACGTAGGAAGTGTTTCCCCATAGGAAACAATGGGGCTGCGTTAGGAGCTGAACGCTGCTTTTTTGCAGGTGTTAGGTTTTTTTTCAGCTCAAACAGCCCCATTGTTTCCTATGGGAGAATCGTGCACGAGCACGTTTTTGAGGCCGGCCGCGTCCGTAAGCAACTCTGGTATCGAGAGTTGAAGTTGCGGTAAAAATGCTCTACGCTCCTTTTTTGGAGCCTAACGCAGCATTTGTTTGAACTCTCGATACCAGAGTTAAATTTATGGTGCGGCCGGAAAAAAGCCCGCGGAGCGTTAACAGCCCTTTTACCGCCAAACTCCAAATCTAGGCCACTGTGTGTTACACAGAAACATTGAAGACAACTTCACAAATCACCATTCACGGTATTACTCTTGAATTTGCCTTGTTTGGTCTATTTGGACATTATGAACATTTCAATGTGTTTATTTTAGCTTGATGTCATTTATTTGAGCATATATTTTACTGTTTAAAGCTACAAGCATAAGTTGTGATTAACTATTGTGATAAGCAGATGTTCTTTATATTCTTAAAGAAGTTAGAACATATACTATTTTAAAGGGTGATAATCACAACATTTATTTTAGTATACATATTGTTACCATATATTGTCATTATTATTTATATTTCTATAGCCCAATCTGTCAATTAGAAGCGCTGCTTTATATTGGGTGTAAATTAGAAAGTGGCTTAAAATTGCATGCTCTATCTGAATCACGAAAGAAAAAATTTGGGTTCAGTGTCCCTTTAATGCGTCACTCGTAATCTAGCCCTATACATCTTATACATGGTCTAAAGCTTTACATAGTTTATAATGCATATGGACTTAGTATGGAGTATATATGTTTCAATGATTTAAAGAGACATTAAACACTAAGAGGCCCATTTATCAAGCTCCGGATAGAGCTTGAGGGCCCGTGTTTCTGGCGAGCCTGCAGGCTCTTCAGAAACAGCAGTTATGAAGCAGCGGTCTAAAGACTGGTGCTCCATAACCGTGTCTGCCTGCTCTGAGCAGGCGGACAGAGATCGCCACAATTCAATTAGCCACGAATCTGCAGGGGGCGGCGTTGCACCAGCAGCTCACAAGAGCAGCTGGTGAAATGCTGAATACGGAGAGCGATCAGGTCCAACAGACCTTTAATAAATCGGCCTCTAAATAAATGGTAAATAGAAGATAGAAAAGATTAGTCTTAGAATAAAATGTTGATGTATTTTTTAAAGTTTTATTAGCTGTTTAAATATTGACAAAATAAGTGTATAATAGTGTCTAAAAAACTATATGAGCTGCCATGTTGTAACTTAGGTTACCTTCTTTGCTGAGGCCAATTAGAGACAGTTCTAAATAGTTCACTAGAGTGTGACGTCAATGGATGTGTGGAATATAACAGTGTTTTGCACTTCTATTTCTAACAGGAACTGAAAAGCTAACAACTTCAGAATGGAATTACAGGAAAAGGGGACAAAATAAATAATGATGAAAGTATATTTGAGAGTTTTTCTCATATATACGATTTATCATTTTGTATTACTATCTAAAAGTGTTTAATGTCCCTTTAAGGATTACATATATGGTTCACTATATATCAATTAGGTGTTCTAAGATCTTGTATTAGTACTATACCCTAAGAAGATTTACTATTTTCACCAGTGTTAGTAAACATTTTTTGATGAGATCTTAATTGCCTTACTGATGGCTCTACGTTTCATTTTAATTTTTTTGACACTTCTATATATAGTTGTTTTAGAGGTCACCATGACGATGTGGCCCTGTGAGAAAACACACAACTCGTAATGCACTAAAACTAAGCTATAAAACAAGATACAAATCTACACCTCCTTTGCAGATTAGATTAGAATACAGATTAGGGTTAAAAAGATGGCGCTAAACAGCTAGGTTTAAAAATCAACTATCTCAATACTGAAAATGTTAATAAATATTTATATATATATATATATGTAATTCAGCAAATAAAATATAGAAATTTAACCATAATAATTACGTTCAATACAATGTATATCCACATCGTAGCAAAGTTAAACATGTGACGTTTTTAGGATGACTTTAAACTTTCTTGTACTCAGTCACCCGTTCCGTGTGTGGAAATAGCTGTTATCTCTTTAATCCTTAGCTTTCCTCACTTAAGATGTATTAGGGCTTTATCCACTCTCCAGATTCACTCTCAGTAAGGCTCATCTCCAACCTCTACCGTATACTTAGATACTCCTAGGAATAAAGCTGGGGAATTTTGTACTCATGCTCCCAGTGAATTAAAGTTTATTGTTAAACTTGAATTGAAGTAAATAGGAGTATGTTCATCTACGCGTTTCACCCCCTTGAGGGCTTTATCAAGATACTCCATGATAGCTGTTGCTCACTATTTAAAGCACCTGAGTGGTTCTGATTGGATATCCGGTTTGTTATTTTCATTGGATAATGCTCCTCTCAAGCTTAAACATACAAGGGAGACGTCCCTTCAATATCTTTTATTGATATTCGTCAAATTGATGATAAACTATCTGACTTTATTTTAGATTATATGGTTGAATTTATATATTTTATTTGCTAAATGACTTATATATTACATATTTATTAACATTTTCATTATTGAGATGTGGCCATGCAACCTCACTACACAAATTACAGTATTAGATTGCCAGAAGATAGATTTATTTCTCTGTACAGGATTTTATGTTTTTTCCCAGTCTGTTATTTTCATGAAATATGTATATTTGTATCCTGGATGCCATTTTGATCACTTTAATAGATCTATCCAATTGTGGTTGCTATCACACGTTGTTGTTTATTTATGTCCCCATGGTAACAAGATTTAAGTGATCGAAACATTAACATGTAAGGCAGTTTTACAATTTATTTTAGGATATTTTCTGTGGCATTTTGAATGATGATTGATAATGAAATACATTTTCTATTAGTTTATTTAATGTTGATTGGAATGATGTCATCAGACAGAGCACATTCTGGTAGTGGTGTCAATTTGCACCACAAGAGGGGGGGTGAGTCTCTCATATTTGTTATCAATTTCAGATATTGTAGAATTGTTCTGAGGAAGGAGTTGTAATTATCCCGAAATGCCAATAAACGTTTGATCACTATTTGGGTACAAATCCTGAGAATGCTTCTGTTATTGCCAATTATAGTTACCGAGGTAGCACTCAAGTCTCAGTGGAAAGAGGGCGGATTTACTTTTTGAACTATGAGTGTTGTGTGTATGTGTATATATTTATGTGATGTGTGTATGTGCAGTGTTTTTAACTTATATTTTAATAGAAAATCATAGTTTAATAGTATGTGAAGAACTCAAATATTTGACCCTCAGTTTAGCACACCTTTGGTTTGGTGACATTCGGCTTAATGATCAAGCGATAACGGACAAAAAACATGTGCAGCTCTGAATAATTTGTTATGGATGAATAATTCAGGATGAATATTCTAAAAATTTCGTTTTTCAGAATACAAGCAAACCTCAGAGATATTGCAGGTTCCGTTCCAGACCATCGCAATAAAGCGAGTAACACAATTTTTTGGGTTTGCCAAGTTATGTTTACACTAAACTGTAGTCTATTAAAGGGACAGTCAACACTAGACTAGAGTAGTTGTTGTTTTAAAAGATAGATTATCCCTTTAATACCCATTTGCCAGTTTTGCATAACCAACACAGTTATATTAATACACTGTTTACCTCTGTGACTAACTTGTATCTAAGCATCTTCTGACAGCCCCCTGATCACATGACATTTTATTTATTATCTACTTTAGCCAATTAGTGCAGTGTCTGCCACAAGCCACGGGCGTGATCACAATGTTGTCTATATGGTTTACATCAACTAGCTCTCCCCTGTTGTGAAAAGCAAATAAAAAAGCATGTAATAAGAGGCGGCCTTCAAGGGCTTAGAAATTATCATATGAGCCTTCCTAGGTTAAGCTTTCAACTAAGAATACCAAAAGAACAAAGCAAAATTGGTGATAAAAGTAAATTGGAAAGTTGTTTAAAATTGCATGCCCTATTTGAAACATGAAAGGTGTTTTTGGGCTTGACTGTCCCTTTAAGTGTGCAATAGCGTTATGTCTAAAAAAACAATGTACATACCTAAATTAAAAATACTTTATTGCTAATTTATTTTAACTATCATCAAATATCTACTGGAAGAAATGAAATATAACAGCTTATAGCTTATAAATTGTATTAGCTTATTCTATGGAGTTGAAAGAATGCTATAATGCCGGTATAAACACAGTTGGCTCATTCTAAACTGTAGTTACTATTCAAACAACTAGTTTGAGTCATTTCCTCCAGCATGCAACATCTCTTACTAACTTAAAGGGACACTCAAGTCAAAATAAACTTTTATGATTCAGATAGAGCAGCAGTTTTAAGACACTTCCCAATTTACTTCCATTATCAAATTTTGCACAGTCTTTTTATATGCACACTTTCTGGGGAACAAGATCCTACTGAGCACGTGCACTAGGGATGGGCGAATGTGTTTATATTCGAATTCGAATGTTAGAATGAATGTTATTGTAGAAATTCGATTTACATAATAGATAAGAACGAATATTCTTAAAAATTCTGTTATCGAATGTTATTTACAGTTTTCGAATGTCACTTTCGAATTTGAATGTCACATTTATACAACACAGTTGTAGACTAGAAATACTATTTCGAATTCGTATGTCACATTGAAATTCGAACATTTAAAAAAGTATTGGACTAGAAATACTATTTCGAATTGAAACGTGACATTCAAATTCGAAAGTAGAGTTCGAATTTGAATATTACATTTATTAAACACAGTTGTAGACTAGAAATACTATTTCGAATTTGAATATTACATTTCGAAAGTGAATGAATACATAGCTAAACTTTTTATTATTCGAACAAATATTTTTGAATTTTATTGAAAAATTCGAAAATAGAATGTTAGAACGAACGAATGTATCAAAATTCGTTTTAAATTTTGTATTTAAATTTTTGGAAACATTAGCCCATCCTTAATGTGCAGAAGCTCACAGGGTGTAGTATACTAGTCTGTGATTGGCTGATGGCTGTCACCTGATACTGAGGGACGGAAAATGAGAGAAATAAATAAGTTTGCCAGAAGAAAATCTACTGCTTATTTAAAATTTATCGTAGGTGTTATTACATTGTCTTTTTATTATGCACATTTTATTTATGCAATTCTATTGTATTGAGTTGTCAGTTCATCCCAGAATCCCTCCCCCAGAGTTCCTGTCTCTTCCTAGATGGTAATATTCTTACTCAATACAGTTATTACAGTAACCATCTTATACATATGAAAGAGAAGTATTTAAACATGCTGGGAATATTTTTGCTTGTGTCAAAGGCTGTGGTGGGGCCCCTTTTCAACAGTGCCCTTTCTGGCTGTTTGTAATCAGCAAAAACTGAACTAGCAGCCATAGAGCAGAATGAGTAGCTGCTTCTCTCTAAGGGCTGATTGCTTTAAAGCTCCCTGCTCTAGTGAGATTATATAAGTCTTGACAGCATTGTGAGGTCCCCAAAAAATGTACAAAGCTAATTTTAGATTGAGAGCTGTTTATCTCCCTATACTGGGTTCTGGTGAAGGAAAGACAGATACATTATAATACAATGCTCAACCCCTCCAAGACTTTACATGATTTCTCTACATGCTGGCAATTTTTAAATAATTGGGCTATCACTGAGCGTCATCATTTCCCTTGGTTAGTCTGCACCATGGTATATGCACTTGCACAGATTTAATGTACATATACAGTGAAAGGCTTTTTTGTACTGAAACCCCATGGCAGAGATCTTGGAAACTGTGGCACCATATTGAAAGAAAAATCAATACACTTTCCTTAAAGGGACAGTCTACACTAAAATTGTTATTGTTTAAAAAGATAGATAATGCCTTTTACTACCCATTCCCCAGCTTTCACAATCAACATTGATATATTAATATACTTTATAACATTTAAACCTATTGTCACATGCTTTTTTTTGCTTTTCACAACAGGATACTGCTAGTTCATGTGGGCCATAGAGATAACATTGTGTTCACGCCCGAGGAGTTATTTAAGATTTAGCACAACACAGTACTAAATGCAAGTCAATAAATAATAACTAAAAAGTCATGTGATCAGGGGGCTGTCAGAAGATTCTTAGATACAAGGTAATCACAGAGGTAAAAATTATATTAATATAAATGTGCTGGTTATGCAAAACTGGGGAATGGGTAATAAAGGGATTATCTATCTTTTAAACCAATAACAATTCTAATGTAGACTGCCCCTTTAAACTGTGAAAAATGTTTTGCATGTGGACACACAAAGGAACCAAACATGAGGCATTGGGAGCCCAGGCCCCCAGCTTTCCATGTAGCAAGGCCTCTACTGACAGCAGGACCAGATGGGCCCTCTAGAGATGTGGGCCGGTCTCAGCTGAGACCTCTGAGACCCCTGTAGTTATGCCCCTGCCACTAGGAAATCTCTCTGTGTCCCTGCAGGTTACTCCAGCCCTGTTGGTAGAGACGGACAATCCTATACAACCCTGATAAGGCAACATACATTTATTCAGGAACGGAGCACTTATTATTCAAAAACCTGAAACTCCAACACATTTTGCAATGTTATCTTTTAGATGTAACAAAGACAAATACATTTACTAGTATCTCTTTAAATATACATTCCATTATGCTTTTCTTTGTTATCTCTAAAAGAGACCATTTAATTATCATACAAGACAAAGATCTTTAAGAAATCATTAGATTTGCTAAAGGGTCAATCCATCTCAAGTGGTCCAATAATTGTCAATTTGGTTGTTTGACCATTTTTAATTTTCCTAAATATTTTTTTTAATGATTACCTCTATGTATTAGTATTGTAAAACCACCAGTTTTTACATTTTATTTTACTTGGCTTAACCACCGCAGCAATCTTTGTGCCATGGTGCATGGCAAATATTGGTTATACAGATAAATAATCTCAGCTCTGGATGGTCCTAACTTCTTGAAACAAAAACTGATGTCTAGAGCACATTACAAGGTGCATGTACATACATCTGTATAACCAACATTTGTTGTGCACCATGACAAAAAGATGGCCACTGTGGTTAAACCAAATAAAATATCAAGCAACCTATGTTGAACCACTTGAGATGGATTAACCCTAAAATAGTTGTGTTGTGCCTTTGAAGAAGACATTTAAAAAAGTTACAATATGGTATGAAATTATTTTTCTTCTTATGTAGAGAATCAGCCCTTCCACCATGAAAGTGATTAAGTTATAGGAACAATAAAGGCTTCAGGTGTGGCTAAGCAGAAGGGAATCTACGATTAATATGATTCCCCACCTCTTTTAGCGGTAATAGTGGTTGGGTCTGGGTTATATGACGGAACAGATTGCGCTGATATTCAGCAAAAGATAAGATATTGCTACAGCTAAGATACCTGTTTGTCAGTAATGAAGATCCGGGCTATTTTGATATGCCTAACTATACATGCCAGGGTCTGTAATTTAAGTCACACCCAAGTAACTGGAATTTTTACAAAGGGGGGGTGGGGTATATTGTGTTCAAAGGGTTTTAGTAGCGGGAGGGTTATTGTGATGTAGGGTCAGGTGATTTAGGGGTTAATTGTGATTAGTTGGTTTTATTTTATCATTGCTTGAGTTTATTGAAATATCTGGTGGTTTCGGAATTAACAATCGGCTAGATTACAAGTTTTGCGTTATGGTGAAAAAGCAGTGTTAGGTTATAACGCTGCTTTTTAACTACAGCTGCTATTACGAGTCATGCAGGTTTAGGGGCACTGCACACTTTTTTGGCCATAACGCAAATCAACTTACGCAAATTGCGTAAAGTGTTTTTTCAATAGGACTTCCATAGCGCCGATATTACAAGCTTTTCTAGGGAGGCCAAAAAGTGAGCGGTACACCCTATACCGTCAAGATTCGTAACGCATTCTAAAGTCAGTAGTGATGAGTTTTACACTACAAAGCTGTAGCATAAAACTCATAACTAAAGTGCTAAAAAGTACACTGACACCCATAAACTACCTATTAACCCCTAAACCGAGGCCCTCCCGCATTGCAAACACTAAAATAAAATTATTAACCCCTAATCGGCCGCTCTGGACACCGCCGCCACTATAATAAACATATTAACCCCCGCCGTACTCCCACATCACAAACACTAGTTAAATATTATTAACCCCTAATCTGCCGTCCTTAACATCGCCGCCACCTACCTACATTTATTAACCCCTAATCTGCCGCCCCCAACGTCGCCGCCACTATACTAAATTTATTAACCCCTACTATTAATAACTAAAGAGCTGATTTCTTTGGGGCAATGCCCCGCAAAAGGCCCTTTTAAGGGCTATTGGTAATTTTGTTTAGGCTAGGTTTTTTTTTTATTTTTGGGGGGCTTTTTTATTTTGATAGGGCTATTAGATTAGGCGTAATTAGTTTAAATACCTTGTAATTTGTTTTTTATTTTGTGTAATTTAGTGGGGTTTAATTTATTTAATTGTAGTGTATGGTTAGGTGTTAGTGTAAGACAGGTTAGGTTTTATTTTACAGGTAAATTTGTATTTATTTTAGCTAGGTAGTTAGTAAATAGTTAATAACTAATTAGTAACTATTCTACCTAGTTAAAATAAATACAAACTTGCCTTCAAAATAAAAATAAACCCTAAGCTAGATACAATGTAACTATTAGTTATATTGTAGCTAGCTTAGGGTTTATTTTATAGGTAAGTATTTAGTTTTAAATAGGAATTATTTAGGTAATGATAGTAGGTTGTCTTTAGATTTATTTTAATTATATTTAAAGGGACAGTCTACACCAAAAAAATTCTTATTTAAAAAGATTGATAATCCCTTTATTACCCATTCCCCGTTTTTGCATAACCAACACAGTTATATTAATATACTTTTTACCTCTGTGATTACCTTGTATCTAAGCCTCTGCAGACAGCCTCCTTATCTAAGTGCTTTTGACAGACATGCAGTGTAGTCAATCAGTGAAGACTCCTAAATAACTTCACGGGAGTGAGCACAATGTTATCTATATGACATACATGAACTAACACTCTCTAACTGTGAAAAACTTTCAAAATGCTCTGAGCTAAGAGGCGGTTTTCAACGGTTTAGAATATTATACCGAATAAGAAAGCAATTGTATATGAGGGATAAAAATGTGATGCTTATAAAAATTGTTGTTTATTAATATATTTGTTTTACACATAATAAAAATACAGAAACACAATATTTAAGGAAATTGAGCTAATTTAGGGCTAATTACAAGTAGAGCGCTAATTTATTGTGCCCCCACAAATGGGCAAATTCGCTCCTTTGCGGGCACGTGGTAGCAATTAGCGCTCAGAAAATTAACCAGAGATCAGCACTCTGGTAAATTTTCTAAAAGTGCCCCAAATGCACACAAAATTAAAGGTCTACACTAGGTAGTTTTTAGGGGTTAAAAGTGGTGGCCGTGGGGTTTTAGAAAAAAAAAAAAACGGCACTAAAAGTGCCTTTACATTGCGGTCTGTGGGAACTGTGTATTCCCTTTAAATATATATGTATATGCTTATATACATATTTATGTGTTAATATGTGTGTATATATACATATTAACACATATATATATATATATATATGTATATATTCATATACACAACTATTTGAAATTGCTGCCAATCTGTGTGCAACTTAACCCCTTCGCTGCGCTTAGGTTTTGTGCTTTGTATAATGGCATCAGAATGAGGCTCCCATTAGAGCCTATGGAAGCGTGCTCTCGTGAGCGTGCGCCGGTATTACTCAGTTGAGCACAAATATCAATTTCGCAGAAGAAATATTTTGGAAATCAAGCATCAGTTTTTAAAAATTCAGTGAGAGTCCTTTATTGCTTGTTTACTGTGCTGCATTTCCTAAGATAAAATAAAATGTTTCATTTCTTTTATCAATCTGAGATTGAAATTCAAGTAAAATTGCCAGAAGGGAACCAAACAAAAATGTAAATGTTCTTTGCAACAGGTGGAAAAGTTCACCTGTATCCTTATACTTACCTCTAGCGCACTGGAGAGCTGCCCTAATCTTGACCCTTCTTCACAGAGCCTTGGGCCGCGGTAATAGAAGGCTTAGGGGCCGATTTAAGAAGCAGCGTATGCTGCTGTTTCCAAGCGAGCCTTCAGGCTCGGCCGAAACTTAAGTTAAGAAGCAGCGGTCTTAAGACCGCTGCTCCTTAACTCGTCCGCCACCTCTGAGGCGGCGTACAGCAAACATCCTTGTCAGATACGTTAGGAAAGATTGACACCCCTGCTAACGGCCGATTGTCCGTGAGTGTGCATGGGAGGCATTGCACCAGCATTTCACACGAAATACTTGTGCAACGATTAATGCCGACAGCGTATGCTGTTGGCATTTATCGATGTAGGGTGGACATGATCCGCTACAGCGGATCATGTCCGCCCGCACATTAATAAAATGGGCCAAGATCCTGTGCTAAAGGACCTTCTCCTTTAAAGGGACATTCCAGTCAAAATTTAAATGCATATAGATGAATTACATCTTTGAATAAAAACATATTTATAAATATACATGTACTGGCAAAAATGCTTCTAGTAAAAGTTATCACTGTTTTAGTATTAACATTTTTCTCTGCACATGCATGTGAAGCATAGCTAGATATTGTCAGTGCAACAGCATTTTAATTACTGCAGCTGCTCAAAGCACCAGTGGGGTTTGTATCATGTTAGCAATTAACAGATTGAATCATTAATAGATGGTACAAGCACCTTGCAGCTGCAGTATTTCAAATGCTGGTGCACGGTGCATACGTAAATAAACTTTTGAAACAGTTATAGCTTTTATTGATGTCCGCAGTCTCAGAGGTGGCGGACGAGTTAAAGGGACATTGAACCCAAATGTTTTCTTTCGCGATTTTAAGCAACTTTCTAATTTACTCCTATTATCAATTTTTTTTCCGTTCTCTTGCTATCTATATTTGAAAACGAAGGCAGCTAAGCTTTTTTTTTTGGTTCAGTACTCTGGATAGCACTTATTTATTGGTGGATGAATTTATCCAACAATCAGCAAGGACAACCCAGGTTGTTTATCAAAAATGGGCCGGTATCTAAACTTACATTCTTGCATTTCAAATAAAGATACCAAGATAATTAAGACAATTTGATAATAGGAGCAAATTAGAAAGTTGCTTAAAATGTCATGCTCTATCTGAATCACGAAAGAAAAAAATTTGGTTCAGTGTCCCTTTAAGGAGCAGCAGTCTTAAGACCGCTGCTTCTTAACTCCTGTTTCCGGCAAGCCTGAAGGTTTGTGCGGAAACAGCTGTATTCAGGGCAATTCGGGCCGTGATAGATCGGCCCCTATCTGATAAAAAATATATATTAAAACATTAAAATTAAAAGTTATAAGGGCTTAAAGGGATAGAAAAGTCAAAATTAAACTTGCATGATTCAGATAGAGCATGCCATTTTAAGACACTTTTAAATTCATTTGAATTTTCAAATGTGCTTCGTTCTCTTAGTATCCCTGTGCACATGAATATGCACATATCATACACTAGTGGGAGCTGCTGCTAATTGGTGCCTGCCCACATTTGTCTCCTGTGATTGGCTAAATAGATATTTTCAGCTTCCTGCCGGTAGTGCAATGCTGTCCCTTCAGCAATGGATAACAAGAGAATGAAGAAAATTTGATAATAGAATTAAATGGGAAAGTTGTTTAAAATTGTATGTTCTATCTGAATCATAAAAGAACATTTGGGGGTTTACTATCTCTTTAAAGATATATGGTATAAGGTGTTGGATAAAAAAGGAATACAAATGGAATTATTATATGTATACATACATAGATATCTCTAAATATGTGTAAGTATGCATGAATTTTTGAAAAGATGTGTGTACAGATGTATGTAAGTATTTGTGTTTTACTGTATATGTACTGTACATATTTAACATTCCAATGTTCTTCACTTACAGAAATATGTTATATTTATTGTAATTACATATTTTGAGATCTGTATATTCCTATACCTGTATATCTATTCCTATAGATATATAGGTATAGATATGTATTTTACATGAACAGTATCAGATATATATATATATATATATATATATATATATATATTTAAAAATAAAAAGTACATTATTTTCTATGTGAATTTAAAATATGTGTAACACTAATCATGTTTCGCGATTTAGATCTAACGCGATTGGGTTAGCGCACATGAAGAACTGATAACTTCAATGCACGTTCTTGAAATGTGAAATAAAAAATATTAAAAAATAATAATTATTATTACAAATGATTATAGATACTGTAATAAAATATTTTACACTATGTTTAATAGGTTTTAATAATTATTATTAATATTTTTTAATATTTTATATTTAATATTTCAAGAACGGGCATTGAAGTTAGCAAATATTCATGTGTGCTAACTCCACCGCGCCATACCAAAATGGCAAAACACGATTCTACGATACGCATATTTTCCAATCCTATGTTCTTCACATAAAATTTTTTTTTTTATTATTATTATATACATATAGGAATAGATACATGTATAGGTTAAAATATATATATATATATATATATATAATAAAATTACAAATTACAATAAAATTACAAATAACAATAAAAATAACATATTTCTGTAAGTTAAGAACATGGGAATGTGGAGAATTCATTACAGCTGTTGGATTAGTGTACGAGCGATATGGTTTTTTCTTCTGCGCTCTCCATTGACTTCTATGTTGAGAAGAAGTTAACGCATTCCCGATATTTGGTTAGTGCGTGTTGATTTTCTCTTGCACGCAAACATTTTACTTTCAAAACGTAATAGACGCACAACATGACGCACGTGAAAATTCTGTCTAGAAAAGTTTACGCTCAAGCCAGAGCACTAAATAGCACTCCACTCATAAACCAGCCATATATGTATTTTGCAATTTCTGCAAAAACAAATTTATTTAGATGTTGACAAGGTCATTGCTTTAATAGGACGTCCCAATTATCTTATACATGTTACAATTTTAACTATTAAAATAGTTCACACTAATAGGCTCTAAATATATCAAATTGAATAATGGTCAAATTAACCCCTTAAGAGTGGAAGACAAAATGCGGTCATTATCCCAACAGCGTATTTAGCGTGGAATGTCAGCAATAGCTTCCCTTGTGTGCTCTAGTAACAGATTTACTCCTCCAATAATGCAAGTGGTGGGAGGAATTTAGCTATTGAAACCAGTAGCAGCAAATCAGGTGTTTTTTTATACACTATCTTAACTTATTGTAAAAGGCAGAACATTCTACTAGTTGAATGACAAGGTCACTTTTGTCTCTTTAAACTGCAAATACCTATTATTTTAAGAATGTTTAAAGTGGCTGCTGTTTTCACTCTAAGGGGTTAAACAGCACGGCTCTCGCTGACAGCAGTGAGACTGCACTATTGATGAAGGCCTTCTGGAGTGAGAGATATAGTCATTTTGAATACCACTTATTGACAGATGACTTTGAAGGTACGTCCAATTCACTCAGGGGTTAAATACTGGTCTTGTATATGCATAATAGAAATTTGCTACAGACAGCAAGATATATTTAACTTAAGGACCGGGCATTTCAGTCAAAAACTTCCCCAAAAGACCAGAGCATTTTTAGCATTTTTGCCATCACTACATTTAAACAGAAATAGAGCCTTTTTTATTTACCTATCAAAACTATATATTTTTTTAAGTAGACAACCCAAAGTATTGATCTAGGCCCATTTTGGTATATTTCATGCCACCATTTCACCGCCAAATGCGATCAAATAAAAAAAATTGTTAACTTTTTCACAATTTTAGGTTTCTCATTGAAATTATTTACAAACAGCTTGTGCAATCATGGCACAAGTGGTTGTAAATACTTCTCTGGGATCCCCTTTGTTCAGATATAGCAGACATATATGGCTTTGGCATTGCTTTTTGGTAATTAAACGGCCGCTAAATGCTGCTGCGCACCACACTTGTATTCAGCAGTGAAGGGGTTAATTAGTTAGCTTGTAGGGTTAATTTTAGCTTCAGTGTATAGATTACCCTCCAACCTGACACATTTCACCCCCTGATCACTCCCTAATCCCTCTCAAAGAGCTCTCTTCCCTCCCCACCCCACAATGCCTGTCTGCCAGTACTAAAATAAAACTTTTTTTTTAATATAATTTTTTTCTTAATATATTTTCTGCAGTGTAGGATCCCCCCTTAAACCCCAACCTCCCTGATCCCCCTCCCAAACAGCTCTCTAAGCACCCCCCCCTTTGACTATTAGCTGTCTGCCAATACCCAGTTTGCTCTAATTTTTATTTATTTTACCCAAAAAAACTTTTTTTCTGTAATGTAGCTGCCCCCCTCATTACCATACCCCCTACCCCTCCCAGAAGGCTTTCCCAACCTCTACACCACTTTCCACTATAGGAATCCCCTTTACCTGCTTCCCCCTCCTCCCCCCTCCTTCCTACTTACTGACGCTGTTCACCACTACTATATAGCGTAGTAGCGGCTCTCTCTGCATTGGTAACTCTGGAACTCTATTTCTGCAGTGCTATTTCAGTAGGATATATGTAATCCCACAATACAGTGCTCTTCACCATTTTGTTATAATGGTACTAGTTTAAGGAGTTATGTTCAGTTTTCCTTTAACAATAAATATTACAGTTTAACGAAGTGAAGCCAAGGACTTCCTATCCATGCCCTTGGTCTTCCATGACCTCTCCATGGTCCATCTTGAATCCTCCCTTGGTCACTGCAAATGTTGCAGTGCAAAACTACCCATGGGTCCATGTCAATCCATGACACAACCAACTTTGACCCACATCTTTATATATATATGTACATTTTCTTTTACAGTATGCAATCAATTTATTTTAGTTTTATAATAATCCATAAATTATTGATGGTAATAGAAATAGCTAAACATATTAGCAGTTAAACTAAATTTATTTTATTTTATCCATACGATGTGTGTCTAAGCATTGCATTCTGTAAATCATCCACATATTCATATTTTATAATCTTCAAACTTTGGCATAGGAAAACGTAGCTTGAAGCTTTTGGAAACATTGCAAGGTCATTGCTTCTTCATTTTTTTATTTTTTTTTTACAATTTTTTATTTAAAAATATATAGAGGATTCACAGGTCTTCAAGAAAATGTTTGAGACATCCATCTTCTAACAGAGCTTTGTCCATGGGTGTCCTGACTTCAGAAGGGACTTTCATCTCCTTAGATCTCATTCAGATACAGGAAATGTAAAACAAAATATGTTTCTTAACTAACAATATGCATAAACTTCTGTAAAATATGACTGTTCAGCAATCTACCACACCTTGTTTAACAGAAACCATTTTTTTGTTAAATAATTCTCTTTATATTCAGTAAAAAAGTTATAAAAATAAATAATCTTAGTGTAAATAGTCTCTAGTTATACAATAAAATGGATATTTAAGGACTGGACTGACAAGAGAAATAATAAGATGCGCTAGATCATTTTATTATTATATATTGCTTGCACAATACACATAACTATGGGATCGATCAAAATTGTTTAGAAAAGCAGAAAAGCTTTTCAAATTATTTTCAACAAAAATCACCATTAAAGTATATGGTAAAGTCATGAATTAGGGCCAGAACGCTAATTTATTGGATACCTGTAAACGTACAAAGCCGCCCATTTACGGGTGCGTGATAAACAACCAGCTATTACAAGTTGGAGCTTGCGGTAACAATTAGCGTTCATAAAATTAACCAGAGATATATTTATTTATTTTTATTAAAGAAAAGTATAATTTTTTAAACATAAACTAACAACTGCACTAAGCAGTTATTTGGGGCTAAAGTTAGCAGGTTTGGGGTGTAAGAAAAACAAAACGGCACTGAAAAGTGCCTTTATATAGCGGTCTATATACGTATATGCTTTTATATATATATATATATATATATATATATATATAAACAAGTTAACGTCCAGCACCAATTCTGTCCTCGGTAAGGGTGCAAGCAGCCGCTGTCTCACCTTGACAGGTATTAATATGCAAAATAGAAATGGCTGCAGCACTCCAAGTTGAATTTTATAACATTTTTATTACAAGCAGTGAAATACAGGCGACGTTTCGGGCTTCTGCCCTTTCTCAAGCCAAGTGATTAGTACATAATCCAACTCCACCTTTTATAGGCAGTCCATGTGACAAAACACAGGTGTAAATAATTACAATTGTAATGATACATATTCTTTCAACAAAATAAAAATAATCAATAAACAGTGATTTTGTTTCATAATCATAACTATGCATTTCTTATACAAAAAACCTTGTGATTCTAAACATATGTGATTCTTTAGACACCTTCTTATTGTTAAATACTTAGTGTTAATATGAGAAAGATATATATAAAGTGACCTTAACAGTTCATTATCTTATCTGTGAATTATGTGAAATATTTTCTTGTTAGTGATTTTCATTACCATTTATTGATGCTATTTAAAAAAAACTTTATTTTATTAAAAACAGTAATCAAACTAACAACTAAATTCTAATCTTGCAAGATATGTTGTTTCTCTGATGGATGTTTAAAAGGGGAATGCACACACTCCAATATTATTTACTATATGGAAACCATAACAACAGCGTTCTAAAGAAAAAACTTATATTCTTTCCAAACAACCTCTTTTTATATTATGTTATTCAGCACATTTCTTTTTCAAGTTGTTCTTTTTTCTTTATGTGAATCTTGATCTAAATCATAGAGAAAAAGTTTACAGTAAATTATCACAATCAACCCATTATAGGAACAAGAACAGGTTATAATCTTTATTTAAACCTTTAGGGTGCATACTTTCTAGTCTATTAATCCAAATAACCTCTCTCTGTTGTAATTTTTTAACCCTATCCTGGCCCCTTCTCTGTATTGGAACATGTTCAAGGATTTGAAACCTCAACTGGTTAACATTATGGTTTTTTTCTTTAAAATGTGCAGATACAGGTAAATCTGAGATGGCCTTACGTATGGTATATTTGTGTTGTGTGAGTCTGTCTTTCATTTTTTGGGTAGTTTCCCCTATATATATTAATCCACAGGGACATTTTAGAGAATATATGACATGATCTGTTTGACAAGTAAACAAACCATTAATCCTATATTTTTTACCCGTGTATGGGTGGACAACCTCACTGCCTTTAATCACACAACTACAATGTGAACAATTATAACAGGGAAAAGTACCTTTCTTTTTTGAAAATGACATCCTTGTCTTACTGCTACCTATATCAGTTTTAATTAAATAGTCCTTTAAGCTTTTAGGTCTTTTATATGATAGCAATGGAAAAGATTGAAATTCTTTTATATCCTGATAGTTATTTTTTAAAATATGCCAATGTTTTTTGACTATACCAGATATCTGCTTACTATTGACATTGTATGTACTCACAAATGGAATTCTCTCCATCTGTGTGTTTTTCAATGTTTTTTGTAAAAGTTGATTACGAGGGATTTGATTGACCTTTTTTAATTCATCATCCAATATTTTTGTCGGGTAACCCCTTTGTTTAAATTTTTGTCCCATTTCAAGCAACCTTCTATTACATACATCCTCATCGCTCACTATTCGTTTAACACGAATGTATTGTGACTTCGGTAGAGATTTAATTGTGTTTTCTGGATGACAACTTGTATATGATAGAAACGTATTTTTGTCCGTTTTTTTAACAAAAAGATCAGTTTTAAACTTGTTTTCTTCTATTGCTACAGTCACATCCAGAAAATCAATACACTTTCTATCATGCTGCATTGTGAATTCAATATTAGCCTGATTAGAATTAATTTGTTTAAGGAAAACATCAAGAGTATCTTCATTGCCTACCATATCATAAAGACATCATCTATATAGCGCCACCATACGCAAGCATGCTGTTTAAACAATTCATTAGGATAGATGAAATCATCTTCAAATGTACCCATGTATATGCCTGCGTATGGTGGCGCCATATTAGCACCCATAGCGGTGCCTCTCTTTTGCCGGTAGTACATGTCACCAAACAGAAAATAATTATTGTTCAATACAAATGCCAATAAATCAATTATAAAATTAATTTGTGAACCTGTATACATTTGTTCCTTAACCAAGTATTGTTTCACTGATTGTACACCCCCTACATGGGGAATACTGGTGTATAGATTTTTAACATCTAAGGTGACTAGAATCGAATTTTGTTGACCATTTAATTTAATCTCATTAAGCCTATTGAGGAATTCAGTAGAATCCTCCAAATACGATGATAGTTTGGACACTATTGGTTTAAGTATTTTATCAAGAAAAGTGGCTATATTTGATAAAACTGAATCAACACTCGCCACAATGGGGCGTCCCGGTGGATTAATGAGGGACTTGTGAATTTTAGGAAGTATATATATCAGGGGAGTGATACATTCTTTCTTTAGCAAATATTGACTTAGTTTCTGGTCAATGATACCTTTATCAAGGGCATTTTGGACAATAACTTTCAATTCATTTTGTATTGTTTTTAATGGATTATTGTCAAGCTTTTCATATACCTCTGTGTCCCTTAATTGATTGTTTATTTCTTCTATGTATTTTATTTTATCCATGATTATAATTGCCCCGCCCTTATCCGCTTTTTTAATAATTATATCAGGGTTATTTATAATTTTATTAAGGGATTGTTTCTCCTCAACTGTTAAATTGTACTTAATTTGTATCCCCTTATGTAATCTGATATTATATTTAAGTCTTTCTATATCCTTACTTACCAATGTGATATACGTTTCAATAGGATGGTAATTTGTAGGCGGAATAAAGCTAGACTTAGCAATTAAATCAAAATCTGAGAATTTTAAACAATCATCATTAACAGTATTTAAATTTACAACATTATACGGTATTTTAGAAAAGTGAGCTTTAAGACGCAATTGTCTAAAGAATCTATATAGCTCAATGTCCAAGTCCATACAATTAATGGTATTACTAGGGCAAAAGCCCAAACCCTTATTAAGTAAGTTCAATTCCACTTCGGTGAACGGTACCTGTGATATGTTAATCACTAGATCATTTACCGTTTCACCCGACGTCCTCTCGGTGGCCGACTTGTGTTGCCTCTGGTATTTTCGGCCGCCCCTCCGCCTCCGTCTTGGCCCGGTACCTGTAGGGAAAAAGAAGAAGGAGAGGGAGACTGGAACTGGGAGATAGTCCCCACTGAGTTGTTTCGTGATGAATCGCTAGCCTCAGATCGTGTTTGGCGTTCTCTTCCTCGACGACTCTGGCGTCTGACGTCACCTCTGGGCATTCGCGTCTCGCGGGACTCCCATCTGTACACGTGACCATACAGGTAATCGTCCGCATCTCTAGAGAACTTGATTCTTTTCTTTTCTTCATTGCCTTTTCGAAATTCATCCAATTTTGTATCCAAGTCAGCTTTTAAAGTATTGAAATCAGTGATGGACAATTTTTCTTGTAAACTGACCTCTAATGCTTGTATCTTCTGTTGGTTTGTTTGTATCTCTTTTTGTATACGTTGTATCGTCAGGATCATAAGATCAAAGGAACACTTGTTAAGGATCTTTTCAAAGGTTGAACAATATTCTTTGGCTTCCATAAAAAGTTTCGGTCTTAATGACACTCTCAGGCCTCTCGGGATTTGGCGCAACTTGTAATATTCAGCAAGAGTAGAGGAATGTAATTCCCAATTCACCTCTTTCTTTTTTTCACGTTCCCACTGTTTAGAACATAAGTCTGTATCTGGGATAGCCAGAAAGTCCCGTGGGCCTCTTACAAGAGTGGCAATAGCTGCAGCCTCCACATCAGAGAACGTAAACACATCTTGTTGAATCTCCATAGCTTGTATTTAGAGTAATTTTGTTAAGAATTGTGCTATTGACTGATGAATTAATTATACAAACAAGTTAACGTCCAGCACCAATTCTGTCCTCGGTAAGGGTGCAAGCAGCCGCTGTCTCACCTTGACAGGTATTAATATGCAAAATAGAAATGGCTGCAGCACTCCAAGTTGAATTTTATAACATTTTTATTACAAGCAGTGAAATACAGGCGACGTTTCGGGCTTCTGCCCTTTCTCAAGCCAAGTGATTAGTACATAATCCAACTCCACCTTTTATAGGCAGTCCATGTGACAAAACACAGGTGTAAATAATTACAATTGTAATGATACATATTCTTTCAACAAAATAAAAATAATCAATAAACAGTGATTTTGTTTCATAATCATAACTATGCATTTCTTATACAAGCTATGGAGATTCAACAAGATGTGTTTACGTTCTCTGATGTGGAGGCTGCAGCTATTGCCACTCTTGTAAGAGGCCCACGGGACTTTCTGGCTATCCCAGATACAGACTTATGTTCTAAACAGTGGGAACGTGAAAAAAAGAAAGAGGTGAATTGGGAATTACATTCCTCTCCTCTTGCTGAATATTACAAGTTGCGCCGAATCCCGAGAGGCCTGAGAGTGTCATTACATAAGGGGATACAAATTAAGTACAATTTAACAGTTGAGGAGAAACAATCCCTTAATAAAATTATAAATAACCCTGATATAATTATTAAAAAAGCGGATAAGGGCGGGGCAATTATAATCATGGATAAAATAAAATACATAGAAGAAATAAACAATCAATTAAGGGACACAGAGGTATATGAAAAGCTTGACAATAATCCATTAAAAACAATACAAAATGAATTGAAAGTTATTGTCCAAAATGCCCTTGATAAAGGTATCATTTACCAGAAACTAAGTCAATATTTGCTAAAGAAAGAATGTATCACTCCCCTGATATATATACTTCCTAAAATTCACAAGTCCCTCATTAATCCACCGGGACGCCCCATTGTGGCGAGTGTTGATTCAGTTTTATCAAATATAGCCACTTTTCTTGATAAAATACTTAAACCAATAGTGTCCAAACTATCATCGTATTTGGAGGATTCTACTGAATTCCTCAATAGGCTTAATGAGATTAAATTAAATGGTCAACAAAATTCGATTCTAGTCACCTTAGATGTTAAAAATCTATACACCAGTATTCCCCATGTAGGGGGTGTACAATCAGTGAAACAATACTTGGTTAAGGAACAAATGTATACAGGTTCACAAATTAATTTTATAATTGATTTATTGGCATTTGTATTGAACAATAATTATTTTCTGTTTGGTGACATGTACTACCGGCAAAAGAGAGGCACCGCTATGGGTGCTAATATGGCGCCACCATACGCAGGCATATACATGGGTACATTTGAAGATGATTTCATCTATCCTAATGAATTGTTTAAACAGCATGCTTGCGTATGGTGGCGCTATATAGATGATGTCTTTATGATATGGTTAGGCAATGAAGATACTCTTGATGTTTTCCTTAAACATATTAATTCTAATCAGGCTAATATTGAATTCACAATGCAGCATGATAGAAAGTGTATTGATTTTCTGGATGTGACTGTAGCAATAGAAGAAAACAAGTTTAAAACTGATCTTTTTGTTAAAAAAACGGACAAAAATACGTTTCTATCATATACAAGTTGTCATCCAGAAAACACAATTAAATCTCTACCGAAGTCACAATACATTCGTGTTAAACGAATAGTGAGCGATGAGGATGTATGTAATAGAAGGTTGCTTGAAATGGGACAAAAAATTAAACAAAGGGGTTACCCGACAAAAATATTGGATGATGAATTAAAAAAGGTCAATCAAATCCCTCGTAATCAACTTTTACAAAAAACATTGAAAAACACACAGATGGAGAGAATTCCATTTGTGAGTACATACAATGTCAATAGTAAGCAGATATCTGGTATAGTCAAAAAACATTGGCATATTTTAAAAAATAACTATCAGGATATAAAAGAATTTCAATCTTTTCCATTGCTATCATATAAAAGACCTAAAAGCTTAAAGGACTATTTAATTAAAACTGATATAGGTAGCAGTAAGACAAGGATGTCATTTTCAAAAAAGAAAGGTACTTTTCCCTGTTATAATTGTTCACATTGTAGTTGTGTGATTAAAGGCAGTGAGGTTGTCCACCCATACACGGGTAAAAAATATAGGATTAATGGTTTGTTTACTTGTCAAACAGATCATGTCATATATTCTCTAAAATGTCCCTGTGGATTAATATATATAGGGGAAACTACCCAAAAAATGAAAGACAGACTCACACAACACAAATATACCATACGTAAGGCCATCTCAGATTTACCTGTATCTGCACATTTTAAAGAAAAAAACCATAATGTTAACCAGTTGAGGTTTCAAATCCTTGAACATGTTCCAATACAGAGAAAGGGCCAGGATAGGGTTAAAAAATTACAACAGAGAGAGGTTATTTGGATTAATAGACTAGAAAGTATGCACCCTAAAGGTTTAAATAAAGATTATAACCTATTCTTGTTCCTATAATGGGTTGATTGTGATAATTTACTGTAAACTTTTTCTCTATGATTTAGATCAAGATTCACATAAAGAAAAAAGAACAACTTGAAAAAGAAATGTGCTGAATAACATAATATAAAAAGAGGTTGTTTGGAAAGAATATAAGTTTTTTCTTTAGAACGCTGTTGTTATGGTTTCCATATAGTAAATAATATTGGAGTGTGTGCATTCCCCTTTTTAACATCCATCAGAGAAACAACATATCTTGCAAGATTAGAATTTAGTTGTTAGTTTGATTACTGTTTTTAATAAAATAAAGGTTTTTTTAAATAGCATCAATAAATGGTAATGAAAATCACTAACAAGAAAATATTTCACATAATTCACAGATAAGATAATGAACTGTTAAGGTCACTTTATATATATCTTTCTCATATTAACACTAAGTATTTAACAATAAGAAGGTGTCTAAAGAATCACATATGTTTAGAATCACAAGGTTTTTTGTATAAGAAATGCATAGTTATGATTATGAAACAAAATCACTGTTTATTGATTATTTTTATTTTGTTGAAAGAATATGTATCATTACAATTGTAATTATTTACACCTGTGTTTTGTCACATGGACTGCCTATAAAAGGTGGAGTTGGATTATGTACTAATCACTTGGCTTGAGAAAGGGCAGAAGCCCGAAACGTCGCCTGTATTTCACTGCTTGTAATAAAAATGTTATAAAATTCAACTTGGAGTGCTGCAGCCATTTCTATTTTGCATATATATATATATATATATATATATATATATATGTATATATATATATATATATATACAACACACAGAGAAAGCCCAGCACTCACTTACAAGCTCTCAGCTAAGATTTAAAAGCAAAAATAGAAAGGTTAGTCACCGCATCTGGCCAAATGGGACAAGCTCAGGTACCACGTCAAGGTCCTTTCCAATACCTGAGACCCTAAAACAGCCACACAATGCAAGCTTTCAAATCCAAACAAACTGAAAACAAGGGAAGCGTGCACAGGAATATGTAACCACCCTAGACATATACAAAACACGGAAGGGAACGGCACTCTCATACCGGACCGGGTACACATCCGATGACCCTGCAACATGCTCAGCCCTGGGTGCCACTGGCACTCACAGGAAGCTGTGCTGTCCCCAGAGCCACAAGCAGTTAACCCCAGACAGGTCTGGGTGCAAGAACCATAGGGAAAATTACAAAACAAATTAATACAACACACAGAGAAAACCCAGCACTCACTTACAAGCTCTCAGCTAAGTTTTCAGTTTGTTTGGATTTGAAAGCTTGCATTGTGTGGCTGTTTTAGGGTCTCAGGTATTGGAAAGGACCTTGATGTGGTACCTGAGCTTGTCCCATTTGGCCAGATGCGGTGACTAACCTTTCCATTTTTGCTTTTAAATCTTAGCTGAGAGCTTGTAAGTGAGTGCTGGGTTTTCTCTGTGTGTTGTATTAATTTGTTTTGTAATTTTCCCTATGGTTCTTGCACCCAGACCTGTCTGGGGTTAACTGCTTGTGGCTCTGGGGACAGCACAGCTTCCTGTGAGTGCCAGTGGCACCCAGGGCTGAGCATGTTGCAGGGTCATGGGATGTGTACCCGGTCCGGTATGAGAGTGCAGTTCCCTTCCGTGTTTTGTATATGTCTAGGGTGGTTACATATTCCTGTGCACCCTTCTCTTGTTTTCAGTTTGTTTGGATTTGAAAGCTTGCATTGTGTGGCTGTTTTAGGGTCTCAGGTATTGGAAAGGACCTTGACGTGGTACCTGAGCTTGTCCCATTTGGCCAGATGCGGTGACTAACCTTTCCATTTTTGCTTTTAAATCTTAGCTGAGAGCTTGTAAGTGAGTGCTGGGTTTTCTCTGTGTGTTGTATTAATTTGTTTTGTAATTTTCCCTATGGTTCTTGCACCCAGACCTGTCTGGGGTTAACTGCTTGTGGCTCTGGGGACAGCACAGCTTCCTGTGAGTGCCAGTGGCACCCAGGGCTTAGCATGTTGCAGGGTCATGGGATGTGTACCCGGTCCGGTATGAGAGTGCAGTTCCCTTCCGTGTTTTGTATATGTCTAGGGTGGTTACATATTCCTGTGCACCCTTCCCTTGTTTTCAGTTTGTTTGGATTTGAAAGCTTGCACTGTGTGGCTGTTTTAGGGTCTCAGGTATTGGAAAGGACCTTGACGTGGTACCTGAGCTTGTCCCATTTGGCCAGATGCGGTGACTAACCTTTCCATTTTTGCTTTTAAATCTTAGCTGAGAGCTTGTAAGTGAGTGCTGGGTTTTCTCTGTGTGTTGTATTAATTTGTTTTGTAATTTTCCCTATGGTTCTTGCACCCAGACCTGTCTGGGGTTAACTGCTAGTGGCTCTGGGGACAGCACAGCTTCCTGTGAGTGCCAGTGGCACCCAGGGCTGAGCATGTTGCAGGGTCATGGGATGTGTACCCGGTCCGGTATGAGAGTGCAGTTCCCTTCTGTGTTTTGTATATGTCTAGGGTGGTTACATATTCCTGTGCACCCTTCCCTTGTTTTCAGTTTGTTTGGATTTGAAAGCTTGCATTGTGTGGCTGTTTTAGGGTCTCAGGTATTGGAAAGGACCTTTACGTGGTACCTGAGCTTGTCCCATTTGGCCAGATGCGGTGACTAGCCTTTCCATTTTTGCTTTTAAATCTTAGCTGAGAGCTTGTAAGTGAGTGCTGGGTTTTCTCTGTGTGTTGTATTAATTTGTTTTGTAATTTTCCCTATGGTTCTTGCACCCAGACCTGTCTGGGGTTAACTGCTTGTGGCTCTGGGGACAGCACAGCTTCCTGTGAGTGCCAGTGGCACCCAGGGCTGAGCATGTTGCAGGGTCATGGGATGTGTACCCGGTCCGGTATGAGAGTGCAGTTCCCTTCCGTGTTTTGTATATATATATATATAAATTCACAAGTGGTAGGGTCAAGCACTCACGTCACTATAATACAGTCTCTAGAGCCCTGGGTGCAATCTAAATAACGTACATGTAGATTCCAAAGGAATGGATACACTCACAGGGACTTATGCAAGAAGGATAACTATATATATAAAATCCTGCTTGCATAAGTCCCTGTGAGTGTATCCATTTCTTTGGAATATATATATGTGTGTTAATATATGTATAAACACATATAAACACTTAAACATATATGTATATATTAATATACATATACATTTACAATCTGCTGCCCCTTGCTGCGTGACTTACTCCCTTAGCATGGGAACTAGCGCAGCAGTGTCTCACAGCATGAGACAGAGGCTCCCATTGGAGCCTATGGAAGTGCGCTCTATTGAGCGCAAAGCTTCCATGCAATGTGAAAACGAGTTTGCGTTCGCATTTCGGGCCACTTGAAATACCCGCGCACAATTGTGAGCACTGGTATTACGAGTGGTGCGCAAATATCGAGCTTGCAAAAGTGCAATTTTACGCTCCACTAGTAATCTGGCCCTTAATGTGCTGATATTTACTGTGTACACCATAGAAAATGCTACCTAGTAATCCTTGGCTTTTTTTTTTTCTTTTCTTTTTTTTTTTGGCATTTCCTATGGTGATGTTTTCCCATTTTATGGTATTTATGAAAAAAATGACAAAATGTAATTTGTATGGCTACAGATACGTGCACACTCCTGAGCTCACCTTCCTGATTTTCAACAAAAGAACATTTGATAATAGATGAACATTGGAAAGTTGTTTAAAATATTATGTTCTATCTGAATCACGGAAGAAAAAAAATGGGTTTTATGTCTCTTTAAATAAATACATCTCTCTGAAAGAAAACAAATTAGCGCCTTAATACACAGTACATTTTCCATAAAAATAAATAAATAAACTTTCTGAATTTGTATCTGATTGGGTTATGTTTTAATCACCTAGTGCTTTTGACATCACAAATGATCTTTTTTAAGTATCAATTTTATTTTATTTCTGATAGGAAATTCTGCTAATCCAAATAAAAAGCTAACGGCTAGATTACGAGTTTTGCGGTATGAGGGGTGCGGTGCTAACTTGCACGTTATTCTCACTGCTCACTTACCTACAGCGTTGGCATTACAGGCTTTTACAAATCCGTCGTTAAAAGGCAAGAAGTGAACGTAGAGCAAAATTAAGCTCCATACCGCACTCCAATACCCGCGCTGCTTAAGTCAGCTGTGAGCTGGTCGCACGTGCTCGTGCACGATTTCCCCATAGACATCAATGGGGAGAGCCGGCTGAAAAAAGTCTAACACCTGCAATAAAGCAGCATAAAGCTCCGTAACGCAGCCCCATTGATTCCTATGGGGAAACAAATTTTATGTTTACACCTAACACCCTAACATGAACCCTGAGTCTAAACACCCCTAATCTTACACTTATTAACCCCTAATGTGCCGCCCCCGACAACGCTGACACCTACATTATAATTATTAACCCCTAATCTGCCACTCTGGACATCGCCGACACCTACTGTAACAACGGATTAAATCTTGTAAGATAGGTAATAGGTTGTTGAACCACAACTGCTGAGATATAAAAGGTTTATGTGTAGCAAGGATTGAACCTGATAGTAACAATGAATACTGCAGGGATGTATAATGATTACACAGGTTTAATCACAGCAATTGCTGGTAGGTAATACAAGAGCAAGGAAGTTTCTAGAGCTGCAAAAGGCAACTGGGGAGGTACAAGCAGCAAGAAAACCCTTGTCTATATACCAGTGTAAAGTAACACAGCGTGATATGTGAAACAGGCAGCATAATAGAAATTAATGAAAGTCAAGATTAGGTAAACTTCTGGCAAGCAGGATAAATATATACAATCAGCATAAGAGTCAATAGGTACCTGGTACTGTTTACTTTGAAAGCGGTTAAACAGAGTAGTTTAGAGAGGGTAATCCTTGATGGCAGTTCAGAGCGGCAGCGCTAGCCGAAGTTGGCGTGTGACGTCACCGCAGGCGGAAGCTGTAGGAAGAGATGAGCTGTACTGAACAGCAGGTAATTGCAGAAGCGAGGTTAGCTGCAGCAGAATGGGAATCTGCTGAAGGCAGAGGATAGCTTGTTAGGAGCAACAGGATCCCCTGTTAAGGCAAGCTGAAACACATTTAGGAAATGTGAAACAATATCAAGCAAGGTAATGATGTGGGAGGAGGCTTATATAGCTGAGACAAATTGGAAAACATGATTTAAAGGTACAGGAATGGTAATCAGAATAACACAAAAAAAGGCAAAGTTAAACACATCATGACAGGATGCCCCACCCAAATGAGCTGCTCAGAGGCTCATGGATGTGGACGGTCAGGGTTCCTCTGGTGAAAGCGAGAAATAAGTCTGGGGGCAGATATGTTAACAGCTGGTTCCCAGGAGTTATGTTCCTCAGAATAACCCTTCCATCGTATCAAGTACTGTAGATGTCCACGAGAGACCCTGGAATCCAATATAGAGTGGACCTCATATTCAACGTTGGGATCGATGGTCACAGGACAAATCCTCTGGTTGGGAGTTGGGTCCCGAACGGTTCGATAGGGTTTAATCAAGGAGACATGGAACGCTGGGTGTATCTTGAGAGTGCTGGGTAGTTGTAGGCGAACAGCGTTATCGTTGATGATTTTGGTTATGGGATAAGGACCGATGTATAGAGGTGTGAGTTTTTTACTAGGAGTATTTAGCCTCAGGTTCTTGGTAGACAACCATACCAAATCACCAAGTGAATAAAAGGGTGGAGTACTCCTTCTTAGGTCGTAGTATTTCTTTTGTTTATTTTTTGCTTCTTCAATAGCCTGAGAAACTATCGTAAAATTCGAAGAGATTACATTAGAGAGATCACTGATATGTGGTGAAGAGGTTCCTTCTGGAAGTAGTTGGAAAGTAGGATGGAAGCCATAATTTATGAAAAATGGTGACTGTTTGGTAGTGGAATGAATACTATTATAAAATGCAAATTCTGCGTAAGGGAGATGTTGGGACCAGGTATCCTGGTTGACTTGACAGTAGCATTGTAGGAATTGTTCTATGCTTTGGTTAGACCTCTCGGTCTGCCCGTTGGTCTGAGGATGGTAAGAAGTTGAGAGCCGTTTGTCAATGTTGAAGACCTTTCAGAATTCTGACCACAAACCACTAGTAAACTGGGAACCTCGGTCAGAAACTATCCGTTGTGGAAGGCCATGTAGTCTGAAAACGTTATGTAAAAGTAATTGTATTGTTTCCGCAGCAGAAGGTAACTTATGAAAAGGTATCAGATGCAACATTTTGCTGAACAAATCTACCACAACTAGAATTGTGATATTATGATTTGATCTTGGAAGATCCACAATATAATCTAGGGCAATCTCTGCCCATGGTCTTGTTGGAGTAGGAAGAGGCATTAGTAACCCATAGGGTCGATGTTTTGATCTTTTGGAAGTGGCACAGATTGAACAAGAGTTGATATAGTCCGTTATGTCAGTGCTCATATCAGGCCACCAATACGACCTGTTAATAAGATCCTGGGTTTTGTGTATGCCAGTATGACCTAGAAGTGGAGAGTCGTGTGCAGAATGAAGTAACAACTTTCTAGTAGAGGGTGGTACATATAACCTTTCACCATGATAGTACAAAGAATCATCTTTTTGTTTTAAAAGATGTAGTGGTTTTGTTTTATCTTGATGTTGTTCTTCCCGAAAATAAGGGATCGAATCAAGGAAGAAGAGGAGGAACTTATTTTCAGGTATGATAGACTGTTTTGGAAAAGAAAAGGATGTATGTCCAGGTAACCTTGAAAGAGCGTCTGCCTTTCCGTTTTTTGCAGCAGGTCTGTAGGTGATTAGGAAATCAAATCTAGAGAAGTATAAGTTCCATCGAACTTGACGAGCGGAAAGAGTTTTCGTGGATTTAAGGTACTGCAAATTGCGGTGGTCTGTATAGACTAGGGTAGGATGAGTAACACCCTCCAGCAGGTGGCGCCACTGTTCGAAGGCAACCTTGATGGCGAGTAGTTCCTTATCGCCAATAGGATAGTGTGTTTCTGGGGTGGTTAAACATCTGGAATAATAGGCGACTGGATGTAATGGCTTATTCAGATCTTCTCTTTGTGAAAGCACAGCACCGATGGCACAATCTGAGGCATCAACCTCCAATACAAATTGGAGCTGACTGTTTGGGTGACGTAGGATAGGAGCCGTGGTAAATTTTTCTTTTAAAAAATCAAAAGCGTTTTGTGCAGCTGTAGTCCACAGGAATTTATGGAGAGACTTTGTTAAGTCAGTAAGAGGCTTAGCAATAACAGCAAATTTTTTTATAAATTTTCTGTAAAAATTCGCAAAGCCCAAAAAGCTCTGTACTTGTTTCCTATTCGTCGGTTGAGGCCAATTCAGTATGGAGGTAATTTTAGAGTCATCCATCTGTATACCCGACTCTGAGATCCTATATCCAAGGAATGAGATATTGCTTGTGTGGAATATACACTTCTCAGCCTTAGCGTAAAGAGAATGTGAGCAAAGTCGTGAGAGTACTTGTCTAACATGTATGACATGGTCTTTAACTGTTTTGGAATATATCAAGATGTCATCAAGGTAGATCACGACGAAGGTGTCAAGGATATCCTTGAAAATATCATTAATAAAGTGCTGGAAGGTTGCCGGAGCGTTGCAGAGACCGAATGGCATGACGGTGTATTCGTATAGACCGTAGCGGGTACGAAACGCCGTCAGTCATTCGTCCCTGGCTCTCATACGTACGAGATTATATGCACCTCGTAAGTCCAGCTTAGTGAAAACCTTGGCACCTTCCAGTTGTTCAATTAGTTGTGGAATAAGGGGCAATGGGTAACGGTTCTTTAGTGTCACCTTGTTTAGTTGCCTATAGTCCACAATGGGTCTAAGAGAGCCATCCTTATTTTTCACAAAAAACATCCCAGCAGCTGCAGGGGAGGTAGATGGTCTTATGAAACCCTTCTCTATATTTTCATCTATGTAAGATTTTAAGTGGTCTAACTCTGGTTTGGACAGAGGAAAGATATGCCCACACGGTGCATATCTGCCCCATTGAACTGTTACCCTGGGCAGTCATATTTACGATGTGGTGGTAAATTTTGGGACTCCTTTTTGCTAAATACGTCAAGAAAGTCTGAATACTCAGGAGGAATTACAGTTTCTTGTATTTTTTCAGGTGTTTGTAATAATAAAGCAGGGAAGCAGTTATTTATACAATACTCAGAATTAAACTGTACAGTGAGGTTGGACCAATTAATGCAAGGATTATGTTGTTTCAACCATTGGAGACCTAGAATGAGAGGATAGACAGGGGATGTAATGACATCAAAAGAGATATACTCTCTATGGTGGTCATGAGTAGTAAGTAATAAGGGTATAGTTTCATGTACTACTGGACCTGAAGATAAGACCTCCCCATCTATTCCCCTTAATGGAACAGGAGTCTTTTTTTTTATTAGTGGAATTTTATTTTTTGTGGCAAACAACACATCAATATAAGAGGCAGATGCACCAGAGTCAATTATCCCGGTAACGGTCAGCCGGAGTTGGTCCCACTTCAAGGAAAGAGGCAGGTTACAGTAAGTGTTAGGATAAGAGACTGTGTTTATAGAAAAATAAGGATAGCAGCTCTCACCCTTGTTCTGTTTCTGTAAGATAGGACAGGCCTTTACCGTGTGATCATCAGATGCACAGTACATGCACAAATTCAGGGTGCGTCGACGTAGTTTTTCCTGGTTGCTCAAGGGACCCTTCAGGAAGGCGATGTCCATGGGTTCAGTAGTGGTCTTATGATGAGTGGAGGAGATAGTTGAGGGAGTATGTTTTTTGTATGTGCTATCTTGATGTGCTCTCTCATGCTGTCTCTCTCTCAACCTTCTATCAATACTAATAGATAAATTTATTAGTTCCTCTAAGGTCTGGGGTATCTCTATACGTGAGAGCTCATCCTTAATAGATTCTGACAAACCTAAGCGGAATTGGTTTTTTAGTGATAAGTTATTCCACTGAGTATCTTTGGCTAGCCTCTTAAAGTCTGATATATATTCCTCTACATCCCTTTTTTTCTGTTTTAATGACCGCATAGATGTTTCAGCGGTTAATTGCTTATATGGGTCATCATAAAGCTGGCCAAGTGCAGAAAAGAAAGATTCCAGGGAGTTTAGAATTTCATCATTATTTTCTAGAAAGGAGTTAGCCCAGCTCCTAGGGTCTGCCCTTAAATAGGAGATGGTGGTCATAACTTTAACTCTGTCATTAGGGTAAGTGAAAGGCTTTAGTGCAAATAATAAGAGACATGAATTCTTAAAATCTCTAAATTGTTTTCTATCACCGGAAAACAACTCTGGGAGACTAACTTGAGGTTCTTGGAACCTAGTTCTGCTATCAACAAAATCTTTGATGTAAGCTTTTAACCCCACATTTTCTTGTTTTAATGTATTAAGCCCCTCAGTTAACAAGTCCACTTTCTGGGAGAGAGTTTGTATAGTACTTGAAATCTCAGCTGGGTCCATCTTTATATATGGCTTGATATTCTGTTACAACGGATTAAATCTTGTAAGATAGGTAATAGGTTGTTGAACCACAACTGCTGAGATATAAAAGGTTTATGTGTAGCAAGGATTGAACCTGATAGTAACAATGAATACTGCAGGGATGTATAATGATTACACAGGTTTAATCACAGCAATTGCTGGCAGGTAATACAAGAGCAAGGAAGTTTCTATAGCTGCAAAAGGCAACTGGGGAGGTACAAGCAGCAAGAAAACCCTTGTCTATATACCAGTGTAAAGTAACACAGCGTGATATGTGAAACAGGCAGCATAATAGAAATCAATGAAAGTCAAGATTAGGTAAACTTCTGGCAAGCAGGATAAATATATACAATCAGCATAAGAGTCAATAGGTACCTGGTACTGTTTACTTTGAAAGTGGTTAAACAGAGTAGTTTAGAAAGGGTAATCCTTGATGGCAGTTCAGAGCGGCAGCGCTAGCCGAAGTTGGCGTGTGACGTCACCGCAGGCGGAAGCTGTAGGAAGAGATGAGCTGTACTGAACAGCAGGTAATTGCAGAAGCGAGGTTAGCTGCAGCAGAATGGGAATCTGCTGAAGGCAGAGGATAGCTTGTTAGGAGCAACAGGATCCCCTGTTAAGGCAAGCTGAAACACATTTAGGAAATGTGAAACAATATCAAGCAAGGTAATGATGTGGGAGGAGGCTTATATAGCTGAGACAAATTGGAAAACATGATTTAAAGGTACAGGAATGGTAATCAGAATAACACAAAAAAAGGCAAAGTTAAACACATCATGACACCTACATTATACTTATGAACCCCTAATCTGCTGCCCCCAACATCGCCGACACCTACATTATATTATTAACCCCTAATCTCCCTCCCCCAATGTCGCCGCAACCTACCTACACTTATTAACCCTTAATCTGCTGCCCCCAATGTCGCCGCCACTATAATAAATATTTTAACCCCTAAACCGCCGCACTCCCACATCGCAAACACTAGTTAAATATTATTAACCCCTAATCTGCTGTCCCTAACATCGCCGCCACCTATCTTCATTTATTAACCCCTAATCTGCCACCCCCAACGTCGCCGCCACTATACTAAATTTATTAACCCCTAAATCTAAATCTAACTCTAACCCTAACACCCTCTAACTTAAATATAATTAAAATAAATCTAAATAAAATTTACTATCATTACCTAAATGATTCCTATTTAAAACTAAATACTTACCTGTAAAATAAAACCCACGCTAGCTACAATATAACTAATAGTTACATTGTAGCTAACTTAGGGTTTATTTTTATTTTACAGGCAAATTTGTATTTATTTTAACTAGGTAGAATAGTTAATAAATAGTTATTAACTATTTAATAACTACCTAGCTAAAATAAATACAAATTGACCTGTACAATAAAACCTAACCTTAGTTACACTAATACCTAACCTAACCCTACAATTAAATAAATTCCCTAAATTAAATACAATTAACTAAATTCAAATTACAAAAAAACCAAAAACACTAAATTACAGAAAATAAAAAACAAATTACAAGATCTTTAAACTAATTACACCTAATCTAATAGCCCTATCAAAATAAAAAATACCTAGCCTAAATTAAATTACCAATGGCCCTTAAAAGTGCCTTTTGCTGGGCATTGCCCCAAAGAAATCAGCTCTTTTACCTGTAAAAAATAAAAATATAAACAACCCCCACAACAGTAAAACCCACCACCCATAAAACCACCCCCCCAAATAAAACCCTAACTAAAAAAAACTAAGCTCCCCATTGCCCTGAAAAGGGCATTTGGATGGGCATTGCCCTTAAAAGGGCATTTAGCTCTATTGCAGCCCAAACCCCTAATCTAAAAATAAAACCCACCCAATACACCCTTAAAAAATCCTAACCCTAACCCCCGAAGATCCACTTACAGTTTTGAAGAGCCGACATCCATCCTCAACGAAGCCGGGAGAAGTCTTCATCCAAGCGGCAAGATGTCCTCAATGAAGCTGGGAGAAGTCTTCATTCAAGTCGGCAGAAGTGGTCCTCAAGACGGGCAGAAGTCTTCACCCAGACGGCATCTTCTATCTTCATCCTTCCGACGCGGAGCGGCTCCATCTTCAAGACATCCGGCGCGGAGCATCCTCTTCAATCGACGGCTTCTTCTGGAATGAAGATTCCTTTAAATTACGTCATCCAAGATGGCATCCCTTAGATTCTGATTGGCTGATAGAATTCTATCAGCCAATCGGAATTAAGGTTGAAAAAATCCTATTGGCTGATGCAATCAGCCAATAGGATTGACCTTCAATCCTATTGGCTGATCCAATCAGCCAATAGAATGCGAGCTCAATCCTATTGGCTGATTGGATCAGCCAATAGGATTGAAGTTCAATCCTATTGGCTGATTGCATCAGCCAATAGGATTTTTTCAACCTTAATTCCGATTGGCTGATAGAATTCTATCAGCCAATCGGAATCTAAGGGACCATCTTGGATGACGTCATTTAAAGGAATCTTCATTCCAGAAGAAGCCGTCGATTGAAGAGGATGCTCCGCGTCGGAAGGATGAAGATAGAAGATGCCGTCTGGGTGAAGACTTCTGCCCGTCTGGAGGACCACTTCTGCAGGCTTCGTTGAGGACATCTTGCCGCTTGGATGAAGACTTCTCTCCCGGCTTCGTTGAGGATGGATGTCGGCTCTTCAAAACTGTAAGTGGATCTTCGGGGGTTAGTGTTAGGATTTTTTAATGGTGTATTGGGTGGGTTTTATTTTTAGATTAGGGGTTTGGGCCGCAATAGAGCTAAATGCACTTTTAAGGGCAATGCCCATCCAAATGCCCTTTTCAGGGCAATGAGGAGCTTAGTTTTTTCTAATTAGGGTTTTATTTGGGGGGTTGGTTGTGTGGGTGGTGGATTTTACTGTTGGGGGGGTTGGTTGTATTTTTTTTAACAGGTAAAAGAGCTGATTTCTTTGGGGCAATGCCCCGCAAAAGGCCCTTTTAAGGGCTATTGGTAGTTTAGTTTAGGCTAGGGTTTTTTATTTTGGGTGGGCTTTTTTTATTTTGATAGGGCTATTAGATTAGGTGTAATTAGTTTAAAGATCTTGTAATTTGTTTTTTATTTTCTGTAATTTAGTGTTTTGTTTTTTTTGTAATTTTGCTAATTGTATTGAATTTAGTTAATTGTATTTAATTTAGGGAATTTATTTAATTGTAGGGTTAGGTTAGGTGTTAGTGTAACTAAGGGTAGGTTTTATTTTACAGGTCAATTTGTATGTATTTTAGGTCTGTAGTTAGTAAATATTTAATAACTATTTAGTAACTATTCTACCTAGTTAAAATAAATACAAACTTGCGTGTAAAATAAAAATAAACCCTAAGATCGATACAATGTAACTATTAGTTATATTGTAGCTAGCTTAGTGTTTATTTTATATTTAAGTATTTAGTTTTAAATAGGAATTATTTAGGTAATGATATTAAATTTTATTTAGATTTAGTTTAATTATATTTAAGTTAGGGGGTGTTAGGGTTAGACTTAGTATAGATTTAGGGGTTAATAAATTTAGTATAGTGATGGTGACGTTGGGAGCGGCAGATTAGGGGTTAATAAATCTAGATAGGTGGCGGCGATGTTAGGGACAGCAGATTAGGGGTTAATAATATTTAACTAATGTTGGCAAGGCGGGAGTACGGCAGTTTAGGGGTTAATACATTTATTATAGTGGCGGCGACGTTGGGGGAGGTAGATTAGGGGTTAATAAATGTAGGTAGGTGGTGGCGATGTTAGGGGCGGCAGATTAGGGGTTAATAATATTTAACTAGTTTGAAAAAAGAGAAAGGGACCAATGGCACTACTAATGTAGATTTAAAAGTTCTAAGTAACTCAATATGTGATGATTAACGTGTATTTGTTAACCATAATTGATTCAAAGTCTGAGTCAATGGTGCTATGTACTAATTTTAAACTTGACAAGTTAGTAGTGGCTATAAATATAACCACTGAAAGAGTACATCTATAGCACTCAAGAGCTATATTTGAATGTGTTGATGTACATTACTAATTCTTGAGACTGAGTTATTACTGTTATATTCAGATCTCTGAAGACACAGAGTCAAGATGTCTAATTTTAAAACTGAACTTTTATTATAAAAACACTACTAAAAGTATGCAGGAAAGAAACTAAATTAAAAACCCAAGCAATAATATGGCTTCTTATTGAAATAATCTCTGGATTAATAGATTACAAACTTGTTCAGAAAGTGAAAATAATGGATCACAAATTTTAGGATAACTTCAGGGTTTACCATATATCAGTTAATATAGTAGGATCTATGTTGTTTTATCGTCCTATGTTTTAATACTGATATTTTGGTGTCTAAAGTGGTGGCAAATAGTGGGTTAATGATATAACTCTATTAGTTAATCTCAAAAACTATGTACTTTTATATATTGATTTTGTATATGAAGATAAATCGTGTATTGTAGTACACTTTATTTGTTTTAGCAGCCATTGTCACAAAAATCGTTTGTTGAACGTCAGACCATGTTTTTGTACTTCTTTAATCCTTTGTTAAACATCTACCAATATCTCTTATATAAAGATTTTCCTAATCATGTGTTATAATACACTTGGTTGTTTGAACAGCAGTTGTTGCAAAAAATGTTTGTTTGAACATCAGACCATGTTTCTTTAATTACAATCCATAATATATATGTGGTTGTGAATTTTTTTATTAAACTTCGGTCTTAATTTCTCTGTTCATATAACATCTGCCACTTTCTCTTCTATAGAGATTTTTCTAATCATGTGTTATAATACACTTAGTTGTTTGGACAGCAGTTATTGCAAAAAATCATTTTTTGAACATCAGACCATGTTTCATTAATTGCAATCCACAGTGTATATGGTTATGAATCCTTTATTCAACCTCCGTTTTTGTTCCTCTGTTCACATAAATACTGAGTAGTTTATAATAATAGAGTTTTTTTTAATTCTGCTGTTTTCAACTATAAGTTAGTTGTTACCCTGCACAAATGGTATAGTGCCACATGTGCCAATTTATTCTTGGGCTGGTGGGAGCATAATAAAGTCTTTTCAGATACAAATGACAAATATTTACAACATATACCCCTGTGGCTGCGGTACATTGATGATGTGCTGTTCTTGTGGGAGAGATCAAAAGATGAATTGGAAATGTTCTTCAAACAATTGAATAACAACAAAGTAAACATTAAACTTACATATGAGGCAGATTTTAAATCAATTGTTTTTCTAGACCTTTTAATCACCAAGGATGAACATGATAATTTAATCACAGATGTTCATCGGAAAAAAACTGCAACCAATAGTCTACTGCAAAGTTCAAGTGCTCATGCTCCAAATACAATAAGAGCATTACCAATTGGAGAATTTCTAAGAATTATAACCTAAGAACTAAAAGAAAGACTACTAATACAAGGTTATAGTAAAAGGTCAATTAAAAAAGCTGAATTTAGAGCAAGAACTACATTGAGAACATCTCTGCTTGAAACAAAAGTTAAAAAATCTGCAAACAAAGTAAGATTCATAACCACCTACAATCCAAATTCCAGAGAAATTGTAGAAATCATCAATGAACATTGGCATATCCTCAAATATGATCTAATAATATCTAAAATTCTAGAAGAAAAAGTCCAAGTAGGTTACAGAAGAGCTAAAAACTTAAACGATATGGTTAGTCCAAGTCACTATTAAGGTCTTAAAACAAGAAATGCTCTAAAACCAGGATCAATAAAATGTGGGACATTCAATACCTGCAGCTTAATGCTTAACACTAACACCATCACTGTTAGATTTAGTAAAAATCATAAAATCAACAAGTACATTGATTGCCATACAGAAGGGGTAATTTATGACCTGCAATGTAAATGTGAAACATTTTAAATTGGAAGAAAAATCAGAACTAGACTTCAAGAGCATCGAAGAAACATCAAAAATGCTGAGAAGGATCTCAAAGAGGGCAAAAAAGTCACATCAGTTGCTAGGCACTTTGTACACCATCACCAATCAAGACAATGTGAATTGAAATGTTTTGGATTGCAAAAAATATCCTTAGGGATTAGAGGAGGAAATTTAGAAAAATATCTACTCCAAGCTGAAACCAAATGGATATTTCTATTAAATAGTGTCCAACCATATGGATTAAATGAACAAAATAATTTCGGTTCATTTCTATAATTTGAAAAATCTGCATATAACAACCAAGTAGTGATTCTGAAAATGTACCACAAACTAAATTTGTCAACCTATGTTTAATATAATTATAATATAGGAAAGCAAGTCATTGTATTTATCAATTAATATGAATTCAATTATTTTGAAATTAATTTCTGTAAAGAGTCAAATAAATCAAATTCGATATCAATTATAAATATGCCATAAAAATTGATATATATGATCAAACACACAATTGTTTAGTTAACAGATATTCTCAAGTAATCACTATATCAGGACACAACATATGTATGTAACATCATATTTTAACACTGTATTTTTACAGTAAGTACATATTAACAACATAATTCACTGGTGTCACTTCATATTCTTCACAGAATGTAAGCCATATATAAAAATTTTAAGTCAGGTACTAATTTTATATATTTTTTTATTTTTCATTTTTCATTTAACCCCTTAATGACCACAGCACTTTTCCATTTTCTGTCCGTTTGGGACCAGGGCTATTTTTGCATTTCTGTGGTGTTTGCGTTTAGCTGTAATTTTCCTCTTACTCATTTACTGTACCCACACATATTATATACCGTTTTTCTCGCCATTAAATGGACTTTCTAAAGATACCATTATTTTCATCATATCTTATAATTTACTATCAAAAAATTATAAAATGAGGAAAAATGGAAAAAAAAACACTTTTTCTAAATTTGACCCCCAAAATCTGTTACATATCTACAACCACCAAAAAACACCCATGCTAAATAGTTTCTAAATTTTGTCCTGAGTTTAGAAATACCCAATGTTAACATGTTCTTTGCTTTTTTTGCAAGTTATAGGGCCATAAATACAAATAGCACTTTGCTATTTCCAAACCACTTTTTTCCAAAATTAGCGCTAGTTACATTGGGACACTGATATCTGTCAGGAATCCCTGAATATCCCCTGACATGTATATATATTTTTTTAGAAGACATCCCAAAGTATTGATCTAGGCCAATTTTGGTATATTTCATACCACCATTTCACCGCCAAATGCGATCAAATACAAAAAATCGTTCACTTTTTCACAAATTTTTTCACAAACTTTCGGTTTCTCACTGAAATTATTTACAAACAACTTGTGCAATTATGGCATAAATGGTTGTAAATTCTTCTCTGGGATCCCCTTTGTTCAGAAATAGCAGACATATATGGCTTTGGCGTTGCTTTTTGGTAATTAGAAGGCCGCTAAATGCCACTGCGCACCACAAGTGTATTATGCCCAGCAGTGAAGGGGTTAATTAGGGAGCTTTTAGGGAGCTTGTAGGGTTAATTTTAGCTTTAGTGTAGTGTAGTAGACAACCCCAAGTATTGATCTAGGCACATTTTGGTATATTTCATGCCACCATTTCACCGCCAAATGCGATCAAATTGAAAAAAAAAGTAAAATTTTTCACAATTTTAGGTTTCTCACTGAAATAATTTACAAACAGCTTGTGCAATTATGGCACAAATGGTTGTAAATACTTGTCTGGGATCCCCTTTGTTCAGAAATAGCAGACATATATGACTTTGGCGTTGCTTTCTGGTAATTAGAAGGCCGCTAAATCCTGCTGCGCCTCACACGTGTATTATGGCTAGCAGTGAAGGGGTTAATTAGGGAGTTTGTAGGGAGCTTGCAGGGTTAATTTTAGCTTTAGTGTAGAGATCAGCCTCCCACCTGACACATCCCACCCCCTGATCCCTCCCAAACAGCTCCCTTCCCTCCCCCACCCCACAATTGTCTCCGCCATCTTAAGTACTGGCAGAAAGTCTGCCAGTACTAAAATAAAAGGGTTTTTAAAAAAAAATAAAATAAATTTTAAGCATATTTACATATGCTACTGTGTAGGATCCCCCCCTAGCCCCCAACCTCCCTGATCCCCCCCCCAAAACCGCTCTCTAACCTTCCCCTCTGCCTCATTGGGGGCCATCTTGGGTACTGGCAGCTGTCTGCCAGTACCCAGTTTGCAAAAAAAAGTGCTTTTTTTTTTGTTTGTATGGGTTTTTTCTGTAGTGTAGCTTCCCCCCCACACAGAGAAACCCCCACCACCTTGCTGATTGTTTTTGTTTTAAAACGTTTTACCCATTTTTTAACATTTTTTAACATTTTTTACTATTTGATTTTCTGTAGCGTAGCGGTTCCCACCCGCTCCCTCCCCGTGCACGCGCCCGCCCCCACCCTCCCGTGCACGCGCGCGCGTCCGTGCGCGCCCCCGGCCATCCCCGCCCACGATCCCGCCCCCCTCCACATAAACAAATGCCATCGATGGCCGCCACCCGCCTCCCGGTCCGGCTCCCACCCACCAACGCTTTGAGCCACTGATCTCCGGTGCAGAGAGGGCCACAGAGTGGCTCTCTCTGCACCGGATGGCTTTAAAAGGTTATTGCAGGATGCCTCCATATCGAGGCATCACTGCAATAACCGGAAAGCAGCTGGAAGCGAGCGGGATCGCTTCCAGCTGCTTTCCACACCGAGGACGTGCAGGGTACGTCCTCAGGCATTAACTGCCTTTTTTTTGAGGACGTACCCTGCACGTCCTCGGTCGTTAAGGGGTTAAATTATCATTAGTTCACATTAATTCACTATATTTTATAAATCACATAATGTTTATATTTAATATTTTATAGATATAAAATAATCCTTATAAGTAAATGTCACAAGAATCTTTTCACATTAGTTAATTCAATCACTTATTCGAGTCATAACATCACTACAACTTTTCACACAACTTTCACACACAATCATTTTTAACGTTCACTTCCATACACATATACTCAATTTAGGGAATACTTCATCAATTATTCATACAGAGAATTTTCTATTACTTATTGAGACATGAATTTAATATTTTATTAATTCATTAGATGATGCTTATATAGAATTGATTTTTACATAACTAAATTTTTATACAATATTATATTATATTAATCACACTACACCAATAATCAAATACATGACAATCATCAGCAAACAACAAGATTATTATTATAAATTCAGTTATGTCATATAAAAACAGGCAAAGTCAAAAACTTAAAGGGACACTGAACCCAAATTTTTTCTTTCATGATTCAGATAGAGCATACACTTTTAAGCAACTTTCTAATTTACTGCTATTATCAAACTTTCTTCATTCTCTTGGTATCTTTATTTGAAATGCAAGAATGTAAGTTTAGATGCCGGCCCATTTTTGGCGAATAACCTGGGTTATTCTTGCCGATTGGTAGATAAATTCATCCACCAATAAAAAAGTGCTGTCCAGAGTACTGAACCAAAAAAGAAGCTTAGATGCCTTCTTTTTCAAATAAAGATAGCAAGTGAACGAAGAAAATTTGATAATAGGAGTAAATTAGAAAGTTGCTTAAAATTGCATGCTCTATCTGAATCACAAAAGAAAAAAATTGGGTTCAGTGTCCCTTTAAGACTCTGACAGCACTGTGTCAAATAAGACACTTCAATAGTTTATGCCTACAATACCCAGAGTCCTCAGTATCACGCTACCGCATTGACGTTTTTCAAGAGGCGGAGTCTAGTAACAAACATAGGTATATAAGGAGATGTTAAACGCTACGATCGTGATAACCCTTTGAGAAAGCCGTGCTAGACGGCAAAACATGTTAGGGACTTAGGGAATTGGTGAGGAGTCAATGCGAAATACTGTATTTTAGAAGCAGCATTTATTGGTGAAATTAGATTATTTCAGACAAACAAGCTTTACATATATGAGCTACATTGTGGGCGATAATTTAGCATAGAGATAATTTAAAACAATTCAAATAACCGGATATGCACTATCTAACTTGCGGCAATAGAAAAATAGCTATCGCACACAATGAATGTAAATTGAGACAAACAGCTGATTTATGCCACTATATTTAATCGAGTGTATGTAATACAACTCTATTATAACAATGTTTTACAAACTTTATAGTTATGCATAATGATATTTAAATACTTTAAGAATCGATCAAGCAGTCTTGTGGAAATTTAACACTGGAAGTGGTAATCACATAACTCTATACTGAACCAAGTATCCATTTGCTTTATGTGAATGTGAGGTTCAGTCAGATATTGACACACCTTGTTGGGAATTGTAATTACAGAAATAGTTACACTTTAAGCAAGTTCAAACTTACTGTTGGTTTAATATAATAGACAGACACAAATTGCAACAATGTATATTTATTAAGGCCTAGATTTAGAGTTGGGCGGTAGCCGTGAAAACCAGCGTTAGAGGCTCCTAACGCTGGTTTTTACCGCCCTCAGGTATTTGGAGTCAGTGATTAAAGGGTCTAATGCTCACTTTCCAGCCGCGACTTTTCCATACCGCAGATCCCCTGACGTCAATTGCGTATCCTATCTTTTCAATGGGATCTTTCTAACTCCGGTATTTAGAGTCGTGGCTGGAGTCGCAGAAAAAAGTCAGTAGTTAAAAGCTTTCTGGGCTAACGCCGGTTCATAAAGCTCTTAACTACTGTGCTCTAAAGTACACTAACACCCATAAACTACCTATGTACCCCTAAACCGAGGTCCCCCCACATCGCCGACACTCTATTAAAATGTTTTAACCCCTAATCTGCCGACCGCCACCTACGTTATACCGACCCCTATATTATATTTATTAACCCCTAACCTGCCCCCACAACGTCGCCGCCAGCTACCTACAATAATTAACCCCTAATCTGCCGACCGCAAAGCGCCGCCAGCTAAATTATCCCTATGTACCCCTAATCTGCTGCCCCTAACACCGCCGACCCCTATATTATATTTATTAACCCCTAATCTGCCCCCCCAACGTCGCCGCCACCTACCTACACTTATTAACCCCTAATCTGCCGAGCGGACCGCACCGCTACTATAATAAAGTTATTAACCCCTAATCCGCCTCCCTCCCGCCTCACTAACCCTATAATAAATAATATTAACCCCTAATCTGCCCTCCCTAACATCGCCAACACCTAACTTTAAACATTAACCCCTAATCTGCCGACCGGAGCTCACCGCTATTCTAATAAATTTTTTAACCCCTAAAGCTAAGTCTAACCCTAACACTAACACCCCCCTAAGTTAAATATAATTTAAATCTAACGAAAAAATTAACTCTTATTATATAAATTATTCCTATTTAAAGCTAAATACTTACCTGTAAAATAAACCCTAATATAGCTACAATATAAATTATAATTACATTGTAGCAATTTTAGGATTAATATTTATTTTACAGGCAACTTTGTAATTATTTTAACCAGGTACAATAGCTATTAAATAGTTAAGAACTATTTAATAGTTACCTAGTTAAAATAATTACAAAATTACCTGTAAAATAAATCCTAACCTAAGTTACAATTAAACCTAACACTACACTATCAATAAATTAATTAAATAAAATACCTACAATTATCTACAATTAAACCTAACACTACACTATCAATAAATAAATTAAATACAATTCCTACAAATAAATAAAATTAAATAAACTAACTAAAGTACAAAAAATAAAAAAGAACTAAGTTACAAAAAATTAAAAAATATTTACAAACATTAGAAAAATATAACAACAATTTTAAACTAATTACACCTACTCTAAGCCCCCTAATAAAATAACAAAGCCCCCCAAATAAAAAAATGCCCTACCCTATTCTAAATTACAAAAGTTCAAAGCTCTTTTACCTTAGCAGCCCTTAAAAGGGGCCTTTGCAGGGCATGCCCCAAAAAAATCAGCTCTTTTGCATGTAAAAAAAAACATACAATACCCCCCCCCCAACATTACAACCCACCACCCACATACCCCTAATCTAACCCAAACCCCCCTTAAATAAACCTAACACTAAGCCCCTGAAGATCTTCCTACCTTGTCTTCACCTCGCCGGGTTCACCGATCGATCCAGAAGAGCTCCTCCGATGTCTTGATCCAAGCCCAAGCGGGGGGCTGAAGATGTCCATGATCCGACTGAAGTCTTCATCCAAGCGGGAGCTGAAGAGGTCCATGATCCGGCTGAAGTCTTCATCCAAGCAGGAGCTGAAGAGGTCCATGAACCGGCTCAAGTCTTCTATCAAGCGGCATCTTCAATCTTCTTTCTTCCGGATCCATGTGCATCCCGCCGACGCGGAACATCCATCTTCACCGACGACTTCCCGATGAATGACGGTTCCTTTAAGGGACATCATCCAAGATGGCGTCCCTCGAATTCCGATTGGCTGATAGGATTCTATCAGCCAATCGTAATTAAGGTAGGAATATTCTGATTGGCTGATGGAATCAGCCAATCAGAATCAAGTTCAATCCGATTGGCTGATCAAATCAGCCAATCAGATTGAGCTCGCATTCTATTGGCTGTTCCGATCAGCCAATAGAATGCGAGCTCAATCTGATTGGCTGATTGGATCAGCCAATCGGATTGAACTTGATTCTGATTGGCTGATTCCATCAGCCAATCAGAATATTCCTACCTTAATTCCGATTGGCTGATAGAATCCTATCAGCCAATCGGAATTCAAGGGACGCCATCTTGGATGACGTCCCTTAAAGGAACCGTCATTCGTCGGGAAGTCGTCGGTGAAGATGGATGTTCCGCGTCGGCGGGATGAACATGGATCCGGAAGAAAGAAGATTGAAGATGGCGCTTGATAGAAGACTTCAGCCGGTTCATGGACCTCTTCAGCTCCCGCTTGGATGAAGACTTCAGCCGGATCATGGACCTCTTCAGCTCCCGCTTGGATGAAGACTTCAGTCGGATCATGGACATCTTCAGCCCCCCGCTTGGGCTTGGATCAAGACATCGGAGGAGCTCTTCTGGATCGATCGGTGAACCCGGCGAGGTGAAGACAAGGTAGGAAGATCTTCAGGGGCTTAGTGTTAGGTTTATTTAAGGGGGGGTTGGGTTAGATTAGGGGTATGTGGGTGGTGGGTTGTAATGTTGGGGGGGGTATTGTATGTTTTTTTTACAGGCAAAAGAGCTGAATTTTTTGGGGCATGCCCCGCAAAGGGCCCTTTTAAGGGCTGGTAAGTTAAAAGAGCTTTGAACTTTTGTAATTTAGAATAGGGTAGGGCATTTTTTTATTTTGGGGGGCTTTGTTATTTTATTAGGGGGCTTAGAGTAGGTGTAATTAGTTTAAAATTGTTGTAATATTTTTCTAATGTTTGTAAATATTTTTTAATTTTTTGTAACTTAGTTCTTTTTTATTTTTTGTACTTTAGTTAGTTTATTTAATTTTATTTATTTGTAGGAATTGTATTTAATTTATTTATTGATAGTGTAGTGTTAGGTTTAATTGTAGATAATTGTAGGTATTTTATTTAATTAATTTATTGATAGTGTAGTGTTAGGTTTAATTGTAACTTAGGTTAGGATTTATTTTACAGGTAATTTTGTTATTATTTTAACTAGGTAACTATTAAATAGTTCTTAACTATTTAATAGCTATTGTAAAATAATTACAAAGTTGCCTGTAAAATAAATATTAATCCTAAAATAGCTACAATGTAATTATAATTTATATTGTAGCTATATTAGAGTGTATTTTACAGGTAAGTATTTAGCTTTAAATAGGAATAAGTTATTTAATAAGAGTTAATTTATTTCGTTAGAATAAAATTATATTTAACTTAGGGGGGTGTTAGGGTTAGGGTTAGAATTAGCTTTAGGGGTTAAAAAATTTATTAGAGTAGCGGTGAGCTCCGATCGGCAGATTAGGGGTTAATACTTGAAGTTAGGTGTCGGCAATGTTAGGGAGGGCAGATTAGGGGTTAATACTATTTCTTATAGGGTTATTGAGGCGGGAGTGAGGCGGATTAGGGGTTAATACATTTATTATAGTAGCGCTCAGGTCCGGTCGGCAGATTAGGGGTTAATAAGTGTAGTTAGGTGGAGGCGACGTTGGGGGCGGCAGATTAGGGGTTAATAAATATAATATAGGGGTCGGCGGTGTTAGAGGCAGCAGATTAGGGGTACATAGGGATAATGTAAGTAGCGGCGGTTTACGGAACGGCAGGTTAGGGGTTAAAAAAAATATGCAGGTGTCAGCGATAGCGGGGTCGGCAGATTAGGGGTTAATAAGTGTAAGGTTAGGGGTGTTTAGACTCGGGGTACATGTTAGGGTGTTAGGTGCAGACGTAGGAAGTGTTTCCCCATAGGAAACAATGGGGCTGCGTTAGGAGCTGAACGCGGCTTTTTTGCAGGTGTTAGGTTCTTTTTCAGCTCAAACAGCCCCATTGTTTCCTATGGGGGAATCGTGCACAAGCACGTTTTTGAGGCTGGCCGCGTCCGTAAGCACCGCTGGTATCTAGAGTTGCAGTGGCGTTAAATTATGCTCTACGCTCCCTTTTTGGAGCCTAACGCACTGAAAACCCTGCCATTCTGTAAACTCTAAATACCAGCGGTATTTAAAAGGTGCGGGGGAAAAAAAGCACGCGTAGCTAACGCACCCCCTTGGCCGCAAAACTCTAAATCTAGGCGTAAATAAACTAACATAACAAAGTAAATTCTGTTAACCAAATAGTGCAATAAATTAAGGTAATTAATTTACAAACCATAGCAAACATAAGGAACTATAAGTAACAAACAAAACATAGTATTTAACCAAGCATATTATTATTTATGCAAACATTCTACTACTATGTAAAGCCCTATGCAAAAAAACAAATTCAACCCAACAATAACATTGTTTCAAGTGTAACATTGGATTGTTAGTTAAAACTAACAATAGATTAACAGCAGAGAACAGCAGACCACCAATAATTATTAAAATAAACAAAAAATCATACCAAACCACTTAATGTACATATGTGTCAAACAAATATAATATTTAGCGAGGGTTTTTATACCCTCATGCAAAATTTGATATATTAAACACACATAATATTAAGTGAGTTGATATTTCTGTGCAAATTTCAACGAATTAAAAATTGATCCAATCTGATAAAATATTTCTTAATAGTAGCACTATACCATTTGTGCAGGGTAACAACTAACTTATAGTTGAAAACAGCAGAATTAAAAAACTCTTTTATTATAAACTACTCAGTATTTATGTGAACAGGGGAACAAAAACTGAGGTTGAATAAAGGATTCATAACCATATACACTGTGGATTGCAATTAATGAAACATATGGTCTGATGTTCAACAAACAATTTTTGCAATTACTGCTGTCCAAACAACTAAGTGTATTATAACACATGATTAGAAAAATCTCTATAGAAGAGAAAGTGGCAGATGTTATATGAACAGGGAAATTAAGACCGAAGTTGAATAAAAAATTCACAACCACATATATATTATGGATTGTAATTAAAGAAACATGGTCTGATGTTCAAACAAACATTTTTTGCAACAACTGCTGTTCAAACAACCAAGTGTATTATAACACATGATTCGGAAAACTTTATATAAGAGATATTGGTAGATGTTTAACAAAGGATTAAAGAAGTACAAAAACATGGTCTGACGTTCAACAAACGATTTTTGTAACAACGGCTGCTAAAACAAATAAAGTGTACTACAATACACGATTTATCTTCATATACAAAATCAATATATAAAATCACATAGTGTTTGAGATTAACTAATAGAGTTATATCATTAACCCACTATTTGCCGCCACTTTAGGCACCAAAATATCAGTATTAAAACATAGGACGATAACACAACATAGATCCTACTCTATTAACTGATACATGGTAAACCCTGAAGTTATCCTAAAATTTGTGATCCATTATTTTCACTCTCTGAACAAGTTTGTAATCTATTAATCCAGAGATTATTTCAATAAGAAGCCATATTATTGCTTGTGTTTTTAATTTAATTTCTTTCCCGCATACTTTTAGTAGTGTTTTTATAATAAAAGTTAAGTTTTAAAATTAGACATCTTGACTCTGTTTCTTCAGAGATCTGAATATAACAGTAATAACTCAGTCTCAAGAATTAGTAATGTACATCAACACATTCAAATATAGCTCTTGAGTGCTATAGATGTACTCTTTCAGTGGTTATCTTTATAGCCACTACTAACTTGTCAATATTTAACTAGTGTTTGGGGTTAATATGTTTATTAAAGTGGCAGCGATGTCTGGAGCGGCAGATTAGGGGTTAATAATTTTATTATATTGTTTGTGATGCGGGAGGGCCTCGGTTTAGGGGTTAATAGGTAGTTTATGGGTGTTAGTGTACTTTTTAGCACTTTAGTTATGAGTTTTATGCTACGGCTTTGTAGCGTAAAACTCATAACTACTGACTTTAAAAGGCGGTACGAATCTTGCGGGATAGGCTGTACCGCTCACTTTTTGGCCTCCCAGGACAAGCTCGTAATACCGGAGCTATGGAAGTCCCATAGAAAAAAGACTATACACAATTTGCATAAGTTGATTTGCGGTAAGGCCAAAAAAGTGTGCAGTGCCCCTAAATCTGCAAGACTCATAATACCAGCGGTAGTAAAAAAGCAGCGTTATGAGGCTTAACTCTGCTTTTTTACTCATAACGCAAGATTCATAATCTAGCCATTTATATTTAATGTAAGATATGGTCATATGACTGCTACCTTCACAAATTAATAATAATCAATTTTTTCTTAAAGTTAAATGTCAGATTGCAGTTCTATGCATTCTACAAAGTTCCCGCTCGAGAACCGCGCAAAAAAACGCAAAAAAAATCTCATTATGTTTTAAGAAAGTTTATGAATTTGTGTTGGGCCGCATTCAAAGCTGCCCTGGGCATGCGGCTCGTGAGCAGCGGGTTGGACAAGCTTGATATATAGATTACACAAAATCAAAGACTAGAAAATATAAGACTAACCCATGATGTAATTCACTAAACCCCATATATAACTTACACCTAGATTACGAGTTGTGCGTTCGTGTTTTAATGCTGAAAAAATAGTAATTTCAGCATAAAAACAGCACCACAGCCATTACAAGTTTTGTCGGTATAGCTCTACCTGCACCTTACTGACGAGGCCCACAGAAGCCCGAAACGATCGTCTGGGGTTTTTGTTTCTCTTGTTCAGAGAAGAATTGCCTGGTATTTCGGCACTGGACTGTCATTGGGCTATAGGATATTTTTTCTCTGTGGAAAGGCATCAACATGTGCTAAAAGAACATGCACCCTGAGATGCAATTGAAATAAACAGGCATGGAAGTTATTCTAGCCTTTGTTCTATCTCAGGAGTGCTGTTCTCTCTTTTCTGGTATAGCTGTATGGCAAGCCTTTTAGCCTGTAACGCAACGTCAGTCCCGCACTCGTAAAAATGACGTTTTTCCATGGGACTTCCATAGCGCTGCCATTACGAGTTTTGCGGTGAGGCTAAAAAGCTTGCATTACACCATATAATGACAAGATCTATTCCGCAATCTAAAAGCAGTAGTTATGAGTTTTACGCAACAAAACTGTTACATAAAACTCATAATTAAAGTGTTACAAAGTACTTATTTACCCCTAATCTGCTGCTCCCAACATCGCCGCCACTAAAAATAATTATAAACCCCTATTCCGCCGTTCTCCGACATCGCCGCCACTATACTAAAATTATTAACCCCTAATCTGCCGTCCTCCCACATCGCAAAATTATTTAAATATTATTAACCCCTAATCTGCCATCCTCCCATATCGCCCCCACTGTACTAAAGTTATTAAGCAATACACCGTTGCCACTATATTAATCCTATTAACCCCTAAACCGCAAGCCCCCCACAACAAAATATACTAAAGTAAACTATAAACCCCTAAACCGAAAGCCCCCCACATCGCAATAAACTAAATTAAACTAGTAACCCCTAAACCTAAAGCCCCCCTAACTTTATATTAAAATTACAATTTCCCTATCTTAAATTAAAACTTACCTGTCAAATCAAAAGAAATAAGTTTAAACTAACAATTAAACTAATATAAGTATTAAACTAAAATTAATCTAAATACCAATTAAATAAAACTAAACTACACATTAAAAAAATCGTAACACTACACTATTAAAAATTACAAAGTATCTAATTACAAAAAATAAAAAAGACTAAATAACAAAAAATAAAAACACTAAATTATGAAAATAACAAACAAAATTATCCAAAATAAAAAAGAATTACACCTAATCTAATAGCCCTATAAAAATAAAAAAGCCCACCCAAAATAAAACAAAACTCTAGCCTACAATAAACTACCAATAGCCCTTAAATGAGCCTTTTGTGGGGCATTGCCCCAAAGATATCAGCTCTTTTTCCTAAAAAAAAATATAAAAACCCCCCAACAGTAAAAACTACCACCCAACCAACCCCACAAATTAATAAACGTAATTCTAAAAAAAACCTAATCTACCGATTGCCCTTAAAAGGGCATTTGTATGGGCATTGCCCATAAAAGGGCGTTTAGCTCTTTTGCTGCTCAAACCCTAATCTAAAATAAAACCACCCAAAAAACCCTCAAAAAAAACCTAACACTAACCCCCGACGATCACTTATAGTTTTTGAAGTCCCGCTTAAATAATCTTCATCCAGACGGCGAGAAGTCTTCATCCAGACGGCCTCTTCAATCTTCATCCAGGCGGCGAAGTCCTCATCCAGGCAGCAAGAAGTCTTTATCCAGGCGGCCTCTTCTATCTTCACCCAGGCGGCATCTTCTATCTCGATCCCAGTGGCACGGAGTGGGTCTATCCTGAAGACATCCGTCGTGGAGCATCCTCTTCATACGGTCAGCTAATAGGATTTAAGCAGCTGTCCTTCTATTGGATGATTCATCATCCAATACAATGAGAGCTGCTTAAATCCTATTGGCTGATTTGAACAGCCAATAGGATTTTAGCAGTTCTAATTTCTATTGGCCAAAAGGAATGCAAAGGATGCCACTTTGAAAAGGCTCCCTTGCATTGAATATTGAGTGTACAGCGGTGACCTATGAAGAGGATGCTCCATTCCGGATGTCTTCAGGATGGACCCGCTCCACACTGCCAGGATCAAGATAGAAGATGCCGCCTGGATGAAGATAGAAGAGACCGCCTGGATGAAGACTTCTGGCTGCCTGTATGAAGATTGTTCAAGCGGGACTTTGCAAACTGACTATTGACCTCTGCTAAGGAATGCTGAGTTAACCAACTCTCTCTTCTGCTTTCAGGTATGTGAATTGGGTCCCTGCATTCAAATCCTGCAAATTTCCCTGTTTCTGTGTCATTTGTACTACAAGTCTCTGCTTTCAGGTATGTGAATTGGGTCCCTGCATTCAAATCCTGCCAATTTCCCTGTTTCTGTGTCATTTGTACTACAAGTCTCTCTTTGGTATGTGAATTGGGTCCCTGCATTCAAATCCTGCTAATCTTTCTGTTTCTGTATAATTTGTACTACAAGTCTCTCTTTGGTATGTGAATTGGGTCCCTGCATTCAAATCCTGCCAATTTCCCTGTTTCTGTGTCATTTGTACTACAAGTCTCTGCTTTCAGGTATGTGAATTGGGTCCCTGCATTCAAATCCTGCCAATTTCCCTGTTTCTGTGTCATTTGTACTACAAGTCTCTCTTTGGTATGTGAATTGGGCCCTTCATTCAAATCCTGCCAATGTCCCTGTTTCTAAATCATTTGTACTAAAAGTCTCTCTTTGGTATGTGAATTGGGTCCCTGCATTCAAATCCTGCTAATCTTTCTGTTTCTGTATAATTTGTACTACAAGTCTCTCTTTGGTATGTGAATTGGGTCCCTGCATTCAAATCCTGCCAATTTCCCAGTTTCTGTGTCATTTGTACTGCAAGTCTCTCTTTGGTATGTGAATTGGGTCCCTGCATTCAAATCCTGCCAATTTCCCTGTTTCTGTGTCATTTGTACTACAAGTCTCTCTTTGGTATGTGAATTGGGTCCCTGTATTCAAATCCTGCCAATTTCCCTGTTTCAGTGTC